>NC_135477.1:68746062-69346062 GCF_052094955.1 Ictidomys tridecemlineatus
AAGCCTTGCAGCGTGGCTGACCATCTAGCTGAAGGGCAGATTGCAGAATTCAAAGAAGCTTTCCCACTATTTGACAGGAACGGGGATGGAACTATAGTATACTAACACAAAGGAATTGGGAAGTGTAATGAGATGGTCTCTTGGGTGGAATCCCACAGAAGTCCGAGTTACAGGACAGGATGAAGGGAGTAGCTGATGTGGTAATGGCAAAATTGACTTCCCTGAATTTCTGACAATGATGGCAAGAAAAAGGAAACACAGAGGCAGGGCACGATGTAACACGTGGGGCATGTTGCATCAGAAAGGAGGAAAAACTGAACTTGCTGTCTGCTTCTGGGTGGGTCCTGGGGCCACCTGTGGCTAAGAAAGCGCCTGGGGATCAGCCAGAAGGTGTTGCCTGGGCTGGGAGGAAAAACCAGATGATCTCTAGGATAGGCTCAGAACCCTTCCGCCCTCTGGACAGCTCGGGGTCTCCCATTATGGCCTGTGAGATGGGTGTACACGTGAACTCTCCCCACCCTGCCGACCTTTATCCTGATTGGCTCCTGTGCCTTGTATTAGCTCTGTGTGTTTTCTCAATAAACTGAGATCCTGCTTTGACTGGTCTCCCTGGCTTGTCTGATTGTCCTCCGATGGGGGAGGGCTGGATTAGGGAGGGGGGGGTCAGTTGGCCCTTCCTTTCTTGGTTCCTCATGGTCGGGGCGTGCTCTCCCAATCTCTCCCGCAGGCCAGGAGGGAAGCGGGTTGGGTGGGGTGGGGCTAAAAACCCTGACATCTGGCGCCCAACGTGGGGCATTAAGAAGTCTGTTCACCCAAAGTGAGAGTATCGCCAAGCCAAGCCAAGAGAGTTTCGAGGTAGGGGTCTCCCCGAAACGATGGGGCAATCTCACACTAAGTATGAGACCAGTATTGGGAAGCCATTGGTGAGGAGCAACTTTGGTCATAAGGAGTCAGTCCTCTCACTGCCCAGGAGGAGAAAGGCTTAAAGCCTCACGCTGACAATGGCCTCCTAGACCCTTTTGATGCCTGGCCTGGTCCTCTGGGTCCCGCACCAAGTGCTCCTGTCCTGGAACACTCGGTAGACAAGTCGGGAAGGGGAGCGGCCTATGCCATATTGTCACCCCTCCCCCCCAAGGAAATTCTCCACCCTCTTGTGAGAACCTAGAAAAGCTGGTTCAGCTGCCTTCTTGCAACACCAGTGATGACTCACCCCCATTGTGTATGGCCCTGTCTTGTTAAGACCAGCAATGAGATGACTCATCCCCATTGTGTATAGATTTCTTGGTAAATGCTAACCCTGGGCACAATAGAGGGGCCGGCCTTATGGTATTCCTGGGAGGCCCAAGATTTATTTATAGAAGCTCAATTCACAATAGCTAAACTATGGAACCAACCTAGGTTGGATAAAGAAAATGTGGTATGTAATATTTGATGGAATATCACTCAGTTTTAAAGAAGAAGGGAATTATGGTATTTCTGGGTAAATGGACTGAGTTGGAGAACATCATGCTAACGAAATAAGCCAATCCCATAAAACCAAAGGCGGAATGCGGTCTCTGATATGTGGATGCTAATTCACAATCAGGGCCAAGGTGCTAGGGAAGAATAAAGTTACTTTAGATTAGGTAGAAGAGAGTGAAGGGAAGGGAGGGGTATGGAGATAGGAAGAATCGTAGAATGAAACAGACATCATTACCTTACGTACACATAGGACTGCATGACCAATGTGATCTGACAACGTGTACAAGAAGAAAAATGAGGAATTATACCCTATTTATTTATGATATATCAAAATGCATCAATGCATTCTACTGTCAGGTATAACTAATTAAAACAGATTTTAACGATTTTTTTTTTGAAGAAAATTTCTACTCATTCAAGAATGAAATCCATAGTCACTGCCCTTTTTTTGGACAAAATTTATTGACAAAATACATGTGGTCAGTTACGTTTAAGTTGCATAACATGATGTTTTGCTATATGTGAATGCTGTGAAATAATAGCTCAAATCATCTAACATGTCTATCACTTCAGAATAGTTAACATTTTCTTCTCTTTGTTAGATTTTTGTGGTGGGAATACCTAAGGTCTACCAATCAAGGAAAGTCCAGGACCAGATCGATTCTCAGCCGAGATCTATGAGACCTTCAAAGGAGAATTAACAACAATACTGCTCTAAATGTTTCATGGAATATGAAGAGGAGAGAACCCTGTGAAGCTGATATCACTCTGATACCAAAACCATACAAACACACATCAAGGAAAGAAAACTTCATACCAATATCCACCATGAACATCGATACAAAAATTCTCGATGCAATTCCGGCAAGTAGCATTCAAAAACATATTAAAAAGATAGTGTGCCTCAATGAAGTGGGGCTCACATACAGAAATCAATAAACATAATTCATCACATCAATATACTTAAAAACAAGAATAATATGATCATCTCAATAGAGGCAGAAACAGCATTTGACAAATACAGCACCCCTTCAAATCAGTAGACTTTTCTAAGGCACGTTAACATGTCTCCAAACACCAGAGGAAAAATCACTTAGAACACTGCGCCTACCTCAACTAATTGTTTCAGAGCTTCCTGCCACCCGCTTTCTTCCTAGCTGGCCTCCATATCTAGCAAGGTCCCTGGCTCTGGGCGGTATCCACGTTCATGATTCCTCCTATGCCCCTTGCTTACATGACACTGCCCAGATCCTGCCTGTGTCTGTCCTGAAGGTTCAGTTAGAGGCTCAGAACCAGCCCAAGGACTCCGTTGCAATAAAGCAGTGCTGGCAGATAAGTATTTGCAAAACACAGCCACTTTCAGGTGAGTCATCTGCTCAGTGGCTTACTCCATCAAGGAGCTTCCTGCATCTCTGGGCCTAGCTGTAGTGTAAGCATGAGCCAAAAAGAGATCTCTGCTATTTTCTTGTAAAGCCTGATTCACATGCTCTTCTCTGTTTTGGTTTTACTGCTTCTCATCCTTATGTTTTAATGTTATGAGTGTAGATGATAAATATTTAAACAGGATACATACAAGGTTAACAAAAAAGAAAGAAAAAAAAAAGGTCTCCTTCCATCACTTCCTCATTTTCAGAGAAGCAATAATGGTACCAGTTCCAGAAATGTTCATTGCATCTATAAGTACATCTCTGCATACATACATCCCCTCATTTTCAATAAATAGCACTGTGTACACCCTTCTGCCCTTGGTTCTTATCACCCTATATCTTAGAGATTGTCTTACCTCAGTGGGCATATAGTTTTTCCCTCTCTTCTTAGCAGTCATAGGATATTCGTTATAAAATGTCTCATAATTTGTTTCCATATTTCACTTACTTCATGATGCATTTTAAAATATTCATTTATTCTGATTCGTTATATATGACAGCAGAATGCAATTCAATTCACATTACACGAATAGAGCACATTTTTTCATGTTTCTGGTTGTATGCCAAGTAGAGTCACACCATTTGTGTTTTCATACATGTACTTAGGGTAAGGATGTCTGTCTCATTCCACCATCTTTCCTACCTTCGTGCCCCTCTGAAAAACCAGCTTCTACCTCAGAGCAAAGCCTGTCCAAGGAAGGGACATGACCTTTTTCCTTGGGAAGACCCACAGAGCACTCCTGGGCACATTCCCACCCTGCTAAGTGGTTTATCTACAAATAACAGGAGAGATCTGCTGGGCCAGGTGTCCCTTACAGGCTAGCTGGAGACCCATAGCAACCCGCTAGCAGCCACCAATCAGCATGAAACAGGGAAATACCTGGGATGCCAGATGACCCTCCCAGTAGTTTATGGTGTTGGAAAACCATGTAGTTCATCAAGAACACCCCTCTTGGCATAAACCAATCAGTTCAAATGATTCCCCCTCTTGTAGTAACCAATCATCAGTACCCAACTTGTTCCCCCCAGTGAAGGTGCTAATCATGTTTTAGAGTTGTTATTTGATTTTCCTGCAGTGTGTAATGATTTGCCAAGAGATGCTATGATGTATGTGGGGGTCCCTGCCTTCTCCAAAGAGTGTATAAAACTGCTGCAAACCCTGGGCTCGGGGCCTCTCAGCATCACCAGTTGCTGTGTGCGCCCAGAGGACCCAGCTAGCTCCCAATAGACACCTCTTTGCTGCTTACATCAGTCTTAGTCTCTGGTGGTTTTGGGGGGGTCCAGAATTCGAGCATAAAATCTCTCTCTCCTCTCTCCCCTTTTCCCTATCTAAAGCTCATCTATTTTTTCCACGATCCCCCCACCCCGTCCCCATTATAAATCATCATCCTTGTATAAGACAATACATTCAGCATTTAGATTTTTAGGGTCGGCTTACTTCACTCAGCATTTTATTCTCCAACTTCATCTATTTACTTGCGAATGCCATGATTTTTTTTTCTCCTTTAATGGTGAGTGATATTCCATTGTGTATATATGCCACATTTTCTTCATCCATTCATCTAATGGGGGGTATATCTAGGTTGGTTCCACAATTTAGCTACTGTGAATTGTGCTGCTGTAAACATTGATGTGGCTGCATCGTTGTAGTATGCTGCTTCTAAGGCCTTTGGGTATAAACCCAGGAGTGGGATACCTGGATCCAATGGTGGTTCCATTATGAGTTTTCCAAGGATTCTCCATACTGCTTTCCATATTGGCTGCACCAGTTTTCAGTTCCACCAGCAATGTGTAAAGGTGCCTTTTCCCCCCACTTTCTTTGGAAAACTTATTGTTGTTTGCATCCTTAACAGCTGTCATTTTTACTGGAGAGAGATGAAATCTTAGAGTGATTTTTTATTTGCATTTGTCTAATTGCCAGAGATCTTGAACATTTTTTCATATATTTGTTGATTGATTGTATATCATTTTCTGAAAAATGTCCGTTCAGTTTATTGGGCCATTTATTCATTGGGTTATTTGTATTTTTCGGTGTTAAGAGTTTTGAGTTCTTTATATACATATGTATGAGTGCTCTGTCTGATTTGTGTGTGGTAAAAATTTCCAACTATTCTGCAGGCTCTCTTCACCTCACTTATTGTTTCTTTTGCTGCAAAAAAAGCTTTTTAGTTGGAATCCATCTGATTTATTGATTCTTGATTTTATTTCTTGCGCTACAGCAGTTTTATTATGGAAGTTGGGGCCTAATCTCACATGATGAAGATTGGAGCCTACTTTTTCTTCGGTTAGACCCAAGGTCTCTGGCTTAATTCCTAGGTCCTAGTTCCACTCTGGATTGAGTTTTGTGCATGGTGAGAGACTGGGGTTTTAGTTTCATTTTGTTGCCTATGGATTTCCAGTTTTCCCAGCACCGTTTGTTGAAGAGGCTATCTTTTCTCCAAAGTATGTTTTGGGCACCTTGGTCTGATAGAAGATAATTGTAATTTAGTGGGTTAGTCTCCGTGTCCTCTATTGTGTACCATTGGTCTACCAGTCTGTTTATATACACAAGGGAATGTTACTCAGCAATCAAAGAGAATACCATCACGGCATTTGCAGGTAGATGGATGGAGATGGAGGGGATGATGCTAAGTGAAGTCAGCCCATCCCAAACAAACGGATGCCAAGTGTTTTCTCTGATATAAGGAGTCTGGGATGGGGAGCATGGGAGGAAGAGATGAACTCCAGATAGGGGAGAGGAGTGGGAAGGGAAGGTAGGGGGCAGGCGGTTAGAAATGATGGTGGAAGGTGATGGACATCGTTATCCAAAGTACACGTATGAAAACATAAGTTGGTGTGAATATACTTCATCTACAACCAGAGTTGTGAAAAATTGTGCATTCTGCTGTCATATATAAAAAATTTAGTAATTAAAATAAAATAAAATTGATAGAATACAGAGAATAGTGGTTACCAGAGCCCAGGAAGGGCATAGGGGAGGGACCATGGCAAGATGATGGTTAATAGGTATGAGGGGTGCACTTGGATAAGAGAAATGACTTACTTTTAGTATTCCACAGCATGATAGGATCGCTGTGACTGACAACAATATGAAATATCTCAAAATACCTGATTGGGGGTGTATCTCAGTGGTAGAATAATTGCTGAGTATGTACAATGCCCTGGGTGCAATCCTCAGTACTGGAAGGGGGAAACCTGATAGGGTTTTGAATGTTCCCAAAACGAAGGAGTGATACATGTATGAGTGACATATATGCCAATCACCCTGATCTGATCATTACGCTTGGAACACAGGTATTAAGATGCCACACTGAAAACTACCCAATAAGATCAATGAACCCATTCACCCTACGGGGCAAATGGCAAAGTACCCCTTAATGTGTTCTGATGAAAGAGAAACTAAAATAGACTTTGAAAGGAAAGACCTGGGTTCTTGTACAGTAATCCTTTTTTTCTGTTTTTTTTTTTTTTTTTTTTTTTTTTTTTTGGTACAGGGAATTGAACACAGGGGCACTCAACCACTAAGTCACATCCCCAGCCATATTTTGTATTTTATATATATATATTTTATTTTGAGACAGGGTCTCACAGAGTTGCTTAGTGCCTCTCTAAGTTGCTGAGGCAGGCTTTGAACTCATGATCCTCCTGTCTCAGCCTCCAGAGCCGCTGGGCTGTCATCCTCTTTTTTATTTTAGTAGTCATTTTACCTACAGAGGCCTCAAGCCCATATTAGCAAACTTAGGTTAATTTTATCTGCTCCCTGTATTTCACAGTAACGTTGGGGAACTCACGATTGTAGGAGTACAGAAACACTGAAGACCATTAGTTATATTTGTCTTTACACTTTTTTTTTTCCTTTTTCAAGTCTTTGCTATGTATACAGCACAATTCTGAGAAAATAGGAAACACAGGGCACGGTCCTGTCCCCTGGAACTTAAGGAATCTGGGTAAAGAAACCATGGAACTACTGGAAGGTAATCCACTGTAAAGGTCCCCCAGAGGCAATAAGCTGGAATACAAAGGGAAGATTTTACTGAAGTTGCAACAGGGGTTCACTGGATGCTTTGTCTACATCCCTTGTGGCTTTGAAACTGACATGTTTGTTTCTCTTTTCCCCCACCTTCTCCTCCCTGATCTTGTTTGCCCTAACCTTCTCCTCCTGGTTTTCTTTCCCCTACCCTTCTCCTCCCTGATCTTCTGTTTTTCTCTTCCCTAAACTTCTCCTCCCTGTTCTCTTCCCCCTCCCTGGTCTCCTCCTCTGGGTTCTTCTTTTCCCTAATCTTTTCCTTCCTGATCTCTCCTCCCTGATCTCACTTTCTCTGAATCACCTCTATAAAAACCCCCTACTCCTGCTGAGGTGAGAACCATCGTTTCTCCTTCGCTGGCCAAGCAATAAACCATCCTTTCTCCTTCTCAAGAACGTTTTTTCTCTCTCGCTGGATTGGCATCAAGGCAAGGACAGCTTTCTACGCCAGGGACAGCTTTCTAGACCAAGGACAGCGTTCCACCACAAGGACCGGAGTACAAAATCATGGAGCCAGAGAAGGAGAAGACCGGGAGGCTGAACAGCCAGAGGAGACGGGTCCCCGACTGGCTCATGGGGAAGCCCGAGGCCAGGATACCGCGTTGGGATCTCGTGGACAGGCAGCCCGAGACCAAGAGAGCCCGGTTTTCTGGCATCGTAATGGCCGAAAACTGTGAAATAACCCACGAACAGCTATGTGAGCTGCTCAAGTATGCAGTTCTGGCTGCGCCCGTCATTGAGAGACCCAGGTGGTGCCAGCTTCTGTACGGAAAGCGACTGAGCAGAACAGTGGTTGTCATCCTTCAGGGGATGAGTCAACTCCACTTCTACAGGTTCTATTCGGAGTTTGGATTTCTTCGAAAAGCCTTCAGGCACAAATTCCGCTTGCCTCCTCCATCACCGACTTTTCTAGCTGATGTTATGGGGCTACCAAATCAAAGGGCTGGATATCTACCCAAGACCACGGGAGGATCTGTACCATCTGCCGGTCCAAAACCCAAGGTCGACCTGCAGAAGGACCCGGTCATTCAAAAGTATGGCTCTCAGAAGGTGGGCTTGCTGCGATGCCTTCTGACAGAGGAGGAAATGAGGACCTTTGACTTTCCCTTACAAGGTTCTCCCGACTGTGAGAACTTTGTAACGACCAGATGTGATGGGTCTGTCACAGAGAACAGCCCTCTCTTCGGGCTGGACGGAGAAATGTGCATCACGTCCAAGGGGAGAGAACTAACCCGCATCTCACTGGTGGCCGAAGGAGGCTCGTGTCTCCTGGATGAGTTGGTGAAGCCCGATGAGGAGATTGTGGACTACGCCACCTGCTATTCGGGGATCACGGAGGAGATGCTTAAGCCGGTGACGACGAAACTGAAAGACGTTCAGAGGCGGTTAAAAGCACTGCTTCCTCCTGATGCGGTCTTGGTAGGCCATTCCCTAGACGTGGATCTCCGGGCACTGAACATGATCCACCCACATGTCATCGACACCTCGTTGCTTTATGCCAGAGAGCGGGGCAGAAGATTCAAGCTCAAGTTCTTGGCCAAAGCTGTATTGGGGAAGGACATTCAACGTTCGGAGAGGGACGGTCATGACCCCACAGAGGACGCTGCCGCGACCCTTGAACTGGCTCAATATTTTCTCCGGTATGGCCCAAAGAAGATTGCAGAACTCAATCTGGAGGCGCTGTGGAGAGCCCAAGACCCAAGAAATGTCAGAGAAAAGGTCCACTACACCTACAGAGGTGCTTTAGGATCTTTCGATCCGGGGCGTCACAAGCTCCTTTTTGTATCCCAAGAGACAGACGATATTGAACTCCCGTCTCCTGAAGATTGTGAGACTATTAAGTGCCTTTCCAACAGAGAGGTCTTTGAGCAGGCCAGAAGGCAAGTGCGCCTGTACCCCTTCAGCATTATTCGGTTCTCTTTGGAGCCTTTTTCACCTCTCCTCACTGAGGAAGTGAACCAAAGGATGAGGATCAAGTGGACAGAGATGTCCACTGTGTATGCTGGGCCACTGAGCAAAGATTGGAACCTAAGTGCTCTGAAGAGGCTGTTTAGGAGCTTTGGCCCAGTTCGTACAATGACTGCCGTTCTGGAAACGCATCAGCCTCATCTCTCCATAGAGTATGAAGTCCTGGAAGCTGCCCAGCTGGCCATCGAGTGCCTGAATGGCGTTCCCGTGGAAGGTGTATACATAAAGGTACAGAGACCAGTGACAGAACTCACTCTCGATGGTGACACACTGGTTAAGGAGCTGGAAGGAGATCCTGAGAACCGAGAAACCATTTATCTGTCTGGAGTAGGTAAAGATTTCTTAGGACATGTTCAGGAACTACCAAGGCTCTTTGGTGGCCTGGAAGCTGTGATCGTGCCACCAGATGCTCAAAGCAGGAGACAGGAAAAATACTGTTTCCTGAAGTTCAAAACTTTTGGCAATGCCCAGAGGGCCCTCCATGTCCTCACAGGCAAGGACTGGAAGCTGAAAGGCAGGCAGGCCCTAACCCCCAGGCACCTGCACGCGTGGCTTAGGAGCTCACCACCTGAATCAAGAAGGCCCGCAGGTCTGCGAGTGAGACCTCCTCCCTCGGAGCGGGAGACCTTGCAGAATTTACATGCGGAAAAGGCAAAGAGTGCAGCCTGGCGTTGGAGCCGCAAGATTGGAAGGCTCTACCAAAGCCTGAGCCCGGGTACCCTTTGCGTCATCCTCCTGCCAGGAACCACTAGCCCTCATGGATCCCTCTCTGGCCTGGGACTCATGGGAATAAAAGATGAAGAAGAGGAAAGCACCGGCCCAAGCATGGGTTTGTGAGTCGGCTCGCCACTTGCCTTTTCTCATGCTTCCTGGGCGATGGTGGAGAAGACGGTCAGGCTGCAGCTTCTGCAAAGACTGCCGGGCCTCTTGGTTCAGTGGACGGCTTTGTGTGGGACGTTGGTGTGCCGGCTAACGGGTCTAATCCACTTACATGGCATGCGCAAGTTTTCAATAAATGCCTAGAATTCAAGCCTTTCCTCATCTTAAGACAGGGTGGGTGGGGGAGCGGGAATGTAAAATGTAAAAAAAAAAAAATGTAAAATGGAAACAAAATAAATAAGACTTATACAATTAAACCAAAATAAATGTAAACGTGTTTGATATCTTCGGACGTTTAACATCCTATTCGTGCTATGTGACATTATTTTAAAAGTGGGATGGGATCTGAGTGGAGCGAATGAGCCCAGTGGTTATGTGGTTGAGTCTCGGAAACTGGTAAGCCTTGCAGCGTGGCTGACCATCTAGCTGAAGGGCAGATTGCAGAATTCAAAGAAGCTTTCCCACTATTTGACAGGAACGGGGATGGAACTATAGTATACTAACACAAAGGAATTGGGAAGTGTAATGAGATGGTCTCTTGGGTGGAATCCCACAGAAGTCCGAGTTACAGGACAGGATGAAGGGAGTAGCTGATGTGGTAATGGCAAAATTGACTTCCCTGAATTTCTGACAATGATGGCAAGAAAAAGGAAACACAGAGGCAGGGCACGATGTAACACGTGGGGCATGTTGCATCAGAAAGGAGGAAAAACTGAACTTGCTGCCTGCTTCTGGGTGGGTCCTGGGGCCACCTGTGGCTAAGAAAGCGCCTGGGGATCAGCCAGAAGGTGTTGCCTGGGCTGGGAGGAAAAACCAGATGATCTCTAGGATAGGCTCAGAACCCTTCCGCCCTCTGGACAGCTCGGGGTCTCCCATTATGGCCTGTGAGATGGGTGTACACGTGAACTCTCCCCACCCTGCCGACCTTTATCCTGATTGGCTCCTGTGCCTTGTATTAGCTCTGTGTGTTTTCTCAATAAACTGAGATCCTGCTTTGACTGGTCTCCCTGGCTTGTCTGATTGTCCTCCGATGGGGGAGGGCTGGATTAGGGAGGGGGGGGTCAGTTGGCCCTTCCTTTCTTGGTTCCTCATGGTCGGGGCGTGCTCTCCCAATCTCTCCCGCAGGCCAGGAGGGAAGCGGGTTGGGTGGGGTGGGGCTAAAAACCCTGACATCTGGCGCCCAACGTGGGGCATTAAGAAGTCTGTTCACCCAAAGTGAGAGTATCGCCAAGCCAAGCCAAGAGAGTTTCGAGGTAGGGGTCTCCCCGAAAAGATGGGGCAATCTCACACTAAGTATGAGACCAGTATTGGGAAGCCATTGGTGAGGAGCAACTTTGGTCATAAGGAGTCAGTCCTCTCACTGCCCAGGAGGAGAAAGGCTTAAAGCCTCACGCTGACAATGGCCTCCTAGACCCTTTTGATGCCTGGCCTGGTCCTCTGGGTCCCGCACCAAGTGCTCCTGTCCTGGAACACTCGGTAGACAAGTCGGGAAGGGGAGCGGCCTATGCCATATTGTCACCCCTCCCCCCCAAGGAAATTCTCCACCCTCTTGTGAGAACCTAGAAAAGCTGGTTCAGCTGCCTTCTTGCAACACCAGTGATGACTCACCCCCATTGTGTATGGCCCTGTCTGGTTAAGACCAGCAATGAGATGACTCATCCCCATTGTGTATAGATTTCTTGGTAAATGCTAACCCTGGGCACAATAGAGGGGCCGGCCTTATGGTATTCCTGGGAGGCCCAAGATTTATTTATAGAAGCTCAATTCACAATAGCTAAACTATGGAACCAACCTAGGTTGGATAAAGAAAATGTGGTATGTAATATTTGATGGAATATCACTCAGTTTTAAAGAAGAAGGGAATTATGGTATTTCTGGGTAAATGGACTGAGTTGGAGAACATCATGCTAACGAAATAAGCCAATCCCATAAAACCAAAGGCGGAATGCGTTCTCTGATATGTGGATGCTAATTCACAATCAGGGCCAAGGTGCTAGGGAAGAATAAAGTTACTTTAGATTAGGTAGAAGAGAGTGAAGGGAAGGGAGGGGTATGGAGATAGGAAGAATCGTAGAATGAAACAGACATCATTACCTTACGTACACATAGGACTGCATGACCAATGTGATCTGACAACGTGTACAAGAAGAAAAATGAGGAATTATACCCTATTTATTTATGATATATCAAAATGCATCAATGCATTCTACTGTCAGGTATAACTAATTAAAACAGATTTTAACGATTTTTTTTTTGAAGAAAATTTCTACTCATTCAAGAATGAAATCCATAGTCACTGCCCTTTTTTTGGACAAAATTTATTGACAAAATACATGTGGTCAGTTACGCTTAAGTTGCATAACATGATGTTTTGCTATATGTGAATGCTGTGAAATAATAGCTCAAATCATCTAACATGTCTATCACTTCAGAATAGTTAACATTTTCTTCTCTTTGTTAGATTTTTGTGGTGGGAATACCTAAGGTCTACCAATCAAGGAAAGTCCAGGACCAGATCGATTCTCAGCCGAGATCTATGAGACCTTCAAAGGAGAATTAACAACAATACTGCTCTAAATGTTTCATGGAATATGAAGAGGAGAGAACCCTGTGAAGCTGATATCACTCTGATACCAAAACCATACAAACACACATCAAGGAAAGAAAACTTCATACCAATATCCACCATGAACATCGATACAAAAATTCTCGATGCAATTCCGGCAAGTAGCATTCAAAAACATATTAAAAAGATAGTGTGCCTCAATGAAGTGGGGCTCACATACAGAAATCAATAAACATAATTCATCACATCAATATACTTAAAAACAAGAATAATATGATCATCTCAATAGAGGCAGAAACAGCATTTGACAAATACAGCACCCCTTCAAATCAGTAGACTTTTCTAAGGCACGTTAACATGTCTCCAAACACCAGAGGAAAAATCACTTAGAACACTGCGCCTACCTCAACTAATTGTTTCAGAGCTTCCTGCCACCCGCTTTCTTCCTAGCTGGCCTCCATATCTAGCAAGGTCCCTGGCTCTGGGCGGTATCCACGTTCATGATTCCTCCTATGCCCCTTGCTTACATGACACTGCCCAGATCCTGCCTGTGTCTGTCCTGAAGGTTCAGTTAGAGGCTCAGAACCAGCCCAAGGACTCCGTTGCAATAAAGCAGTGCTGGCAGATAAGTATTTGCAAAACACAGCCACTTTCAGGTGAGTCATCTGCTCAGTGGCTTACTCCATCAAGGAGCTTCCTGCATCTCTGGGCCTAGCTGTAGTGTAAGCATGAGCCAAAAAGAGATCTCTGCTATTTTCTTGTAAAGCCTGATTCACATGCTCTTCTCTGTTTTGGTTTTACTGCTTCTCATCCTTATGTTTTAATGTTATGAGTGTAGATGATAAATATTTAAACAGGATACATACAAGGTTAACAAAAAAGAAAGAAAAAAAAAAGGTCTCCTTCCATCACTTCCTCATTTTCAGAGAAGCAATAATGGTACCAGTTCCAGAAATGTTCATTGCATCTATAAGTACATCTCTGCATACATACATCCCCTCATTTTCAATAAATAGCACTGTGTACACCCTTCTGCCCTTGGTTCTTATCACCCTATATCTTAGAGATTGTCTTACCTCAGTGGGCATATAGTTTTTCCCTCTCTTCTTAGCAGTCATAGGATATTCGTTATAAAATGTCTCATAATTTGTTTCCATATTTCACTTACTTCATGATGCATTTTAAAATATTCATTTATTCTGATTCGTTATATATGACAGCAGAATGCAATTCAATTCACATTACACGAATAGAGCACATTTTTTCATGTTTCTGGTTGTATGCCAAGTAGAGTCACACCATTTGTGTTTTCATACATGTACTTAGGGTAAGGATGTCTGTCTCATTCCACCATCTTTCCTACCTTCGTGCCCCTCTGAAAAACCAGCTTCTACCTCAGAGCAAAGCCTGTCCAAGGAAGGGACATGACCTTTTTCCTTGGGAAGACCCACAGAGCACTCCTGGGCACATTCCCACCCTGCTAAGTGGTTTATCTACAAATAACAGGAGAGATCTGCTGGGCCAGGTGTCCCTTACAGGCTAGCTGGAGACCCATAGCAACCCGCTAGCAGCCACCAATCAGCATGAAACAGGGAAATACCTGGGATGCCAGATGACCCTCCCAGTAGTTTATGGTGTTGGAAAACCATGTAGTTCATCAAGAACACCCCTCTTGGCATAAACCAATCAGTTCAAATGATTCCCCCTCTTGTAGTAACCAATCATCAGTACCCAACTTGTTCCCCCCAGTGAAGGTGCTAATCATGTTTTAGAGTTGTTATTTGATTTTCCTGCAGTGTGTAATGATTTGCCAAGAGATGCTATGATGTATGTGGGGGTCCCTGCCTTCTCCAAAGAGTGTATAAAACTGCTGCAAACCCTGGGCTCGGGGCCTCTCAGCATCACCAGTTGCTGTGTGCGCCCAGAGGACCCAGCTAGCTCCCAATAGACACCTCTTTGCTGCTTACATCAGTCTTAGTCTCTGGTGGTTTTGGGGGGGTCCAGAATTCGAGCATAAAATCTCTCTCTCCTCTCTCCCCTTTTCCCTATCTAAAGCTCATCTATTTTTTCCACGATCCCCCCACCCCGTCCCCATTATAAATCATCATCCTTGTATAAGACAATACATTCAGCATTTAGATTTTTAGGGTCGGCTTACTTCACTCAGCATTTTATTCTCCAACTTCATCTATTTACTTGCGAATGCCATGATTTTTTTTTCTCCTTTAATGGTGAGTGATATTCCATTGTGTATATATGCCACATTTTCTTCATCCATTCATCTAATGGGGGGTATATCTAGGTTGGTTCCACAATTTAGCTACTGTGAATTGTGCTGCTGTAAACATTGATGTGGCTGCATCGTTGTAGTATGCTGCTTCTAAGGCCTTTGGGTATAAACCCAGGAGTGGGATACCTGGATCCAATGGTGGTTCCATTATGAGTTTTCCAAGGATTCTCCATACTGCTTTCCATATTGGCTGCACCAGTTTTCAGTTCCACCAGCAATGTGTAAAGGTGCCTTTTCCCCCCACTTTCTTTGGAAAACTTATTGTTGTTTGCATCCTTAACAGCTGTCATTTTTACTGGAGAGAGATGAAATCTTAGAGTGATTTTTTATTTGCATTTGTCTAATTGCCAGAGATCTTGAACATTTTTTCATATATTTGTTGATTGATTGTATATCATTTTCTGAAAAATGTCCGTTCAGTTTATTGGGCCATTTATTCATTGGGTTATTTGTATTTTTCGGTGTTAAGAGTTTTGAGTTCTTTATATACATATGTATGAGTGCTCTGTCTGATTTGTGTGTGGTAAAAATTTCCAACTATTCTGCAGGCTCTCTTCACCTCACTTATTGTTTCTTTTGCTGCAAAAAAAGCTTTTTAGTTGGAATCCATCTGATTTATTGATTCTTGATTTTATTTCTTGCGCTACAGCAGTTTTATTATGGAAGTTGGGGCCTAATCTCACATGATGAAGATTGGAGCCTACTTTTTCTTCGGTTAGACCCAAGGTCTCTGGCTTAATTCCTAGGTCCTAGTTCCACTCTGGATTGAGTTTTGTGCATGGTGAGAGACTGGGGTTTTAGTTTCATTTTGTTGCCTATGGATTTCCAGTTTTCCCAGCACCGTTTGTTGAAGAGGCTATCTTTTCTCCAAAGTATGTTTTGGGCACCTTGGTCTGATAGAAGATAATTGTAATTTAGTGGGTTAGTCTCCGTGTCCTCTATTGTGTACCATTGGTCTACCAGTCTGTTTATATACACAAGGGAATGTTACTCAGCAATCAAAGAGAATACCATCACGGCATTTGCAGGTAGATGGATGGAGATGGAGGGGATGATGCTAAGTGAAGTCAGCCCATCCCAAACAAACGGATGCCAAGTGTTTTCTCTGATATAAGGAGTCTGGGATGGGGAGCATGGGAGGAAGAGATGAACTCCAGATAGGGGAGAGGAGTGGGAAGGGAAGGTAGGGGGCAGGCGGTTAGAAATGATGGTGGAAGGTGATGGACATCGTTATCCAAAGTACACGTATGAAAACATAAGTTGGTGTGAATATACTTCATCTACAACCAGAGTTGTGAAAAATTGTGCATTCTGCTGTCATATATAAAAAATTTAGTAATTAAAATAAAATAAAATTGATAGAATACAGAGAATAGTGGTTACCAGAGCCCAGGAAGGGCATAGGGGAGGGACCATGGCAAGATGATGGTTAATAGGTATGAGGGGTGCACTTGGATAAGAGAAATGACTTACTTTTAGTATTCCACAGCATGATAGGATCGCTGTGACTGACAACAATATGAAATATCTCAAAATACCTGATTGGGGGTGTATCTCAGTGGTAGAATAATTGCTGAGTATGTACAATGCCCTGGGTGCAATCCTCAGTACTGGAAGGGGGAAACCTGATAGGGTTTTGAATGTTCCCAAAACGAAGGAGTGATACATGTATGAGTGACATATATGCCAATCACCCTGATCTGATCATTACGCTTGGAACACAGGTATTAAGATGCCACACTGAAAACTACCCAATAAGATCAATGAACCCATTCACCCTACGGGGCAAATGGCAAAGTACCCCTTAATGTGTTCTGATGAAAGAGAAACTAAAATAGACTTTGAAAGGAAAGACCTGGGTTCTTGTACAGTAATCCTTTTTTTCTGTTTTTTTTTTTTTTTTTTTTTTTTTTTTTGGTACAGGGAATTGAACACAGGGGCACTCAACCACTAAGTCACATCCCCAGCCATATTTTGTATTTTATATATATATATTTTATTTTGAGACAGGGTCTCACAGAGTTGCTTAGTGCCTCTCTAAGTTGCTGAGGCAGGCTTTGAACTCATGATCCTCCTGTCTCAGCCTCCAGAGCCGCTGGGCTGTCATCCTCTTTTTTATTTTAGTAGTCATTTTACCTACAGAGGCCTCAAGCCCATATTAGCAAACTTAGGTTAATTTTATCTGCTCCCTGTATTTCACAGTAACGTTGGGGAACTCACGATTGTAGGAGTACAGAAACACTGAAGACCATTAGTTATATTTGTCTTTACACTTTTTTTTTTCCTTTTTCAAGTCTTTGCTATGTATACAGCACAATTCTGAGAAAATAGGAAACACAGGGCACGGTCCTGTCCCCTGGAACTTAAGGAATCTGGGTAAAGAAACCATGGAACTACTGGAAGGTAATCCACTGTAAAGGTCCCCCAGAGGCAATAAGCTGGAATACAAAGGGAAGATTTTACTGAAGTTGCAACAGGGGTTCACTGGATGCTTTGTCTACATCCCTTGTGGCTTTGAAACTGACATGTTTGTTTCTCTTTTCCCCCACCTTCTCCTCCCTGATCTTGTTTGCCCTAACCTTCTCCTCCTGGTTTTCTTTCCCCTACCCTTCTCCTCCCTGATCTTCTGTTTTTCTCTTCCCTAAACTTCTCCTCCCTGTTCTCTTCCCCCTCCCTGGTCTCCTCCTCTGGGTTCTTCTTTTCCCTAATCTTTTCCTTCCTGATCTCTCCTCCCTGATCTCACTTTCTCTGAATCACCTCTATAAAAACCCCCTACTCCTGCTGAGGTGAGAACCATCGTTTCTCCTTCGCTGGCCAAGCAATAAACCATCCTTTCTCCTTCTCAAGAACGTTTTTTCTCTCTCGCTGGATTGGCATCAAGGCAAGGACAGCTTTCTACGCCAGGGACAGCTTTCTAGACCAAGGACAGCGTTCCACCACAAGGACCGGAGTACAAAATCATGGAGCCAGAGAAGGAGAAGACCGGGAGGCTGAACAGCCAGAGGAGACGGGTCCCCGACTGGCTCATGGGGAAGCCCGAGGCCAGGATACCGCGTTGGGATCTCGTGGACAGGCAGCCCGAGACCAAGAGAGCCCGGTTTTCTGGCATCGTAATGGCCGAAAACTGTGAAATAACCCACGAACAGCTATGTGAGCTGCTCAAGTATGCAGTTCTGGCTGCGCCCGTCATTGAGAGACCCAGGTGGTGCCAGCTTCTGTACGGAAAGCGACTGAGCAGAACAGTGGTTGTCATCCTTCAAGGGATGAGTCAACTCCACTTCTACAGGTTCTATTCGGAGTTTGGATTTCTTCGAAAAGCCTTCAGGCACAAATTCCGCTTGCCTCCTCCATCACCGACTTTTCTAGCTGATGTTATGGGGCTACCAAATCAAAGGGCTGGATATCTACCCAAGACCACGGGAGGATCTGTACCATCTGCCGGTCCAAAACCCAAGGTCGACCTGCAGAAGGACCCGGTCATTCAAAAGTATGGCTCTCAGAAGGTGGGCTTGCTGCGATGCCTTCTGACAGAGGAGGAAATGAGGACCTTTGACTTTCCCTTACAAGGTTCTCCCGACTGTGAGAACTTTGTAACGACCAGATGTGATGGGTCTGTCACAGAGAACAGCCCTCTCTTCGGGCTGGACGGAGAAATGTGCATCACGTCCAAGGGGAGAGAACTAACCCGCATCTCACTGGTGGCCGAAGGAGGCTCGTGTCTCCTGGATGAGTTGGTGAAGCCCGATGAGGAGATTGTGGACTACGCCACCTGCTATTCGGGGATCACGGAGGAGATGCTTAAGCCGGTGACGACGAAACTGAAAGACGTTCAGAGGCGGTTAAAAGCACTGCTTCCTCCTGATGCGGTCTTGGTAGGCCATTCCCTAGACGTGGATCTCCGGGCACTGAACATGATCCACCCACATGTCATCGACACCTCGTTGCTTTATGCCAGAGAGCGGGGCAGAAGATTCAAGCTCAAATTCTTGGCCAAAGCTGTATTGGGGAAGGACATTCAACGTTCGGAGAGGGACGGTCATGACCCCACAGAGGACGCTGCCGCGACCCTTGAACTGGCTCAATATTTTCTCCGGTATGGCCCAAAGAAGATTGCAGAACTCAATCTGGAGGCGCTGTGGAGAGCCCAAGACCCAAGAAATGTCAGAGAAAAGGTCCACTACACCTACAGAGGTGCTTTAGGATCTTTCGATCCGGGGCGTCACAAGCTCCTTTTTGTATCCCAAGAGACAGACGATATTGAACTCCCGTCTCCTGAAGATTGTGAGACTATTAAGTGCCTTTCCAACAGAGAGGTCTTTGAGCAGGCCAGAAGGCAAGTGCGCCTGTACCCCTTCAGCATTATTCGGTTCTCTTTGGAGCCTTTTTCACCTCTCCTCACTGAGGAAGTGAACCAAAGGATGAGGATCAAGTGGACAGAGATGTCCACTGTGTATGCTGGGCCACTGAGCAAAGATTGGAACCTAAGTGCTCTGAAGAGGCTGTTTAGGAGCTTTGGCCCAGTTCGTACAATGACTGCCGTTCTGGAAACGCATCAGCCTCATCTCTCCATAGAGTATGAAGTCCTGGAAGCTGCCCAGCTGGCCATCGAGTGCCTGAATGGCGTTCCCGTGGAAGGTGTATACATAAAGGTACAGAGACCAGTGACAGAACTCACTCTCGATGGTGACACACTGGTTAAGGAGCTGGAAGGAGATCCTGAGAACCGAGAAACCATTTATCTGTCTGGAGTAGGTAAAGATTTCTTAGGACATGTTCAGGAACTACCAAGGCTCTTTGGTGGCCTGGAAGCTGTGATCGTGCCACCAGATGCTCAAAGCAGGAGACAGGAAAAATACTGTTTCCTGAAGTTCAAAACTTTTGGCAATGCCCAGAGGGCCCTCCATGTCCTCACAGGCAAGGACTGGAAGCTGAAAGGCAGGCAGGCCCTAACCCCCAGGCACCTGCACGCGTGGCTTAGGAGCTCACCACCTGAATCAAGAAGGCCCGCAGGTCTGCGAGTGAGACCTCCTCCCTCGGAGCGGGAGACCTTGCAGAATTTACATGCGGAAAAGGCAAAGAGTGCAGCCTGGCGTTGGAGCCGCAAGATTGGAAGGCTCTACCAAAGCCTGAGCCCGGGTACCCTTTGCGTCATCCTCCTGCCAGGAACCACTAGCCCTCATGGATCCCTCTCTGGCCTGGGACTCATGGGAATAAAAGATGAAGAAGAGGAAAGCACCGGCCCAAGCATGGGTTTGTGAGTCGGCTCGCCACTTGCCTTTTCTCATGCTTCCTGGGCGATGGTGGAGAAGACGGTCAGGCTGCAGCTTCTGCAAAGACTGCCGGGCCTCTTGGTTCAGTGGACGGCTTTGTGTGGGACGTTGGTGTGCCGGCTAACGGGTCTAATCCACTTACATGGCATGCGCAAGTTTTCAATAAATGCCTAGAATTCAAGCCTTTCCTCATCTTAAGACAGGGTGGGTGGGGGAGCGGGAATGTAAAATGTAAAAAAAAAAAAAATGTAAAATGGAAACAAAATAAATAAGACTTATACAATTAAACCAAAATAAATGTAAACGTGTTTGATATCTTCGGACGTTTAACATCCTATTCGTGCTATGTGACATTATTTTAAAAGTGGGATGGGATCTGAGTGGAGCGAATGAGCCCAGTGGTTATGTGGTTGAGTCTCGGAAACTGGTAAGCCTTGCAGCGTGGCTGACCATCTAGCTGAAGGGCAGATTGCAGAATTCAAAGAAGCTTTCCCACTATTTGACAGGAACGGGGATGGAACTATAGTATACTAACACAAAGGAATTGGGAAGTGTAATGAGATGGTCTCTTGGGTGGAATCCCACAGAAGTCCGAGTTACAGGACAGGATGAAGGGAGTAGCTGATGTGGTAATGGCAAAATTGACTTCCCTGAATTTCTGACAATGATGGCAAGAAAAAGGAAACACAGAGGCAGGGCACGATGTAACACGTGGGGCATGTTGCATCAGAAAGGAGGAAAAACTGAACTTGCTGTCTGCTTCTGGGTGGGTCCTGGGGCCACCTGTGGCTAAGAAAGCGCCTGGGGATCAGCCAGAAGGTGTTGCCTGGGCTGGGAGGAAAAACCAGATGATCTCTAGGATAGGCTCAGAACCCTTCCGCCCTCTGGACAGCTCGGGGTCTCCCATTATGGCCTGTGAGATGGGTGTACACGTGAACTCTCCCCACCCTGCCGACCTTTATCCTGATTGGCTCCTGTGCCTTGTATTAGCTCTGTGTGTTTTCTCAATAAACTGAGATCCTGCTTTGACTGGTCTCCCTGGCTTGTCTGATTGTCCTCCGATGGGGGAGGGCTGGATTAGGGAGGGGGGGGTCAGTTGGCCCTTCCTTTCTTGGTTCCTCATGGTCGGGGCGTGCTCTCCCAATCTCTCCCGCAGGCCAGGAGGGAAGCGGGTTGGGTGGGGTGGGGCTAAAAACCCTGACATCTGGCGCCCAACGTGGGGCATTAAGAAGTCTGTTCACCCAAAGTGAGAGTATCGCCAAGCCAAGCCAAGAGAGTTTCGAGGTAGGGGTCTCCCCGAAAAGATGGGGCAATCTCACACTAAGTATGAGACCAGTATTGGGAAGCCATTGGTGAGGAGCAACTTTGGTCATAAGGAGTCAGTCCTCTCACTGCCCAGGAGGAGAAAGGCTTAAAGCCTCACGCTGACAATGGCCTCCTAGACCCTTTTGATGCCTGGCCTGGTCCTCTGGGTCCCGCACCAAGTGCTCCTGTCCTGGAACACTCGGTAGACAAGTCGGGAAGGGGAGCGGCCTATGCCATATTGTCACCCCTCCCCCCCAAGGAAATTCTCCACCCTCTTGTGAGAACCTAGAAAAGCTGGTTCAGCTGCCTTCTTGCAACACCAGTGATGACTCACCCCCATTGTGTATGGCCCTGTCTGGTTAAGACCAGCAATGAGATGACTCATCCCCATTGTGTATAGATTTCTTGGTAAATGCTAACCCTGGGCACAATAGAGGGGCCGGCCTTATGGTATTCCTGGGAGGCCCAAGATTTATTTATAGAAGCTCAATTCACAATAGCTAAACTATGGAACCAACCTAGGTTGGATAAAGAAAATGTGGTATGTAATATTTGATGGAATATCACTCAGTTTTAAAGAAGAAGGGAATTATGGTATTTCTGGGTAAATGGACTGAGTTGGAGAACATCATGCTAACGAAATAAGCCAATCCCATAAAACCAAAGGCGGAATGCGTTCTCTGATATGTGGATGCTAATTCACAATCAGGGCCAAGGTGCTAGGGAAGAATAAAGTTACTTTAGATTAGGTAGAAGAGAGTGAAGGGAAGGGAGGGGTATGGAGATAGGAAGAATCGTAGAATGAAACAGACATCATTACCTTACGTACACATAGGACTGCATGACCAATGTGATCTGACAACGTGTACAAGAAGAAAAATGAGGAATTATACCCTATTTATTTATGATATATCAAAATGCATCAATGCATTCTACTGTCAGGTATAACTAATTAAAACAGATTTTAACGATTTTTTTTTTGAAGAAAATTTCTACTCATTCAAGAATGAAATCCATAGTCACTGCCCTTTTTTTGGACAAAATTTATTGACAAAATACATGTGGTCAGTTACGCTTAAGTTGCATAACATGATGTTTTGCTATATGTGAATGCTGTGAAATAATAGCTCAAATCATCTAACATGTCTATCACTTCAGAATAGTTAACATTTTCTTCTCTTTGTTAGATTTTTGTGGTGGGAATACCTAAGGTCTACCAATCAAGGAAAGTCCAGGACCAGATCGATTCTCAGCCGAGATCTATGAGACCTTCAAAGGAGAATTAACAACAATACTGCTCTAAATGTTTCATGGAATATGAAGAGGAGAGAACCCTGTGAAGCTGATATCACTCTGATACCAAAACCATACAAACACACATCAAGGAAAGAAAACTTCATACCAATATCCACCATGAACATCGATACAAAAATTCTCGATGCAATTCCGGCAAGTAGCATTCAAAAACATATTAAAAAGATAGTGTGCCTCAATGAAGTGGGGCTCACATACAGAAATCAATAAACATAATTCATCACATCAATATACTTAAAAACAAGAATAATATGATCATCTCAATAGAGGCAGAAACAGCATTTGACAAATACAGCACCCCTTCAAATCAGTAGACTTTTCTAAGGCACGTTAACATGTCTCCAAACACCAGAGGAAAAATCACTTAGAACACTGCGCCTACCTCAACTAATTGTTTCAGAGCTTCCTGCCACCCGCTTTCTTCCTAGCTGGCCTCCATATCTAGCAAGGTCCCTGGCTCTGGGCGGTATCCACGTTCATGATTCCTCCTATGCCCCTTGCTTACATGACACTGCCCAGATCCTGCCTGTGTCTGTCCTGAAGGTTCAGTTAGAGGCTCAGAACCAGCCCAAGGACTCCGTTGCAATAAAGCAGTGCTGGCAGATAAGTATTTGCAAAACACAGCCACTTTCAGGTGAGTCATCTGCTCAGTGGCTTACTCCATCAAGGAGCTTCCTGCATCTCTGGGCCTAGCTGTAGTGTAAGCATGAGCCAAAAAGAGATCTCTGCTATTTTCTTGTAAAGCCTGATTCACATGCTCTTCTCTGTTTTGGTTTTACTGCTTCTCATCCTTATGTTTTAATGTTATGAGTGTAGATGATAAATATTTAAACAGGATACATACAAGGTTAACAAAAAAGAAAGAAAAAAAAAAGGTCTCCTTCCATCACTTCCTCATTTTCAGAGAAGCAATAATGGTACCAGTTCCAGAAATGTTCATTGCATCTATAAGTACATCTCTGCATACATACATCCCCTCATTTTCAATAAATAGCACTGTGTACACCCTTCTGCCCTTGGTTCTTATCACCCTATATCTTAGAGATTGTCTTACCTCAGTGGGCATATAGTTTTTCCCTCTCTTCTTAGCAGTCATAGGATATTCGTTATAAAATGTCTCATAATTTGTTTCCATATTTCACTTACTTCATGATGCATTTTAAAATATTCATTTATTCTGATTCGTTATATATGACAGCAGAATGCAATTCAATTCACATTACACGAATAGAGCACATTTTTTCATGTTTCTGGTTGTATGCCAAGTAGAGTCACACCATTTGTGTTTTCATACATGTACTTAGGGTAAGGATGTCTGTCTCATTCCACCATCTTTCCTACCTTCGTGCCCCTCTGAAAAACCAGCTTCTACCTCAGAGCAAAGCCTGTCCAAGGAAGGGACATGACCTTTTTCCTTGGGAAGACCCACAGAGCACTCCTGGGCACATTCCCACCCTGCTAAGTGGTTTATCTACAAATAACAGGAGAGATCTGCTGGGCCAGGTGTCCCTTACAGGCTAGCTGGAGACCCATAGCAACCCGCTAGCAGCCACCAATCAGCATGAAACAGGGAAATACCTGGGATGCCAGATGACCCTCCCAGTAGTTTATGGTGTTGGAAAACCATGTAGTTCATCAAGAACACCCCTCTTGGCATAAACCAATCAGTTCAAATGATTCCCCCTCTTGTAGTAACCAATCATCAGTACCCAACTTGTTCCCCCCAGTGAAGGTGCTAATCATGTTTTAGAGTTGTTATTTGATTTTCCTGCAGTGTGTAATGATTTGCCAAGAGATGCTATGATGTATGTGGGGGTCCCTGCCTTCTCCAAAGAGTGTATAAAACTGCTGCAAACCCTGGGCTCGGGGCCTCTCAGCATCACCAGTTGCTGTGTGCGCCCAGAGGACCCAGCTAGCTCCCAATAGACACCTCTTTGCTGCTTACATCAGTCTTAGTCTCTGGTGGTTTTGGGGGGGTCCAGAATTCGAGCATAAAATCTCTCTCTCCTCTCTCCCCTTTTCCCTATCTAAAGCTCATCTATTTTTTCCACGATCCCCCCACCCCGTCCCCATTATAAATCATCATCCTTGTATAAGACAATACATTCAGCATTTAGATTTTTAGGGTCGGCTTACTTCACTCAGCATTTTATTCTCCAACTTCATCTATTTACTTGCGAATGCCATGATTTTTTTTTCTCCTTTAATGGTGAGTGATATTCCATTGTGTATATATGCCACATTTTCTTCATCCATTCATCTAATGGGGGGTATATCTAGGTTGGTTCCACAATTTAGCTATTGTGAATTGTGCTGCTGTAAACATTGATGTGGCTGCATCGTTGTAGTATGCTGCTTCTAAGGCCTTTGGGTATAAACCCAGGAGTGGGATACCTGGATCCAATGGTGGTTCCATTATGAGTTTTCCAAGGATTCTCCATACTGCTTTCCATATTGGCTGCACCAGTTTTCAGTTCCACCAGCAATGTGTAAAGGTGCCTTTTCCCCCCACTTTCTTTGGAAAACTTATTGTTGTTTGCATCCTTAACAGCTGTCATTTTTACTGGAGAGAGATGAAATCTTAGAGTGATTTTTTATTTGCATTTGTCTAATTGCCAGAGATCTTGAACATTTTTTCATATATTTGTTGATTGATTGTATATCATTTTCTGAAAAATGTCCGTTCAGTTTATTGGGCCATTTATTCATTGGGTTATTTGTATTTTTCGGTGTTAAGAGTTTTGAGTTCTTTATATACATATGTATGAGTGCTCTGTCTGATTTGTGTGTGGTAAAAATTTCCAACTATTCTGCAGGCTCTCTTCACCTCACTTATTGTTTCTTTTGCTGCAAAAAAAGCTTTTTAGTTGGAATCCATCTGATTTATTGATTCTTGATTTTATTTCTTGCGCTACAGCAGTTTTATTATGGAAGTTGGGGCCTAATCTCACATGATGAAGATTGGAGCCTACTTTTTCTTCGGTTAGACCCAAGGTCTCTGGCTTAATTCCTAGGTCCTAGTTCCACTCTGGATTGAGTTTTGTGCATGGTGAGAGACTGGGGTTTTAGTTTCATTTTGTTGCCTATGGATTTCCAGTTTTCCCAGCACCGTTTGTTGAAGAGGCTATCTTTTCTCCAAAGTATGTTTTGGGCACCTTGGTCTGATAGAAGATAATTGTAATTTAGTGGGTTAGTCTCCGTGTCCTCTATTGTGTACCATTGGTCTACCAGTCTGTTTATATACACAAGGGAATGTTACTCAGCAATCAAAGAGAATACCATCACGGCATTTGCAGGTAGATGGATGGAGATGGAGGGGATGATGCTAAGTGAAGTCAGCCCATCCCAAACAAACGGATGCCAAGTGTTTTCTCTGATATAAGGAGTCTGGGATGGGGAGCATGGGAGGAAGAGATGAACTCCAGATAGGGGAGAGGAGTGGGAAGGGAAGGTAGGGGGCAGGCGGTTAGAAATGATGGTGGAAGGTGATGGACATCGTTATCCAAAGTACACGTATGAAAACATAAGTTGGTGTGAATATACTTCATCTACAACCAGAGTTGTGAAAAATTGTGCATTCTGCTGTCATATATAAAAAATTTAGTAATTAAAATAAAATAAAATTGATAGAATACAGAGAATAGTGGTTACCAGAGCCCAGGAAGGGCATAGGGGAGGGACCATGGCAAGATGATGGTTAATAGGTATGAGGGGTGCACTTGGATAAGAGAAATGACTTACTTTTAGTATTCCACAGCATGATAGGATCGCTGTGACTGACAACAATATGAAATATCTCAAAATACCTGATTGGGGGTGTATCTCAGTGGTAGAATAATTGCTGAGTATGTACAATGCCCTGGGTGCAATCCTCAGTACTGGAAGGGGGAAACCTGATAGGGTTTTGAATGTTCCCAAAACGAAGGAGTGATACATGTATGAGTGACATATATGCCAATCACCCTGATCTGATCATTACGCTTGGAACACAGGTATTAAGATGCCACACTGAAAACTACCCAATAAGATCAATGAACCCATTCACCCTACGGGGCAAATGGCAAAGTACCCCTTAATGTGTTCTGATGAAAGAGAAACTAAAATAGACTTTGAAAGGAAAGACCTGGGTTCTTGTACAGTAATCCTTTTTTTCTGTTTTTTTTTTTTTTTTTTTTTTTTTTGGTACAGGGAATTGAACACAGGGGCACTCAACCACTAAGTCACATCCCCAGCCATATTTTGTATTTTATATATATATATTTTATTTTGAGACAGGGTCTCACAGAGTTGCTTAGTGCCTCTCTAAGTTGCTGAGGCAGGCTTTGAACTCATGATCCTCCTGTCTCAGCCTCCAGAGCCGCTGGGCTGTCATCCTCTTTTTTATTTTAGTAGTCATTTTACCTACAGAGGCCTCAAGCCCATATTAGCAAACTTAGGTTAATTTTATCTGCTCCCTGTATTTCACAGTAACGTTGGGGAACTCACGATTGTAGGAGTACAGAAACACTGAAGACCATTAGTTATATTTGTCTTTACACTTTTTTTTTTCCTTTTTCAAGTCTTTGCTATGTATACAGCACAATTCTGAGAAAATAGGAAACACAGGGCACGGTCCTGTCCCCTGGAACTTAAGGAATCTGGGTAAAGAAACCATGGAACTACTGGAAGGTAATCCACTGTAAAGGTCCCCCAGAGGCAATAAGCTGGAATACAAAGGGAAGATTTTACTGAAGTTGCAACAGGGGTTCACTGGATGCTTTGTCTACATCCCTTGTGGCTTTGAAACTGACATGTTTGTTTCTCTTTTCCCCCACCTTCTCCTCCCTGATCTTGTTTGCCCTAACCTTCTCCTCCTGGTTTTCTTTCCCCTACCCTTCTCCTCCCTGATCTTCTGTTTTTCTCTTCCCTAAACTTCTCCTCCCTGTTCTCTTCCCCCTCCCTGGTCTCCTCCTCTGGGTTCTTCTTTTCCCTAATCTTTTCCTTCCTGATCTCTCCTCCCTGATCTCACTTTCTCTGAATCACCTCTATAAAAACCCCCTACTCCTGCTGAGGTGAGAACCATCGTTTCTCCTTCGCTGGCCAAGCAATAAACCATCCTTTCTCCTTCTCAAGAACGTTTTTTCTCTCTCGCTGGATTGGCATCAAGGCAAGGACAGCTTTCTACGCCAGGGACAGCTTTCTAGACCAAGAACAGCATTCCACCACAAGGACCGGAGTACAAAATCATGGAGCCAGAGAAGGAGAAGACCGGGAGGCTGAACAGCCAGAGGAGACGGGTCCCCGACTGGCTCATGGGGAAGCCCGAGGCCAGGATACCGCGTTGGGATCTCGTGGACAGGCAGCCCGAGACCAAGAGAGCCCGGTTTTCTGGCATCGTAATGGCCGAAAACTGTGAAATAACCCACGAACAGCTATGTGAGCTGCTCAAGTATGCAGTTCTGGCTGCGCCCGTCATTGAGAGACCCAGGTGGTGCCAGCTTCTGTACGGAAAGCGACTGAGCAGAACAGTGGTTGTCATCCTTCAGGGGATGAGTCAACTCCACTTCTACAGGTTCTATTCGGAGTTTGGATTTCTTCGAAAAGCCTTCAGGCACAAATTCCGCTTGCCTCCTCCATCACCGACTTTTCTAGCTGATGTTATGGGGCTACCAAATCAAAGGGCTGGATATCTACCCAAGACCACGGGAGGATCTGTACCATGTGCCGGTCCAAAACCCAAGGTCGACCTGCAGAAGGACCCGGTCATTCAAAAGTATGGCTCTCAGAAGGTGGGCTTGCTGCGATGCCTTCTGACAGAGGAGGAAATGAGGACCTTTGACTTTCCCTTACAAGGTTCTCCCGACTGTGAGAACTTTGTAACGACCAGATGTGATGGGTCTGTCACAGAGAACAGCCCTCTCTTCGGGCTGGACGGAGAAATGTGCATCACGTCCAAGGGGAGAGAACTAACCCGCATCTCACTGGTGGCCGAAGGAGGCTCGTGTCTCCTGGATGAGTTGGTGAAGCCCGATGAGGAGATTGTGGACTACGCCACCTGCTATTCGGGGATCACGGAGGAGATGCTTAAGCCGGTGACGACGAAACTGAAAGACGTTCAGAGGCGGTTAAAAGCACTGCTTCCTCCTGATGCGGTCTTGGTAGGCCATTCCCTAGACGTGGATCTCCGGGCACTGAACATGATCCACCCACATGTCATCGACACCTCGTTGCTTTATGCCAGAGAGCGGGGCAGAAGATTCAAGCTCAAATTCTTGGCCAAAGCTGTATTGGGGAAGGACATTCAACGTTCGGAGAGGGACGGTCATGACCCCACAGAGGACGCTGCCGCGACCCTTGAACTGGCTCAATATTTTCTCCGGTATGGCCCAAAGAAGATTGCAGAACTCAATCTGGAGGCGCTGTGGAGAGCCCAAGACCCAAGAAATGTCAGAGAAAAGGTCCACTACACCTACAGAGGTGCTTTAGGATCTTTCGATCCGGGGCGTCACAAGCTCCTTTTTGTATCCCAAGAGACAGACGATATTGAACTCCCGTCTCCTGAAGATTGTGAGACTATTAAGTGCCTTTCCAACAGAGAGGTCTTTGAGCAGGCCAGAAGGCAAGTGCGCCTGTACCCCTTCAGCATTATTCGGTTCTCTTTGGAGCCTTTTTCACCTCTCCTCACTGAGGAAGTGAACCAAAGGATGAGGATCAAGTGGACAGAGATGTCCACTGTGTATGCTGGGCCACTGAGCAAAGATTGGAACCTAAGTGCTCTGAAGAGGCTGTTTAGGAGCTTTGGCCCAGTTCGTACAATGACTGCCGTTCTGGAAACGCATCAGCCTCATCTCTCCATAGAGTATGAAGTCCTGGAAGCTGCCCAGCTGGCCATCGAGTGCCTGAATGGCGTTCCCGTGGAAGGTGTATACATAAAGGTACAGAGACCAGTGACAGAACTCACTCTCGATGGTGACACACTGGTTAAGGAGCTGGAAGGAGATCCTGAGAACCGAGAAACCATTTATCTGTCTGGAGTAGGTAAAGATTTCTTAGGACATGTTCAGGAACTACCAAGGCTCTTTGGTGGCCTGGAAGCTGTGATCGTGCCACCAGATGCTCAAAGCAGGAGACAGGAAAAATACTGTTTCCTGAAGTTCAAAACTTTTGGCAATGCCCAGAGGGCCCTCCATGTCCTCACAGGCAAGGACTGGAAGCTGAAAGGCAGGCAGGCCCTAACCCCCAGGCACCTGCACGCGTGGCTTAGGAGCTCACCACCTGAATCAAGAAGGCCCGCAGGTCTGCGAGTGAGACCTCCTCCCTCGGAGCGGGAGACCTTGCAGAATTTACATGCGGAAAAGGCAAAGAGTGCAGCCTGGCGTTGGAGCCGCAAGATTGGAAGGCTCTACCAAAGCCTGAGCCCGGGTACCCTTTGCGTCATCCTCCTGCCAGGAACCACTAGCCCTCATGGATCCCTCTCTGGCCTGGGACTCATGGGAATAAAAGATGAAGAAGAGGAAAGCACCGGCCCAAGCATGGGTTTGTGAGTCGGCTCGCCACTTGCCTTTTCTCATGCTTCCTGGGCGATGGTGGAGAAGACGGTCAGGCTGCAGCTTCTGCAAAGACTGCCGGGCCTCTTGGTTCAGTGGACGGCTTTGTGTGGGACGTTGGTGTGCCGGCTAACGGGTCTAATCCACTTACATGGCATGCGCAAGTTTTCAATAAATGCCTAGAATTCAAGCCTTTCCTCATCTTAAGACAGGGTGGGTGGGGGAGCGGGAATGTAAAATGTAAAAAAAAAAAAATGTAAAATGGAAACAAAATAAATAAGACTTATACAATTAAACCAAAATAAATGTAAACGTGTTTGATATCTTCGGACGTTTAACATCCTATTCGTGCTATGTGACATTATTTTAAAAGTGGGATGGGATCTGAGTGGAGCGAATGAGCCCAGTGGTTATGTGGTTGAGTCTCGGAAACTGGTAAGCCTTGCAGCGTGGCTGACCATCTAGCTGAAGGGCAGATTGCAGAATTCAAAGAAGCTTTCCCACTATTTGACAGGAACGGGGATGGAACTATAGTATACTAACACAAAGGAATTGGGAAGTGTAATGAGATGGTCTCTTGGGTGGAATCCCACAGAAGTCCGAGTTACAGGACAGGATGAAGGGAGTAGCTGATGTGGTAATGGCAAAATTGACTTCCCTGAATTTCTGACAATGATGGCAAGAAAAAGGAAACACAGAGGCAGGGCACGATGTAACACGTGGGGCATGTTGCATCAGAAAGGAGGAAAAACTGAACTTGCTGTCTGCTTCTGGGTGGGTCCTGGGGCCACCTGTGGCTAAGAAAGCGCCTGGGGATCAGCCAGAAGGTGTTGCCTGGGCTGGGAGGAAAAACCAGATGATCTCTAGGATAGGCTCAGAACCCTTCCGCCCTCTGGACAGCTCGGGGTCTCCCATTATGGCCTGTGAGATGGGTGTACACGTGAACTCTCCCCACCCTGCCGACCTTTATCCTGATTGGCTCCTGTGCCTTGTATTAGCTCTGTGTGTTTTCTCAATAAACTGAGATCCTGCTTTGACTGGTCTCCCTGGCTTGTCTGATTGTCCTCCGATGGGGGAGGGCTGGATTAGGGAGGGGGGGGTCAGTTGGCCCTTCCTTTCTTGGTTCCTCATGGTCGGGGCGTGCTCTCCCAATCTCTCCCGCAGGCCAGGAGGGAAGCGGGTTGGGTGGGGTGGGGCTAAAAACCCTGACATCTGGCGCCCAACGTGGGGCATTAAGAAGTCTGTTCACCCAAAGTGAGAGTATCGCCAAGCCAAGCCAAGAGAGTTTCGAGGTAGGGGTCTCCCCGAAACGATGGGGCAATCTCACACTAAGTATGAGACCAGTATTGGGAAGCCATTGGTGAGGAGCAACTTTGGTCATAAGGAGTCAGTCCTCTCACTGCCCAGGAGGAGAAAGGCTTAAAGCCTCACGCTGACAATGGCCTCCTAGACCCTTTTGATGCCTGGCCTGGTCCTCTGGGTCCCGCACCAAGTGCTCCTGTCCTGGAACACTCGGTAGACAAGTCGGGAAGGGGAGCGGCCTATGCCATATTGTCACCCCTCCCCCCCAAGGAAATTCTCCACCTTCTTGTGAGAACCTAGAAAAGCTGGTTCAGCTGCCTTCTTGCAACACCAGTGATGACTCACCCCCATTGTGTATGGCCCTGTCTTGTTAAGACCAGCAATGAGATGACTCATCCCCATTGTGTATAGATTTCTTGGTAAATGCTAACCCTGGGTGCAATAGAGCAGCCGGCCTTATGGTATTCCTGGGAGGCCCAAGATTTGAAAGAACTAAAAAAGGCCATTTCTAAGGATGGACCTAATTTGGCCTAGGCTGAAACCATTCTCTGGGGTCTAGCCCACCAACAGTGTCCCACCCAAGACTGGAAAAACTTAACCAAGAGTGTCCTATTTGGTCCCCTGTACCTAAAATAGTGTGCCTTTTTTAATGAGGAGTGCCATGCTCAGGCTTAGAAGAATCAGGCTTTTTATCCCCTGGTTCCTGTAACTTATGGGATGCTGAAGGTGTTCAGTGATTAATTTTTCACAGGCTTTATGCAGGCTGCTATCCCTGCCTTCTACCTGGAGCAGGTAAGGGCTTTGGGGCTGGCAACATGGAAAAAGTTGGAGGAAGGCCCCTCAGAGTCCCTGGTAGCAGGAATTACTCAGAGGGCTACTGAGGATCTTGCTATCTTTATGGAGAGGGTGGAAAAGTGCCTCCAAAGATCAGATGTCCCACAGGGACATCCCTCAGGCCAGACTAAAGGTCAAACTCCACCTGAGATTCCTTGTGGGTTGAACAGTGGCGGCTTCTCCAATAGGCCTTCCCCAGCCCTTGGAATAGTCCTATATTTGTCATCCAAAAAGCCACTGGGAAAAGGAGAATGTTACTGGACCTAAGTAAGATTAATGAGCAGATGATACCCTCCATCCCTAGGGATTTGACTCTCATTGTGATTGATATCAATGATCGCTTCTTTTCTATTCCCCTTGATCCCCAGGACTGCAAGTTTGCCTTCTCTGTTCCCTGGGTTAACTTCCAGGGGCCAGACCAAAGATATGAGTGTGAGGTGTTTTTTGTCTTAGGCCATGCTGGCCATCTGGGGAATCTTTCCTGCCCCCACCCTGTTCCTCCCAGCGGGCCCCTCCACTCGTCCATCCTCTCCGCCTTGCCCCATCGCTGTCTCCACTCCCTGGAGTTGAGTTTTTTGCATCGTGAGAGATAGGGGCTTAATTTCATTTTGTTGCATATGGGTTTCCAGGTTTGCCAGCATCAATTTTTAAGGAGGCTATCTTTTCTTCAATATATGTTTTTGGCACCTATGTCTAATATAAAATAACTGTAATTATGTGGGGTTTTCTCTGTATTAAAATGTATCATAATTTAACCAGTGTACTACTAACAATTTGATTAGTGCAATCTTTTTTTGCTGCTAAAGTGATGCTAAAATACATTTTAGCTCCAATCAGAGATGATTTTACAATAAAGCTAATGAATCTCAAACATAAGAGTCCCTCACTTGCACTGAATTTCAAAATCAAGTCTGTAATCCAGGTTAATGGAAACCCTAGCTCCTTAGAATTTCATGGCCTTCAATTGATACTCCTGGCAGAATACACATCTTTATGTTTTTAATATTAGTTATTCAGGTGCCTGTCCTGCCTTCCTCCCAGAGTTATAAACACCTTGAAAACAGCATGTGAGGCTGTTCCATATTCTACCCAGTGCCAAGCAAAGAGGCTTTCATATAGCAGACATTCAAATATTTGTTGAATTTATTTTTGATATGATGAATATATAATCAAAATCAGTTATTGCATATATAAATAAACCACTTCTATATCCCCTTAAGTACAACTTAAATTTGGATTCTACCCATAAGATACCATCACTGACAACTTTGCAGGTTTAATGATTGTTCATTAAATCCTGTAAAAATAGTACACTAACTAGCCTAAGTAATAGTATACTATAATAGTAATAGTAAACTAGCCTAAGGTCAAAGTCCTATTTACTCTCTTCCCATCTTCACCAGTTAATATTAAGCCACTGATATTACAATATATATATAACTTTGCAAAGAAACTGAATTCACAAATATTAAACATTTTATTGAAGCCTAAATATATGCTGGCTATGGCTTTCTCATTATCTTTAATAAGAGATCTATTACTCTGTCAAATTTCACTTATCAGACATAGTTGGATCCTTCCAAAAGCAGTATGAGGTACTAGAAAAATCCTCAACTTGTGTGTAGTATTTGCCAGTTAATTCAGAAGAACTCAGGTTAAGATGGCCAGAATGCATAGGTGTTAAATTAAATGAGTACATAATTTTTCATTTAAACAATACAAAGTTTAGCAGTGTTGTCATCAGTAATAAATTAGGCATCATTTTTCCTTGAGGTAAATAAAATCCTGTTAAGAGCTTATGTAGGAGATCCCAGAACTCCTAATAAGTACTCTGAAATGCATCACCTGGTACATCTGTTAAAAATAGTTCCCAAGTCCCATTCTTACAGTGATTTCTCCAGATCGTGCAACTAAAAAGTGATTCCTGTAACATAGCTTTGGCATCACCTGGGAAAATGTCAAACTCAGTTTCTCCTCAGCCCTACTGAATTAGAATATGCATATTGAACAACATCCCTAAGAGAATCATATGCACAATCAAGTTGGAGACTGCACTAAACTATGTCCTTTTTCCTTCCATCTCCTTTCAGTTTGTGTCCTTGATTCTGTGCCTTTGTGTCTACTTTGTCAAATTTCACTTATCAGATTAATTTAATCAATTTTCCTCTAATTACCTCCTTTTGGCTTATATTTTTGCTGTGCACTGTACTTGAAATATACAAAGGCCTGAGTCAAACAAAGTTGCTACCGCCATGGAGTTTATGTTGTCTTCCGAAAAACAAGACAACTAGTAAAATCAACCGATGAAATGAAATAGGTAATGACTGGAATAAGTTAAAAAAGAAAGAAAATAAGAATGAGGCAGATATTATTATTATCCTTATTTCTAAGCATTTCCAGTGAGGGAATCTTGCTGTGTACTAGAGGTACAGAGGTTGAAGTAGACTGGCCAAGGGCCATTGCTTGGAAGCAGGGAAAGATCCCTAATTGTGAGTTTGTTTCTAGATACCACTCTTACCCTATGAAGGAAAAACCACATGTAGGAGATACTGGTGTCCTCAATGGTGCAGCAAGCCTTTATAGGAAATATCCATCTCGTAGCACTCCTGAAGACAAGCATGAAAATTCCCCATTTACAGATGAGGAAACCAAGGTTCAGAAATTATATGCCCAGATCTGCCAGAGGTCAGACTTGAGCTGAAATCTTTCTGACTCTCTGCTTTTTCTCTACAACCTAGAATAACTACTGACTTTTTCTGATACAGAGAGCACACCCTAATATGATAAAACCATTTTTAAAGTTTCATCCTGGCCACAGTTACACAGGAATGTAGAAAGTTCACAGAACAGTGAGAATGTCAATTTATTTCCCTGCCAAAATTTTTAAAGAAGTAAAATAAAAAACAACTAATCCAACACAAAGTCAGCAGTCAGATGTCCAGACTCAGAGGAGCTCAGCAAAGGAGGCCTTGCTGAATTAAGTGTAGCTTTAATGGGTGTTTGGGTTGAATGTCCTTTTGCAACAAACCCATCCACAATTGCTGCCATTAACAAGGAGTTCATTTTCCAATGGAGTGGACAGAATTGGGTGAGGTTGTAAAGTTTGGTTGTTCCATTCTCCATGTTGCTTGCATTGTGTGAAGTTAAGGGGTCAGAAGTAATCTATGTGGACAGACCAAAATATTTCCAGCAACAAAGTCCAGAAATATTTTGGATGGCCAAAGCAAACACAACCTGGGATGAGTTTAAATCATGAGCTGCCTTTCTCTCCAATTTTCTCACCCCAGTATTCAGGCATAAAAGTGCCACCCTTAGCACCAATCACATGTTTTAATTGTGTTTTGACACACACTGAGTGGATTGTGAGCCCATGCAAAATAATAATTTAATGATATACAACAACTCTTCCCTTTGCCCCACATTTCTCAATTTTTTTCTGGATAATGAACTAATAATATTGAAAGTCATGTTTTACTTCAATAATCTATAGCTAAGATCTGTTGAATATTTATTTTACTGGGCTGATCACTTCATATAATTATACTAATTAATTCTCAAATACTCCATTTTTAGAAAGAAAGAATGAAGCATCAAAAAATTAAGTTATTTCATCAAGATTTCATCAGTAAGTAGGAGAGTTAAAATTTTTTTTACATCATTCTTTTTTATTTTTATTTTTTATTGGTTATTCAAAACATTACAAAGATTGCAGAATCACCTCGGTTACACATCCACATTTTTACATAATGCCATAATTGTAACTGTTGTATTCTGCTACCTTTCCTAACCTCTACTATCCCCCCTCCCCTCCCTTCTCATCTTCTCTCTCTACCCCATCTACTGTAATTCATTTCTCTCCTTATTTTTTTTCCCATTCCCCTCACAACCTCTTATATGTAATTTTGTATAACAATGAGGGTCTCCTTCCATTTCCATGCAATTTCCCTTTTCTCTCCCTTTCCCTCCCACCTCATGACTCTATTTAAAGTTAATCTTTTCCTCCTGCTCTTCCTCCCTGCTCTGTTCTTGGTTGCTCTCATTATATAAAAGAAGACATTTGGCATTTGTTTTTTAGGGATTGGCTAGCTTCACTTAGCATAATCTGCTCTAATGCCATCCATTTCCCTGCAAATTCCATGATTTTGTCATTTTTTAGTGCTGTGTAGTACTCCATTGTGTATAAATGCCACATTTTTTTATCCATTCATCTATTGAGGGGCATCTGGGTTGATTCCACAGTCTAGCTATTGTGAATTGTGCTGCCATGAACATCAATGTGGCAGTATCCCTGTAGTATGCTCTTTTAAGGTCTTCAGGGAATAGTCCAAGAAGGGCAATAGCTGGGTCAAATGGTGGTTCCATTCCCAGCTTTCCCAGGAATCTCCAAACTGCTTTCCATATTGGCCGCACCAATTGGCAGTCCCACCAGCAATGTACAAGAGTACCCTTTTCCCCATATTCTCACCAGCACTTGTTGTTTGACTTCATAATGGCTGCCAATCTTACTGGAGTGAGATGGTATCTTAGGGTGGTTTTGATTTGCATTTCTCTGACTGCTAGAGATGGTGAGCATTTTTTCATGTACTTGTTGATTGATTGTATGTCCTCCTCTGAGAAGTGTCTGTTCAGGTCTTTGGCCCATTTGTTGATTGGGTTATTTGTTTTCTTATTGTCTAATTTTTTGAGTTCTTTGTATACTCTGGATATTAGGGCTCTATCTGAAGTGTGAGGAGTAAAAATTTGTTCCCATGATGTAGGCTCCCTGTTTACCTCTCTTATTGTTTCTCTTGCTGAGAAAAAAACTTTTTAGTTTAAGTAAGTCCCATTGTTGATTCTAGTTATTAACTCTTGTGCTATGGGTGTCCTATTAAGGAATTTGGAGCCCGACCCCACAATATGTAGACCGGAGCCAACATTTTCTTCTATCAGACGCATAGTCTCTGATTTCATATCAAGCTCCTTGATCCATTTTGAGTTAACTTTTGTGCATGGTGAGAGAAAGGGATTCAGTTTCATTTTGTTGCATATGGATTTCCAGTTTTCCCAGCACCATTTGTTGAAGATGCTATCCTTCCTCCATTGCATACTTTTAGCCCCTTTATCGAATATAAGATAGTTGTAATTTTGTGGATTGGTCTCTGTGTCCTCTATTCTATACCATTGGTCCACCCGCCTGTTTTGGTACCAGTACCATGCTGTTTTTGTTACTATTGCTCTGTAGTACAGTTTGAAATCTGGTATTTCTACACCTCCTGATTCACACTTCCTGCTTAGAATTGCTTTTGCTATTCTGGGTCTTTTATTTTTCCATATGAATTTCATGATTGCTTTATCTATCTCTACAAGAAATGCCATTGGGATTTTGATTGGCATTGCATTGTACCTATATAGAACTTTTGGTAATATCACCATTTTGATGATGTTAGTTCTGCCTATCCATGAACAGGGTATATTTTTCCATCTTCTAAGATCTTCCTCTATTTCTCTCTTTAGGGTTCTGTAGTTTTCATTGTATAAATCTTTCACCTCTTTTGTTAGGTTGATTACCAAGTATTTTTTTTTTGAGGATATTGTGAATGGGGTGGTTTTCCTCATTTCCAGTTCAGAAGATTTGTCGCTGATATACAGGAATGCCTTTGATTTATGCATGTTGATTTTATATCCTGCCACTTTGCTGAATTTATTTATTAGCTCTAGTAGTTTCTTTGTAGACCCTTTTGGGTCTTCTAGGTATAAAATCATATCATCCGCAAATAGTGATAATTTAAGTTCTTCTTTTCCTATCTTAATGCCTTTAATTTCTTTTGTCTGTCTAATTGCTCTGGCCAGTATTTTGAGAACTATATTGAATAGAAGTGGTGAGAGAAGGCATCCCTGTCTTGTTCCAGATTTTAGAGGGAATGCCTTCAGTTTTTCTCCATTTAGAATGATGCTAGCCTGAGGCTTAGCATAGATAGCTTTTAGAATGTTGAGGTATGTTACTGTTATCCCTAGTTTTTCTAATGTTTTGAACATAAAGGGATGCTGTACTTTGTCCAATGCTTTTTCTGCGTCTATCGAGATGATCATATGGTTCTTATCTTTAAGTCTATCGATGTGGTGAATAACGTTTATTGATTTCCAGGGATGAATCCTACTTGATCATGGTGCACGATCTTTTTGATATGTTTTTGTATACGATTTGCCAGAATTTTATTGAGGATTTTTGCATCTAAATTCATTAGGGATATTGGTCTGTAGTTTTCTTTCTTTGAGGTGTCTTTATCTGGTTTGGGAATCAGGGTGATATTGGCCTCATAGAATGAATTTGGAAGTTCTCCCTCTTTTTCTATCTTCTGAAATAAATTGTGGAGTATTGGTATTAGTTCTTCTTTAAAGTTCTTGTAAAACTCTGCTGTATATCCATCTGGTCCTGGGCTTTCCTTGGTTGGTAGTCTATTGATGGCTTCTTCTATTTCCTCACTTGATATTGGTCTATTTAGGTTGTTTATATCTTCCTGACTCAATCTGGGTAGTTCATATGTCTTAAAGAATTTATCGATGCCTTTACTATCTTCTATTTTATTAGAGTATAGGGTTTCAAAATAATTTCTAATTATCTTCTGTATTTCTGAATTGTCTGTTGTGATGTTGCCTTTTTCATCTCGTAAGCTAGTAATTTGGGTTCTCTCTCTTCTTCTCTTTGTTAGCGTGGCTAGTGGTCTATCAATATTATTCATTTTTTCAAAAAAACAACTTTTAGTTTTGTCATTTTTTCCCATTGTTTCTTTTGTTTCGATTTCATTGATTTCAGCTCTAATTTTAATTATTTCTTGCCTTCTACTGTACTTGCTGCTGATTTGTACTTCTTTTTCTAAGGCTTCAAGGTGTAGTGTGAGGTCATTTATTTGTTGGCTTTTCTTTCTTTTAAGGAATGAACTCCATGAAATGAATTTTCCTCTTAGTACTGCTTTCATAGTGTCCCAGAGATTTCGATATATTGTGTCTGAGTTTTCGTTTACCTCTAAGAATTTTTTAATTTCCTCTTTGATGTCTTCTGTAACCCTTTGTTCATTCAGTAGCATATTGTTTAATCTCCATGTGATGTAGGATTTTTCCTTTCTCATTTTATTATTGATTTCCAATTTCATTCCATTATGATCAGATAAAATGCATGGTAGTATCTCAACTCCTTTGTAATGCTAAGATTTGCCCTGTGACATAATATATGGTCTATTTTTGAGAAGGATCCATGTGCTGCTGAGAAGAAAGTGTATCTGCTTGATGTTGGGTGGTATATTCTGTATATATCAATGAAGTCTAAATTATTAATTGTATTATTGAGCTCTATGGTTTCTTTATTCAACTTTTGTTTGGAAGATCTGTCCATTGGTGAGAGAGGTGTGTTAAAATCTCCCATGATTATTGTATGGTGGTCTATTAGACTCTTGAACTTGAGAAGATTTTGTTTGATGAACGTAGCTGCACCATTGTTTGGGGCATATATATTAATGATCGTCAAGTCTTGTTGGTGTATGGTTCCCTTGAGCAGTATGTAGTGTCCTTGTTTATCCCTTTTGATTAACTTTGGCTTTAAGTCTATTTTATTTGATACAAGTATGGACACCCCTGCTTGCTTCCGGGGTCCATATGAGTGATATGATTTTTCCCAACCTTTCACCTGCAGTCTGTGTATGTCTTTTCCTATCAGATGAGTCTCCTATAGGCAGCATATTGTTGGATCTTTTTTTTTTAATCCATTCTACTAGCCTATGTCTTTTGATTGGTGTATTTAAGCCATTAACATTTAGGGTTACTATTGAGATATGGTTTGTATTTCCAGCCATATTTGGTTATGTATGATACTTAACATGATTTGTTTCTCCTCTATGCTTAGTTTTTCCTTTACTGTACTACCTCTCACTGTTGGTTTTCATTGTTATTTTTCATTTCCTCTTCCTGTAATGTTTTGCCAAGGATGTTTTGAAGAGCTGGCTAATTCTTTTAACTTTTGTTTATCGTGGAAGATTTTTATTTCATCTTCAATCCTGAAGCTTAATTTTGCTGGATACATGATTCTTGGTTGGAACCCTTTTTCTTTCAGTGTTTGAAATATGTTGTTCCAGGATCTTCTAGCTTTCAGAGTCTGTGTTGAAAGATCAGCAGTTATCCTGATCAGTTTACCCCTAAATGTAATCTGCTTCCTCTCTCTTGTGGCTTTTAAGATTCTCTCCTTATTCTGTATGTTGGGCATCTTCATTATTATGTGTCTTGGTGTGGATCTCTTATGATTTTTTACATTCTGTGTCCTGTAGGCTTCTAGTATTTGGATTTCTTTTTCATTCTTTAAGTCTGGGAAGTTTTCTAGTATTATTTCATTGAATAGATTGCTCATTCCCTTGGTTTGGACCTCTGTACCCTCTTGTATCCCAATAACTCTTAGGTTTGGTTTCTTGATGTTATCCCATAATTCTTGGATGTTCTGCTCATGATTTCTTAACATTCTTGCTGAGCTGTCTATGTTCTTTTCACGTTGAAAAACTTTGTCTTCGTTGTCTGAAGTTCTATCTTCTAAGTGTTCTACTGTGCTGGTAATACTTTCATTTGAGTTTTTAATTTAGTTTATTGTTTCCTGCATTTCCAGGATTTCTTTTTGTTTTTTATATCCTCTATCTCCCTATAGAGTTGATCTTTTGCTTCTTGGATTTGTTTATGTAATTCATTGTCAAAGTGATTCATTGTCAAAGTGAATTTGCTGTATGTCTTCCTTGAGACTCCAGATCATCTGAAGCATTCCATCAGCTGCAGATATTACCTCATCTAATGTTGAATTGACCTGTATTGTTTGTAATCCTTTCTTTCCTTGTCTTTTCATACTGTTACGATTCTTTCTAGCTTTGTAAAACTGTTGTGCTAATGTTTTTCCCCTTATATATTTGTATTGTTCTTGTATAGCTCCAAAAGCCCTCTTTTTCAGAGAAAGACAATGTTAACAGATCCCAATATCAACAGTACATTATCTAAGCACAAGTTTTTATTATTAATACATTTATAGTTAGAGTCTAAGACTATAGATATTGGTTTTAATTATTACTTAAGAATATATTCATTAGTTTCATAAAAGGCATACCATATCTGGTGGCATATAGAAAACTTAATTTCAGACAAAGGATGTTATACTTAGAGGGAAAGGAGTGAGGGTTTGAGGTTAAACTAACTTAGCACCTTTGGAGAACTCTAACCACTAGACTGGTAGTTTATGGAAGAATGTATAGACTCAACCTCCTATCTATTTAGATAGTTACCCTATGTATAGATAGCAAAAGTTAGGAGGTTGAAAGTGGGATAGAGAGAATACGAATTTAAAAAAAAAGAAAAAAATAACAAGGAAGAAAAGAGAAATAAGAGAAGGAAAAGGGAAGTAAGATAGAAATAAAGAAAAAAAATGAGGGGAAGGTGGGGTATATGCAATTCCTCTATATTATATTACTTTGGTAATTCGGTTGTTCATGAACAGTTCTTGGTTTCACATATGCTGAAGTTGTGGAAGAGAGAGAAGAAAAGAGAAAGAGAGTGAGAGAGAAAAAGTCTCTCAGAACACTGTTTTCCTTGCTTCCAATAGGTGGTGTTGTCTATTCCTAGCTTGAGCCTCTGTATTCAGGGTGGTGGGTATAGCCAGTATGAACGGAAATGAGCTTCCACCTGTATCTTCCCTACTCTAGTCTCTGAGGTGCCTGTACAGTTGTTGTTTTGCATTGATAGCTACAACCCCCCCAAAGCTTTTGGGAAATATTTTGAGTTATGGCAGCTAAGGGTGGGGGAGTTGGAAACCGGGTACCTGGATCAGCCGCAGAACCGTGCTGGTAGCCTCACCCCCTTTGATGGGTTTTAAGGGTTGATGGGCTTCCTCCGGGCTAGCACGCGGGGTGGGGCCAGACTTCCTCCTCCTGTCTGGCTGGGCACCTGGCGCGTCTTCCTCCTCCCGAGAGTTAAAATTTAAATGAGCAACCTACAAAGAGTGTCTTTTCTACTCACATTAATGAAGATTTTCATATTGAACACTTTGAGCGTCTACTTCAGCACCATCTTTGTTTCCTCTATAAAACTTTATCACACTTATATTGGTCGTTTTCTTTTATTTTTTGTCAGTTTTGTTTATTGGAATGGAAGTTTCCAAAGAGCAGGTTTTATGACTTATGTTTATAATTGCATTCTCAGCAAATATCATACCAATCAGTGTTTCTAGTATGAAAAAAAAAGAATTTAAATGAGTAAGAAGTCAAGCTTGAGAATCCAAGTCTAAGAGTCATTGCAACTTCCTACCAAGTACTGGACATAAGTACCAGCTACATCATCCCAGTGTGACCTAGTGCCAACCTCCCATTTGAAACCTAGAACCCAGCCAGTTCTAAGATTGGAATCCACGTTTTAGGGTTGCTTACCTCATTCCTCCAAACTGAATCTTTGCCAACTCTGCTCAGGTCACTTCTTATGAGAGGGTCGGACTAAAGACTTTCACAAGTCTCACATTCATTCATTCATAGCCTTCTATTCCATACCTCCCAATTATGTAGATAAGCGCTTTTGATTCTCTAGTGATCCACAGGAAACTTGCTCTGAGCTTCCTGCTCACAGAGAATTTTAAGCCTACCAAGTACACTAGCTCTCTAGAAGCTCATATATCACAAAGAACTGGTAGTGCCACCACCCTGGAATGAAAGAACCACAGTGTTTTTCTTTTCTTTTTCTCTTTTTTTTTTTAACCACTGGAAGGGAAGTTAATGGTGAAAGGATACCTATGATCACCCAGGTGGTGATGAGCAACAAGGAAGCAGAGGCCAACAACTCCTGACACCCTTTTTTTGTTTGTTTGTTTGTTTGTTTTTTACTAAAGCCAGAATGAACTTGGCTGTACACCAAGACATTGTCCCAAGCTGTGTTTCTTTCTGTGCTTATTTTAGTGGAACAAAATATAAGGAAGAGATTGATGAACACTATGTAAAGATCAGAAAACTATGGAAAAAGAAGAAAAAGGGAGAGACAAGCACAACCACCACCTCTCCATTGGTAGGAAATGGGGAAGTAAAACATCTTTGTCTACTCCTGCAAACCAGCTTTCCACACTGTAAAAAAATTTTTTCCCCATGCAGCCACTTTTATCCTGTAACTGCTATATACCTAGCCCAGGAATAAATCATGCGCAGTGAGCCCTCCCACCCAGCCTTCTCTTTGCTAGGCTCAACTCTGTTCCAGCTCATCAAATTGAGTTTTATTAAGCAGCTCTTTACCAACAAATTTATTTAGTAATCTCATTATCCATATTAGTATATAGATTTGTTCTGGGATGATTGATATTCCAAGTCATAATTGTTCAAATTCAAATAATATTGAAGTGAATATTTTTAGTTGCCCAAGATATCTTTTTTTTTTTTAATAGGAACCTGATTTATTGTTTTGTTTTGTTTCATTTTGTTTGTGAATGTTGGTTCCTATAACATATCTCTGGGGATAATAATTCTTGGCAAGTTTACCTTTCTAATTTGTGGCTTCTGATTTGTCTTTGCTCAAATGTTATTGATCTTAATTATCGATTCACCTCATAACGCCTCATCTCTTTTTGGTTACAGTCAAGTTTCTAATGTGAGTTCTATGGCAGCCTGCCTCAGGGCAGGGAGGGAGGCAGGGATGGGGTATGAAGAGAAGATGTCTGAGTACCAGTGGAGCTTGGTTCTCTGGATGCTGGGGTTCCTCACCCTCTAGTCATTGCCTACCCAGGCCAAGTCCCCACTTTTCTAGTGCCATATTCCTCTTGGTGAGGCTTTAGAGAGCAGTTGCACAGCTTTGTCACTTAAAATTAATTTCCCACATCCATAAATCAATACCAATGATTTCTAGACCTCCTTTCAGTTTGAATATTCTTTGATTAAAACAACTAAATTACTCAGGGTTCTCCAGAGAAACATAACCAACAGAGGATGTGTTTGTATTTTACACATGTGTATGTAGTGTGTATGTATGTTGTGCGTGTGTGTGTGTGTCTGTGTGTGTAGCTGCCGAAGTCTGGCTTGGCACAAATCAGGAGCCACTTGTCAAAAAAAAACTAACTTTATTTTTAGAACTACAAACGCCAAACAAAACAGCTCCAGGGAAAAACCCTCAGAGCCCAACTGCCACCACCGGCTTCCACAAGCCTCTCTCCCCCACACCAGCCTCTCAACCTCCCACAATCCTCCTGCTCCTGAGGCCGATTGGCTGGGTTGCGTGGGCAGAGCCAAAGAAGTCACCCAATGAGCAGCTCCGTGGAGGAGCCAATCAGCTAGATGTTGCTGGGGCCGCTGTGAGCCAATCATCAGCTGGCAGTCTGAAGGGCAGGGAAACAGCCCAATGAACATCACCGCAGAGGAGCCAATCAGCTAGATGTTGCTGGGGCCACTGTGAGCCAATCATCAGCCGGCAACTGGAAGTTTGCTGGCAGCTGGATCATCAGCCGGCAGCTGGATCATCAGCCGGCAGCTGGAAGTTTGCTGGGGCCCCTTTGGCTGTGGCTCTCAACATGTAGCAGCTCATTGTAATCCTAAAAAATGTTGTCACAGTGTTTATCAATGTCACTTTAAAAATGAGAAAACTGATGTCCCAAGACATCTGTTTAACAGAAATCTTCCAAGGGTTCTCAGTGAGGAAACAGCAAAAGTCTGCACTCTTTTCCTTAACCTTTTCCTAGTGCAAGATTACTTTGTACAAAATATTCAACCTCATTATCTCATCTTCCTCTTCTTTAAAACAGAGGAAATTGCAACTTAACAAGTCCCTAAGTAACTTGGTGAGACCCTGTCTCAAAATAAAATAAAATTGGGCTAGGGGTATGGCTTAGTGGTTAAGCACTCCTGGGTTCAATCCCTGGTAGGAGAGGAAGGAAGGAAGGGAGGGAGGGAGAGGGAGGGAGGGAGAAAGGAAGGCAGGGAGGGAGGGAGGGAGAGAAGTATGTCTTGAGATCACACAGGATTACGGTTTTCATTTCTGTTTGCTGGGATAATGGAAGAAATTCAAGACTCTTTTAAAAACTGGTTAATATAAAATTAACATAGGCAAATGTTTACCACAAATCTGGCATTGGGCTAAGCTCTTCCCATGCCTTCTCTCCTGGAAGTCTCAGATACTTAAAATATAGGAGACACCAAGAGAGAGGTCAAGGTAGGATTTCAGTCCAAGCCACTGGAATGAAAACCTGTGCTTTCCAATATTATCCTTTACCAACTCCTAGGCCTGATATGGTTGTTAGGACCTGATGAAGTTATTATGGAACTTCAAGGCACATATGAAAGGTAAAACTCCATTTTATATAAACCATAATGAACATAAATTAAGAATTAGGTTCCTCAAGCGGTAGCTTTAGTTTTGTTCAAAAGGTTAATAATATTGTCTTCACAAAAGTCTTGCCATTAATTTTAGCTTTCATTTTTTTTCACTTAAAATGTATACGTGCATTTAATTAACATTTTGTTATTCTACCTTTGATATTCCTAAACATCAGGCTATTCTAGTATTTATTAAGAAAATCAGAAAAAAAATACCCTTTTTATTTCATTGACAAATGTTTTTTTACTTGGATACAGAAAGTCTGGATTTAATAAATTATTCTTGGTTTGAATTCAGGCAGTGATGAAGGCCAGATGTAGTTTTCATTGGGAAAAAAAATGAAAGAAGCTGCCTAACTTGCCATATCTAACTTCCCAGAATATTTGTTATCCTGAAGAATCCAAACATCAGATGGAAAAGTGTTGCATTTGTGTGAGGGAGGAGAAAAAGATGATATTTATCTGACAATCTTGTATAATGTTTTATATCATATTTTTACTGTCCTTTGTGTATTTAGATAGGTTTAGATATGTGAGGATTGCCCAGAAATGCATGTGTACATGGTCATGCATCAATTTACAATAGGGATACATTCTGAGAAATGCTTCATTAGGTGATTTCGTTTTTATTTTGCAAATATCTTGACCCAAGCCTCCAAGGTAGAGCCTTCTGCACCCTGGGGCTACATGGCAGGGCCTATCGCCCTAGGCAACAAACCCACGGTGCTGTTATACTAAATTGCAACACAATGGTAAGTATTCTGTATCTAAACACAGAAAAGACACAGTAAAAAATGGTGCACCTGTGGAGATCACTGACCATGAGTGGAGCTTGCAGGACTGGAAGTTTCCCTAGGAGAGCCGTGAAGGCCTGGGACATTACTATGCCACTCCTGCAGACTTTATAAACATGGTCTACACTCAATTTATTTTTTAAATATTTTTCAATATAGGTCTACCTTAACCTACCATAACGTTCTTACTTGATGAACTTTTTAAAACTTTATGACTCCTTGATAACATTTATCTTAAAACACAAACACACTATATGGCAATGTTGCCTTTCTTTAAATCCTTATTTTATGAGCTTTTTTTTTATTTAAATAAAAAGGTTTTTTGCTTTTTTTTCATTTTAGTTAAAAACTAAGACAAATACATACACATCACCCTCGACCTGTTCAGGGTCAGGATTATCAGTACCTTCTACCTGCTCATCTTGTCCCACTAGAAGGTCTTCAGGATGCTAGAGTTTGTAGCTGGAATGTTCCTCAAATGTCCCCCAAAGGTGTTGAAGGCTTGGCCCCCAGCCTATGGTGGCATTAGGAGATGGTAGAACCCATAGAAGGTGGGGCCTAAAGGGAAGTAATTAGGTCATGGTGGGAGGCGGGGCATGACTTCAAAGGAGGTATTGGAACCATGACCCCTTTCTCACTCTTTGCTTCCCAGCCACGGTAAGTGAACAGGCCTTCTCTGCCACCCACTCCTACTGCAATGTACTATTCTTCCTCAGGCCCAAATGACCATGGACTAAAATCACTGAAAGTTGGGGTCCAAATGAACCTGTTTCTTTAGTAAGATGATTATCTCAAGATTTTGTCATGGAGATGGAAAGCTGATTAACGTGAGGGGCGATCAGGTGTATGGGGCTGTCAACTCCGATGATAATGATGCTTTCCTCTGTACTACCTCCTGGAGGACCCATCTGAGACTGTTTTACACTTAACTTTTCTCACTAAGTAGAAGGAGTACACTCTGAAATAATAATAGAATCTATAGTACAGTAAATACATAAGCAAATTACATAGTCATGTATTACCATCATCAAGAATCATGTGCTGTGCATGATTGTATGTGCTATGTTTTTTTTTTATGGCTGGCAGTGAAGTTTATTCACATCGGCATCACCTCAAGCATTTAATACATCACACTACAATGTTACAACAGCTATGACTTCACTAGGCGGCAGGAATTTTTCAGCTCCCTTATGATTTCACAGGATCACTGTCATACATGCAGTTTGTTTTTCACTGACCAAAACGTGGCTCCATGCTGCATGACTATGTATTTCAACTGTCTTTTATCTGGAGTGTCTTGAGAAAAACGTATTTTTTTCTTCAAAATTTAATAAAACTAATACAAATAAATAGGTGATAACATGATTATTAAAAGGAAGAATATGCGATAACTCCTTCTCAATAAATTCTCTAAAAGCTAGTGGAGATTTTCCTGTGGGAATAATTTTCTCTATAAGAAACAGAATAGAACACAGCACAGTTTAAAGTCTCAACAATCTACCTTTTCTAATATTACTAGAGGAAAACATCAAATTTTTGGTAACTATATTTTCTAAAATTGCTTTTACAAAAATCAGTGTTTGCTTTGGGTTTGTTGAGCTAAATAATATTGTTTTTTTTTAAAAAAAAAAAAACAAAACAGGACAAGCAGGGTGTGGTGGTGCATGCCTGTAATCCCAGCAGCTCAGGAGGCTGAGACAAGAGGATCAACAGTTCAAAGCCAGCCTCAGCAACAGGGAGGTGCTAAGCAACTCAGTGAGACCCTATCTGTAAATAAAATGCAAAATAGGGCTGGGGATGTGGCTCAGTGGTTGAATAACCCTCAGTTCAATCCTGGTACCCCCACCCCCCTCCCCCACAAAAACGAAAAAAAACCCAGGACAATATTTAAAATTCAAAATTTGAACATATTCATTAAATATAGGAGTATGAAAAGGAATAAGGATTCAGAGGTGAGAGATTTATAATTCAGATTTAAAGGAAAGGGCAGTGTAATATCTCCCTTGCTGCCATGTCTTTTAGATATAGCCTGGACTTTGCATAAGCTCTCAAATTCTCACTTACTCCTACAATTATATAACATTAAACTGATATTCAATGTGCAAGGAAAAACATGTAATTGGGCGTATGTGGGGGGTGAGGAGTGGGGGTGTGTTTAATCAACTCAACACTAGATGGCTCTAGTTACAAAACCAATGCATTTTTGAAAGCCTAAAACCCTGGACCCTTGTCATTCTGAAAACAGATGGATTCTAACCCACTCATTCAAATTCTGCTATCTTCCAAAGTCTTGCAGGCATTCAGAATAGTATGGAGCATTTATGTTTGTAATGTTATGAATTGCTAAAAGAGCAGGCATAAATCCTAGAAGTCCTTACGGATAAAAACAAGAAATTGTACTGGCATAGCCTTGAAGGATGTATATTTAATTTGCTCTGTAAATATTCCACTTTATACTTGTATAGTACTCTATTATTTTTTAGTTACTTTCACATATATAAATACATTTTATCCTCTCTGTAATCAAGGAGGGAGGTAAGGGAGGTAGATGTTTTCTTCATTCCAGGGCACTGAGACACAGGCAAAGGTAGAGGCTTACTCAAGTTTACACAGTTCCTAAGTGGCAATGTTGGGATTTGAACCCCAAGGTCCTGACTCCTGAGTCAGTGTTATTTTCTACACAACAAGCATGGAAAGGAACTGGGCTTTTGCCCTCCATTGTATTTCTGAAATAACACTTTTCATCCTTTAGCACGCATCCCTCTATTTAATTACATATTTCCACCTACCTAACAAAGTTCAAAAACTAAATGTTGAATTCCTAGAAAAATTAAAACCAATGAAGAAATATTTTATTGAGGTGGGAGAAAAAGAATGACCAACTTCATATCCTTAGTAATCTTTGGTTTGGGAATTATATTTATGGTCTCTGTTTGGCATCCTGTACTTCTCCTTCATAGTATGTATCACACCTATTCTGAGTTCATCATGAAAGTATTTGCTTCATGTACCCTCTATCTGCTCAGTTAACCACTGAATCACTAAAGACTACTGCAGTATTTGGCAAGCTTTTAAAATTGTGATCAATGATAAAAAAATAAAATTACAATATAACAAATATACACAGACAGACAGGTACTTGAAAAAAATCTCATGAACAATCCTTGCCCTTTCTAGGTGCAATTCACTTTGGTATTTTCTATTCTATTTTTAATACATTGGATATAACCTACTTTATTGATTATACAGCTTACCAATAGACTCAACACTCATTTTAAATAATTATCCACCTAACAAAACTCTTTGTAGAGAGTAGTTCTTCAGTAGTTGTTTAGAGAATAAACAAATACCAGGCACTAACTGGGTTTATTTTTACAAAGTTAAAAAAAAAAAAAGACTTGGGCTGAGGATACGGCTCAATGGTAGAAGATTTGCCTGATATGCATGAGGTACTGGGTTCAATTCCCAGTGATGCAAAACAAAAAACAAAACAAAAAATCTTGCCATCCTAAGTACACTGAACTCCCTGTTTCTTGTCCCAGGAACACAGACTTTCACCTGCATAGCCCTGAGTGTCGTCAGCTGGCCAGGCTTGCGAGATGAGCTGGGTTTAAAGGAGCTGGCTGTATCAATAACTAAGAAAACATCGAAGAAACCACGCAGCACACAAACAAGAGTTTCTAACAAACACGGCAGGATGGTTTGGTGCCCACACTGGGCAGTTCTGTAAAGAGCAAGAGAGCAAGCACACCTGAAACCCCCCTATTTATTGGGGAGAATACATTTGATGGAGTATTCCACCCAAAGAAGACAAGGGGTAGGGTTTTGAAGGGTGGAGTCTTGCTTGGTGATGTCTTATGATCAGCAGATTGACATCTTGGCAAGTCACACCCATCTCAAGTGCTGTGTGGGATCACAGGCAGAGAGAGAGGAAAGGCACATTTGTGTCCGCACAGCCCAATCAGAAGACAACGCCAGACCAGTCCCCTCATATGCTCAAATGTGCGTGGTTCGAGACACCTGAGAAAAAGAAAGGCTGGTCTATCATTTTCCACCTTATTTCCAACCACCACATCCCTGTTGCTGTAAAAAAATGCTTTAGAAAATCAATAGCTATAACCTAACAATGCCATCAAATTCATTAGGATCATAGGCTCCTATGAGCAATGCATGAATTGTGTTTTCCACATGACTGTAGTCCTGCCCCATTGACAGTCAGAACTTATAAATAAGGAACTGTTGTTGTGTTTTTGTATCTAGTTTTTATGCCCTAAATTTTTACATCCCCAGTAAAATTCATATTTTGAATCTCTAACCCTCATTGCAAAATGTTAGATGAGTTCATGAATGGGGGACCCTGGTTAGGACTATTCCCATTATTGAGAAATGAGACTCAGGATTTCTTTTCCTGCATGCATTCACCTAGGCAGGCCATATGAGGATACACCCAAGAACGTGGCCCTACTGGTAATTTTGGACTTCTAGCCTCCAGAACTATGAGAAACAGATGCCTGAAGTTGAGTCCACCAGTGTGTGGTATTCATTTATAGCAACCTGAACTGAGACACTAATTAAAACTAATAGCCCTGACTGAAAACGGTTCAAATTAGATTTCTCAGCTTAATGAAGTAAAAATGATACACATTCAGTAGAAACTGTACTTCAAATTTTCAATCTTGATCTTTTCCTGAGCTAATGATTTGCCATAGCATACTCTCTTGTAATGCTGGCAGTGGTAGGTAGTAAGCTACAGCTCCCAGTCAGCCATGCAGTCAGAAGGGGACAGACCACCACTCCACACTGCATCATGTCACTAGTCTATGATGTTTTGTAGGTTAAGTATATTAAATACAAAATGAACTTAAGGTATTTTCAACTGATAGTGGGTTTATTGGGAAGTAATCCAGTGTAAGTCAAGAAGCCTCTGTAGAGCTCACTATTTTACCTGTTACATTTTGCTGTTTCTATCAGAAACCTAAAAGTCCCAACTTTCCTTTTTTTTTTTTCCTCTCCACTTATCACTATCCAGGCAACAACCAAATAAAGCAATTAAGGAAACCCTTCCAGGAATGTCACTCTGACTTATGAATCTGTCAGACCAAACTCAAAATAATTCCCCATTCATTTGGGAATCATTCAAACCTAGGCTGAACTTTCCCTGGAAAAAACAATAAGATTGCTTGGTGAAGGGATCTACTCTGAGGAAGTAGAAGGATATGACTCTCACATAACTGGCTGGATGGGACATGAATGCTTCCCTACCTCTCACTCCAAGAACACAATTATAAGGCAAAACAATTAAAGGGTGCTTTTGTTAGGCCCTGATATGCATTGCATTGGGAAAACATCAGGTAAATCAAAAAAAATCTTTCTCATATTTGAGAACTGAAAAATGTGGGCAGAACTAGCATTCTTTTATCTCTACTTTGTGTAATCATAGATATGCTTAACTAGTACATCTTCCTCTGTCTATATTATAGAAGAATTGCTGGTTCTGTATTTTTCTATAAACAAAATGTTCTCTTAAGAGTTTGCTCCTAGAAAATTAAACTCCAAGTGAGATGATCTTCTAATTCTACTTTTGGAGCCCGTGGTTCACAACTTTTAAACCAATATTTATTCAAAATTAGGAAGGTTTCAGTTTTTCTTATTATTATTTTTTTTCTTTTAAGTGGCCTTTTACCTTTCAAGATTTCCTCTACAGACTGAAGCCTTTACTAGAGAATTTAGTAGGTAGAGTATATCTTTAAAAATTCCATTTCTCTACTCCTTAAGAAACACAGTTACCACTGAGATTTCACCAGTGAACAATAGCATCACCCATAACCCCAGTGTGCAGTTGATTGTTATGCTTTCTCAGAGATGGAGCCCTCTCAAAATCTGAATGAGCAGCTTGCATAAAAGGAAGAACATTTTCCTCAACCCCATCTGGCCTTTACCTGTCCACCTGGTTATGTAAATGCTTTGTGTATTTTCAGTTTGTAAGCCAACATCTATCCACATACTTGACCTAAAACACTGCACTTCACTCATGTAATACAGTGATAGAAAAACCATAAAACAAAGGAATATTCTCCTAAATTGCCTTAGCCTTAATATCACTTTGGCATAGTAAAAAAAAAAAAAAAGGAAACTCAGATGAAGTAAAGCTTAGTTACCCAAATTGCAGTGAGTTCTACTTTTTAAATATTTAAGTCAATAAAATCCCTTCAAAGACTGTTTACCCCAATGTTTTTTAATGCAAAATACATTTCAGTTTTGCAAACAAGAAAGAAGAGTAGTTTTGTAGATTCCGTTTGGGTTGTAGTGACCCAATTATCTGGTCAAAGGGCTGCATGGATGCAAGAGACAGGGCGAGTTAAAGTTTAACTCCCAGGAATTGTAAACCAAACCTAAAGCCACTGAACCTTTGGAGTTTGATATGACGATTAGAACATAACCGGAGTGACACGTTGAATTCGCCATAATCAAGGAAACTTTTCCAGGTGGGGATCTCTGAAATTACTCAGGTATGGTCCACTCGTTTTGTTTTCTCTATTTCAATTTGGAAACTGTGCATTATGGTACTAGTGAGGATGCATGAAAACCTCTTTTGCTCTCTTCTATTCCTAAACCTAATCTATGCTGCTATGTTTTGCTCCTTGATCTAAAACAAAAGTAGCTCAGGACTGTGGGGTCAAGAATGTGAGAATGCTCTGAGAAGTTTATTTAGCTCTAGCCAGACATCATGGAGAGCTGTGGTGGACTTCCTGTCCTGGTCCAAGGACCCTGGAAACAGAAATGTAATTAACAGGAAAAATAATAGTAACATCCCTGGCAGATTCGGAGTTCTCTGAACAGGTCATAATTCCTATCATATTTTAGACTTAATGCATTCAATTATCTCCTTCACTATCACTACTATAAAAAAAAAAAACCTTGTGGTGAATTCTTGCTATTTCCTCTGCCATTACCCTGCTAACCAAAAGAATGCCCTAAACTATTTGCTTTAGATTCTAGCAAAAAAGAAAACAAAAACAGTTATGGAAAATTACTGACATTTGTGTGTTAAAACTCAACCTTGGAGTGGCTAATTATTAGATAGTTGCCACAGTTTGGACAACTATACTGTGGTGGATGTATTTTTATGTTATCATTTTGTTCACCCCCCAAAAAGATGATTCATGTTCTTTCTTCAGAACATAATGTGCTCTGAAGGAAGAAACCCATCAGGGCATTTAACAGGATTATTCCATTCCTACCAGAAATCTCCTCAACTCTTTAATCGGAACACTTTTGTCTTATGATTACCCAAGTTAAGTTCCAAAATAGTTAAATAGACAAGTTTCTTTATTAAAAGAATTTTCAGATGAACATTGTGTATCTTCGAGAATATGAAGAATGCAATATTATATGTATATTATACTTTGCAAAATATACACTCTTAAGTCCTACTCCATTTATAACTTAGGAGCATCAAAAGTGTGTTGCATTGGCCTGAAGCATTCTTTATAATATGATGGAAGCCCAGTGGGAAGATAGATCTGCAAAAAGAAGTGAAATCACTTACTTGTCAAAGTAGTAAGACTTTCTCCAGTTAAATACAGAGCAATAAACAAATGACTTACAGGGGTCATTCTTAAGGATGTTTTCTGGAATAACATTGATACTACCCATTTTAGACATTTTGTACATTTCACTGCTCCAATTTATTATTTATCAAGTGTAAGGGAAGTGAAAGGATAGTTGGCAAGAAAAAGAAATAAGTTGTTACGGGCAGACATTATGACACAATAGATCTAAAAATCACTGACTACTTTGTCATTTCCAGCAGGGCTAATACCAAGTTAGTTTTGCAGTACTTCAAATATCAACATATCCTACACTGTACTGAATGGTTAATAAGTGTAGCACAAAAAAGCAACTCCATAGTCAAATAAGTTGAGGATATGGTGTTAAAGTGTCCTTCTTACTATTTGATATGAGTCTTTTGAGTAATAACATTGATTAAACACCATATTGGTTAAATGCAGTTCCAAGCACTCTCCATACATTTATCTCATGTTATTCTCAGAACAACCAGATGAGGTAGACAATATCATGACAAAACTGAGGTACAATTTACCTAAGGCTCACTGTCACCACTTAGCAAGTGACAGCTCCCCCAGCCAGGTGGTCTTACTCCAGAACACTGATAGGGAGCCATTTACATAAGTGCAGGGGATTTGCTATGTGTGTAAATAGGTCCATTCATTGTGCATAATCAAGAGAGTAGGAAGTGTTTTGTTTCTTAAGTTGAACAACAGAGTATCTTCTTCCAGGAATATTTATTGATGCTTCTCAGAACTGCTATTCCTTGGAACAGAGATTAAGGAAGAATAAATCATTTTTATAGCTCATGCCTGGCATTCATAGCAGCCAGAATCAATTGAATTCATCACTTTTGAAGTTATGGCAGTCAAACATGTCTAAGGTCCTTACATTCTCCGTTTTCCATCAGCTATGCCTAGCTGAGAAGCTTTTCATAAAGAACACTGGACTTTTCTCCAGACAAAGCTGGTCAGAATGCTAGTTCCCAAATTCTCTTAGGCATATAAATTTGTGCATATTATTTGACTTTCTTGAGTCTCGGATTCCTCAAATGTGGAATGGGTATAAAATCTACTCCACAGAATTTTGTGACAATGAAATAAAATGATAAAGCAAAATAGTTAAGCACAGTCCCTGGAGCTTAGGAATTCAGTAAAACTCTCTTCCCTTTCTATTTCCCTATTTGTACCAATCTCCAGAATAACTTCCTAAAACTTATCATAGGTTTTTACTAACGTTTGAACTTACCCAATAGTTCTTTTTTGTCAAAACAATTCTATTAAAATAGAAAACTATGTAAATGATGAAGTTTTAAATGATTACAGATCCTATTCCATTTATTCAGAGAAACAACCTTAATTTTTTTTAATATTAGCACACACAGTGTATATTTTTATTTTAGAGAATGTTGCTCAAAACTCCCAAAGCCCAGCATACTTTTTTGTTCAAACCCACAGGACACTCTGGTAAAAGTGTATACTCATTTCATCACACAGTCAGTTGATGTTAAAATTCTGTCTTAGTAGCTATCTTTTAAAATACTGTCATTTCAGGGCTGGAGTTGTAACTCAGTGGTAGAGCACTTGCCTAGCAAGAGTGAGGCACTGGCTTTGATCCTCAGAACCCCATAAAAATAATAATAAATAAATAAAATAAAGATTTTTTAAAAAATACTGTCATCTCTTAGAAAGCAGGGTAGTACTTTGGGTACTATTGCACAATGGCTTTCATTACCTTATGTGTGTCTAAATGACTCAATAAGTTCAAACAAGACAGTATTGATCGACAGAGGATAAACACCATTTTATCTTATTCATGGAAACAGTAACCAGGCTCCTGTAAAGTGCAGTTCTAACAGTCCAAACTCCCCCAGGAAAAGTGGCTGGAAAAGGAGCCCCATTCTCACTGTGACAGCCTTGTATTAGAAATCTAATTCCATCTGCTACTCGGCCTGAAACTATGAATCTAGGCAGTTATTATTAACAAATATTTACTACCAATTGGATCAGGAAAGTTAGTTTATAATTTTATGCCATCAAACTCATTCCAACCAGTTTATCAGCCTTAAACACAATTTAGAATTTTTACCGTAATAAATTAAAATTTTGCATTGCATGTATTTGGTTAATGCAAATCAAAAATTAAAATATAATGCCCCTCTTAACCCAAGGGATTGATTCCAGGACCCCTGAATGGCACCAAAAATCTTCAGATGCTCCAGTATCTTATATAAAATGGCATAATGTTTGCATAGAGTCTACACATATCCCCCTTGCACTTAAATCATTTCCACTTGTTACACTTAATGCAATGTAGATGCTATTAAATAGTTGTTATATTGTATTGTTTGGGGAATATTGTTCAAGATAGAAGTCTGTATATTTTCAGTACAGGTGCAACTTTTTTTCCAAATATTTTCAACCCACAGGGTAATTTGTAGGTGGGGAAGCTACAGATTTATAGAGACAACTGCATTTTCTTTTGTAAAAAATAGTTTTCTCTAAAATATCCTGATATCTTCAGCTTTTCAGTTGATTTTTAAAGGCATATAAGCTAAGCTTCTCCTTTGTGATTTCCATATATATATATATATATATATGGGTGAAATTTTGTGTCTACATGTATTAGAAATCATTTGGAAAACATCTTCCAGGTTTGCTTGTTTTAACAGGGATCAGTCTCTGGTAAAGTTAGGAGGAAAGTAGTGATGAGGATGGAAGATAACTCCCTCTACTTTGCACAATTGTGTACAGTGTTCTGCTCCAGTAAATGATACGACTAAAGAGAATTATCACATGACAATTTGGCCAGACTGAATGTCTAAGTGAGCAAATTGGCTTGTAATTCTATAAAATTCCCTTTTCAATGATGTAGTAATGTCTGCCCTTCCTCCAACAATTAAAAACTAATCATTGTTTTGGGATGCCCAATTGATTTAAAGAACATTTGATCTAAGTAGTAGAATTAACTACTTGAGTAGCTTATTTCCACAGAATATTCTAGTTTATTAAAGAATTTCATACAGAAGAATCCATATGGACTTTTTAACGTCAAGTTTCTTTCTAAACTTAGTATGCCTTTACTTTAACTTACCTGAGTCCATTTTTTCATCATCCCACGTGCACAAAACTAGTGAACTGGAAGATACCCTTGCCTCCTCTGTGTATGCAGCATAGTGCTGATGATGTGATGGGCCTTCAACTACTCTACTGAACACTAACTCATCTCTGGCTCAATCAAGATGCTAAATGAAACAATGAAGAGAGTACATAGTGTCCATAGTGATGTAAGAGAAAAAAAGAGTCCATGGAGAAAATACCCCTGAAAAGACGAAAGCCAGTCCAGATACTATAATACCCAGCGAAAGAAGTGAAGGAGTGATCATAAACAGGCTGTCAGGGGACTGGTGAAGCATTATGTACACATGTAATTGTGTTTCCTTTCCAGTATCTTTAATGTTCTACTATTTATCTCTTTTATTGGGATTCTGTTTAGTGCTTATCTTTTCTGCTAGAAACTCACCATGAAGTAAAATGGCTTATTAGATATACTTAGATCCTGATGCCTTTCATTATTTGCAGTAGAAGTTAGAAATCAGAATCTGATTCCACGGCAGAGGAGCAGGGGGAAATGTGCTGGCACACAGAGATGTCCATCCCAGACTTAATAGGACCAACCAGCCCTTGGTGATCTGGGCATTTATTCCCAACCAATTAATTAACCTTATAGTACTGATAATGATATTGATAATAACTTGAACATTCTCATCTAGCTTTGGCCAGGTGCCAGGGCACAATAGTGAACTCATTTATTCCTCCTATAAACTAGATTCTACTGTTATGTCATTTTTCCAACCAAGAAGCTAAGGCTTGGGGATATGGTTAACCTTCTCAAACTAACAAGCTAATAAGTAGTGGAGGCAGGAGTGAATCACAGCACCACCCTGCAAACCAAGGACAAATGGTATACTGAAAAGCATTGAGGCTGGGTAACAGAAAGAAACTGTGAGATCTTCTGCCAGAGTGAAGAGCTAAGTGAATTTCCCAAGAATAGAAGACACTTTTGATTAGGATAAGAAATCAAATGCAAAACTTCAACCCTCATGTGGGGCCTAGCCATTACAGCACCTCCCACTACACTTTTTTTGGTACTAGGAATGAACAGAGGGGTGCTTTACCATTGAGCTAAACCCCCCAGACTTTTCAATTTTATTTTATTTTATCTAATTTTTTGTGGGGGGGGAATAGGGTCTTGCTAAGTTGCTTGGTGCTCCACTGAGTTACTAAGTTATTCTAACTTTGGATCCTCCTACCTCAGCCTCTCAAGTTGCTAGGATTACAGGCATACACTACTGCACCCAGCAGCATTTGTAAATCAACCTGATTATCTAAATAAATTATAGGACACAGTATTAGTAGGACCTCCATGATTAAGAGGAAATCTACCTTAAATCCCTCCCTCCTTTCTATACCCACACCACAGACTGACACAGACATTCTATTAAAATATTCTTTTTTTATTTAATTGATTTTATTTTTTAAAATACATGACAGTGGGATGCATTACAATTCTTATTACACATATAGAGCATTAAAAGATTCTATTAATTCTATTGAAGCCCATTTTGTGACTTGGGAGACAGGTTCAAATCACAGAGGAGACATGTGCAGGCAGGGGTGTTGTGGATATAGTATAGGATCTGCCCTGGAGATATTGCTGAACATACAAATAATTGTCTTGAAGGGCTTGGCTTCCTCATCTAAACTCTCTTAGTGTCTAAAGAGGACCTAGCACCTCCCAACTAGAGGACACACCTTCTCCTCAGGGGAAAAATATCTGGGCTGCTAGGTCCAAGTTTGCTAGCAAAGTCCCCTATTAGACTGACCTAATTTGGAGCTTTAAATTAAGACTCAGGTGCTCCCAAAAATCAGTTCTACCAGCCAGAATAATAGGCTGAGGATAATAATAAGTTAATTTCCAGAAGTTTCTTGTTATAAGACAAGATGGTATTTCATTGTTAAAATATAGATTAGGTGGGATGCAGGATGTAGGTGATGGGAACACTTCAGCCTAAAATCACTGAGCAGATGAACCAAGTTGGCAAAGCATTATGGGATTGATGCTCAGAAGTTCAGTTCTAATGACAGGGAAGGGAAAAAGTGGAACACAGGTCACCCAGGGTGACCAGAGAGGGATACAAGGGTCTGGAATGGCAGGTATTTGTTTGACCTTTGAGGCAGAATATACTTATTAAATGATTTTGATTTTGTTATTAAAGTCATTTGAGCACCATACCAGATTCTAATTCCTCTGGGTCGCCTCCTTATTGTAACAGGTACTTAACACGAGTGCACTGGTGAGCTGGAATTACCCATTATATGGCCCCTGAAGATAGTCTAAGGGGAAAAGCTATAACACCTAGAAACTCATTTTATTTGCCTTTTCAGAAACAAGCCATAAAAATCAAATATTTTCTATAATAATAATTCAGTAACCCAGAATTGTAAAGTCTTCTCTAAAGCCCAATGATGGTTAGTGCTGGAATGGCAGACAGAAACAGAATGTATGTTAAAGGAGGAGATTCTAGACCCAAAATGCCTAGGTTCAAATTCTGTCCCCACCGTTTGCTACTGTGTGACCCTAAACAAGTTACTTACCTTGTCTGTGCTTGTTTTCTCTTATGTTAAAGTTGGGAGTGTTTCAAGAAGTAGATCAGATATTATATATGAAGTTCTTAGAATAATACCAAGCAAGTGTGCATAACTCTTAGCTATTGTAGCTATTATTCCCATCACATTTCTGTTTGATAACAAAATGCTGTAATAGAAGAAAATGGTTATTAGAGATGCTGTGAGATGAAACTGTAGAAGATAGTTTTTAGATTGGAATAAGGTGGCTGAGAAATTAATTAGAACCTCACCATTGATATGTGGTGCATGCTTGGAAACCAAGAATGAATGAAAAATGCACTCATTAATACATCAAGTCTCTGTAATGTGCTACATAAATAACTGGTACCAGGATTATCGACAAAACACAGCAAACACCTGCTTCTACATTGGCATTTCATGATTACCACTTCAGCTGTTTATATATTCATTTAAATATTAAATATATGCAAAGAAATCCTACTCTTCTTATTAAGCTATACCATTTTAGAATTCTAAATTCAATGCAGAGTGCCCCTGAGTTCAATTCCTGGTACCCCTCACCCCGAAAAGATTCCTTTTTATACTCACTCCTGTGTTAATGAATATTTTCAAAATTTGAGTTTTAAATGGGAGTTTTTAGGGGTCTTTTTGTGGGGGTACCAGAGATTGAACTCAGCAGCACTCAATCACTGAGCCACATCCCCAGCCCTGTCTTGTGTTTTATTTAGAGAAAGGGTCCCACTGAATTGCTTAGCACCTCGCTTTTGCTAAGACTTACTTTGAACCCGCAATCCTCCTGCCTCAGCCTCCCAAGCAGCAGGGATATTCCCGGCACTTGAATAATTACAAGAAGATAGAAATCGGATTAATCAGTGTTCTCCAGAGAAAGACAAGTAATAGGGTGTTTGTGTGTGTGTGTGTGTGTGTGTGTGTGTGTGTGTGTACACACGTATATTTATTATATCTATAGATTTATTATATGAAATTGGCTCATAAGATTATGGAAGCAGAAACCCCAAGACTTGCATTCAGAAAACAGAGGAAACCTGGGGAGCCAGTGAGGGGGCAGTCCAAGTCCAAGGCCTGAGAGTCAGGGCAGCCAGTGGTATAAGTTCCCATCTTGAAGCTGACAAGCTGGAGACTCAAGAAGTCAAATTTTCATCTTGAGCAACCCACTGGGAGTTTCCTTTAAGTGTTGTTTGTTCTACAGAGGTCCTCAGTTGATCGATGAGGCCACCCACATGAGAATGGCTCATCCCTTAACTCAGTTTACTAATTCAGACTTTAATCTCATCCAGAAACGTTCTTACAGACACTCTAAGAATAACATTTGACCAAATGTCTGGGCCCTCAGAGGCCGAGTCCAACTGACATATATGATTAACCCTCCCCGTGTCATCTTGAGGGGAGTTGCAGCTGCTCATGTTGTCTGCTCAGTGTCTGTCCATTGTGTCCCCGCTACACGCCCCTTTCCCCAATGCATGAACAGTTCCCCTATGCTGTTAAATTTTCCCAAGATCATTTTTGGATTTAAAAAAAAAATAACAACAAAAAACATCATTCACCTCTCAGTCTTCGTGGTTGACAAGTACAAGTCATCTATGAGTATCCCAGTCTCAAAGTTTCTAACCTTCTGGTCTAAGTTCTGTAGCAAACTATTGGTGATACAACTGGTTATACAAGAGATGTACAGAGGGGCTTTATGTGGTATTCTGCTGCCAGGAGTTCATTCACCCCTCTGTATATAGGTGTGATCAGGACCACATGACTGCTAGTGTGTTCATACATGCATACATACAAAACCACACACACACACACACACACACACACACACATATACCCACACCTTATGGAGCAGGGAGAAAGGGCATAGAAAGGGAGAGCACTGAGTAGGAATACATGTGTACAGAAAGTAGGAAAATGAGATCCAGGCTTGCCAAGCCTCCTGCATTGGAGATGGATTCAGATGTAGGAATTCCTAGAACTGGTCAGGTGCTTCACCAACAACCTGACTCAACTTCTTCCTCCATCTGCTCCTCCCTCTGCTACAAACCTTCCTTATCTCTTTCCTCTGCCTTTGCTTTTCCTCCACTCACAGAGCCAAAAGAAATAGTTTTATGCATATGGTGTTAATATAAATATCTTCTTAGCCAGGCATGGTGGCAGCACACCTGTAATCCCAGTGACTCGGGAGGCTGAGATATGAGGATCACAATCCTAGGTACAAAAAAAAAAAAAAGAAAAAGAAAAAGAAAAGAAAGAAAATAAATATATAACATATATATTACACATATATAACACATAAATATGTATGTTATATGTGTGTGTGTATATATGTGTGTGACATATATGTGTGTATGTGTGTGTATATATATAAAGATATATATATGTATATATGTATATAAAGATATGTATATATATTAAAGATATATATCATATATATATATACACACAAAAGATATATAATATAGATATCTTTTTTTTTCTTGGTTGGTCCTCAATGAAACTGAGTTGAAAACAAGTCAGTGGAGCCAGAATATAGTTAAGAATGGGGTTTTTAATTTTTGTGAGGTAGTTCCAGGTCCTTATTTCTAAATGCCAGCAATTTGGTAAACACTTACTTATTAAAAATTATGAAAATGTAGACAAAATGAAATAGAGACAATATGGAATCATTCTTTCTTTTCTCCTGTAGTCCAGTCTCCACCTTTCTTTTATATATATATATATATTTTTTTCCTTCTTTTTAATTAAAAATTTTTGTGTGAGTATCCATTCTATTTGGCAGGTAGGAAAAATTCAATTACTCTGGGTTGTTTTGACGTTTAACACGTATAGATTAGAGCTTTGGTGAGCTGTTCTGAACTCAGCTGCATATTATCATCACCCAGGGAGCTTTAAAATATACCATTTCCTGGGCCTCAGGCCAGATCAGTTGAATCAGAACCCTGCAGAGTGGAGAGGACAGCCTGAGCACCGGTGACTGTGACAGGAAGCCAGGCAGGAGATCTGTTCCTGGGGCATTGCTCCTGCATCTCACTCCTGTTGTCAGCTCGCTCTCATTCTTTGGTGATCATTTTGTGCCAGTACGGAGTATGTGCTAATAGGGGTACAAAGATAGGGCCTTAAAGCAAGTTATTGAAGTCACAGTTAAAGAATTTACTCAAACTGGACGTTGCCTCTGAGCAGATTACAGTGAGCCTTTTGTTGTTTGGTTTTGTTTGTGGGATGGAACCCTGGGGCACTCTACCACAGGACTACATCCTCATCCCTTTTTTAATTTTTAATATTTTATTTTTTAGTTATAGTTGGACACAATACCTTTATTTATTTTTGTGTGGTGCTCAGGATGAAACCCAGGGCCTTTCACATGCTAGGCAAGTGCTCTACTGCTGAGCTACAACCCCAGTACCCCCCATCCCTTTTTACAAATTTTAAAACTGGGTCTCTTTAAGTTGCCCAGCTGAGTCTCAAATTTGCAATCCTCCTGCCTCAGGCTCCCAAGTAGCTGGGATTCAGGTGCATGCTACAGTGCTCAGCTAGTGAAGTTGTTTTTGAGATTATGAAAAAACAAAGGAAGCCTAGAGTTAATGGACTGAATGTGACTTGCTAAAATTGAAAAACACTTGTAGTTAAATCTCAAAATCCTATTTTGACAAAATGTGCAAAAATAATGCCTCCTCTGCTTGTCTTTCCCTGTATGATTTCCAGTTTCAAGCAAAACCACAGGGATTTGAAGGGCTTCTCATTGATATCTAAAGGGCATTTTAAACAAATGAGTAATATAATACCTTTTGAAGCAGATAAAATATACCTCTACCATATACACCTAATGAGAATATGCAGAAGTATTTGTATTGGACCATAAATCACATAATTTTAAGCAGATTTCTAAATGAAAACAAATAGTTCTATTTGAAATTTTTCTTCAAACAAACAAAAAAAGGATTTCTAGATGTCAAAAAAAAAAATTGTTTTTCAAGAAGCTTGATCTGTGGACCAGAAAATTATGCTTAACTTTCCCAAGAGTTCTGGGAACTTTTTTTTTTAATAAATGTGTATCTCACTCCTGATTTTGACATAGTAAAAAAAAAAATAGGGAAACATATCTTCCATCCCATTTGCATGCTTTAATGCCCTGATTTAGGCCCCTGTGTATCCACATATATACTCAAACATATGTGTAAATATACACAGGCAAAATTGCAACACAATAATCATTTGTCTGTTATACATCTGCTTGTTCTTTTTCTCTGATAAAAAAGTTAGTAGCTCCAATGATATCTTTCCCCTGATACAGTTTTATTTTTCTCTATAGATATTCTTACTGCAATACAAGTTCCCCAGTATCTTGGGTTTTGCTATTTTAAGTTACTCTAGTTAGGATTTGGAATGATTCCAAATAGGTAGATATATGGATTGTAAACATCAACAAACAGTAATGGAGTATCACTTGCCCTATACATTTCTGCAAAAAAAAAAATAATTATGTATTTCAAAAGTTGTGTCTATCAGTGCTGCTTTCAACAACAGTTAATATCTTGTCTTAAAAATACAGATATAGAGGGCTGGGATTGTGGCTCAGCGGTAGAGCGCTCGCCTGGCACAGGCAGGACCCAGGTTCTATCCTCAGCACCACATAAAAATAAAGGCATTGTGTTGTGTCCATCTATATCTAAAAAATACATATTTTTTAAAAAATACAGGTATAGGACTGGGTATTGGCTCAGTGGCAGAGTGCTTGCCTAGCATGTGTGAAGTCTGGGTTTGATTCTCAGCACCACATATAAATAAAAAAATAAAATAAAGGTCCATCAATAACGACAACAACAAAAACAAAAATAATGTATCTTCTAAAAAAAATACAGTATACATTTCAGATATAATCAGCCACTTCTTTGCCATGAGTGTCACCAAAGGAACAAAGGGAAAATAAGGAATTAAAGAATGAAAAAGAGTGAGAAGTAGGAGGCGAAAAAGGAATATATGGACATTTGAAGGGGGAGAGTGTAAGACTCCGCTGCCAAAGTAGCTGTGCTGGGCTGTGAGAGGCAATTGTGGTTTTGGCTGGCCATCACCCACCAACCCATCAGATATTTGATCCATAATGGACTTCTTTCTCTGGCTATCATCTATAATCTAGAACTGAAGATCGATAGCAAAAACAAAAAGCAAAACAAACAAACAAACAAAAAACCCCCAATACTTTAATTAAAATAAAAGAATAAAAATAATAGGTCAGATCCTGACAAGTGACCTATTACATGGCAAACCATGTAGAAACTACTCTCTGCAGGGGGTGAGATACATGTAGCTCAGTGCATAGGAGATAGCTGTTCAACAACACATGTCTATTTTTTACTACGTCTGAAAGGGGTCAAATGCCTGGTCCAAGTGAATCATCAGACAAACCATCCCCAACCAATTAGTCAAAGGAGTTATTATAAAAACTCATTTTCAGTTCAGTCAAGAACTAAATTACATAGTGCTTCAAATGGCCAAGACTCTGTGTCCCCATGGAACAGAATGCAGACTCACAGTTCATCCTCATCAACTTCTTTATGGTACCCTGTGTCTTCATAGCAACACTTTAAGGGAAGCAGGAAATATAATCTACTCTCTGATCACATATTTTAAGGTGAAAAAACTAGAAATAAGTAAAATTTAGTAATTAAGAGCACAGATGGGACTGGGGTTGTGGCTCAGTGGCAGAGTGCTTGCCTCATATATGTGAGGCACTGGGTTCAATTCTCAGCATGGCATATAAATATGAACAAAATAAAGGTCCATCAATAACTAAAAAAATATTTTAAAAGAGTATAGATGCTGCCCCCAGAATACCTAGATTCAGATCATTTGCCTGTAACTTGTTACCTGGGTGATCTTGAGCACAATAACTCACCTTTCTCTACCTTGGCTTCTACCTATAGCATGGAAATAATAAGACCCATTTCACTGAGTTCTTATGAGATTAAATGGATTATGTTTTACATTTAAAAAATATTCCATATAGTATGTGTTCAGTAAATATGAACAGTGCTTATTATTATATTTAAAATCTTTTAAAATTTTGCCAAATAAGCAAAACATGATATCTTGTTTTTTTTTCTTTTAATTAGTTCTTTTCTTATCACTAAAGATCACCATAAATAAATCATAAGTTTATAGGTTATTATTATTTCTTTTTTCTGTGGATTGACTCTTCATGCCCTCTGCTCTTTGTCCACTGGTGGGCGAGTCTTTTTGTTATTCCTTGAAAAGCACTCTTTTCAAATTACAGATATCATTCTCCTTTTATTTAAATAGCAATCATTTTCTTGTAGTTTGTGACCTCTTTTTAACTCATCTTGCCCTTACAGAATTTTGTGATTTCAGTGTAGTTAAGTCGATTAGTCTTTTCATAATGACTCTTTACATGCTTAGTTTTTAAAGGTTATTTCTTTAATCCACTTAGAATTTTGTCATAGGTCATATACCAACTTTCTCTCTTTCTCAAATTGTTTATGATTTCCCTATGATTTGAAATAGAATCTGTTGGCAAATTCCAATATAAACAGAACCGTGGGTCTGGGCTTTTTATTCCATTGCACTAATTTGCCTATTGTTATGCTTGCTTTATTTTTTTCTGTTGAGCTGAATAGGCTGGTTCAAAATCATTCTATTCTTTTAATATACCTCCTAGCATTTATTGCACATTTTTTCCTGCCGGATGAAATGTAGAATCAATTGATAATATTGGAAACTAATTGTATTTGGATTTAAATTGGAATTGCATTAAACTAATAATTTTTTAAAAAACCAATAATTTATAAGCCTTTCATTTAACCAGGCCTTTAGATCTTTCAGTAGAATTTTATCATTTTCTTCATAAAGGTTTTGACATTTTTACTTTTATCTTTGATACTGTTTGATCCATTTTTCTTTTCCTAATTCCTTTAGTTGAATGTTTAGTTATCTTCAGTGAAGTTTTCTTTTTGTTTGTTTTCTAATAAATGTTAAATACTTTCCCCAGAATAAAATCTTGACCAGATTTCATAATGAAAAATGTCACATGCTTTCCTTAATATTCATTTATTAATATAATTTTGTTTTTATTTTTTAATTGTAGGAACTATATGTCATAGAAAGCTTAAAATAATTAAATAAGCAAAGATAAAGAAAATAAAAATAATTCATTAAGAACTACTATCTGTGATGAATATCATTGGCATTTTGATAAGGTTTACATTGAATTTGTGTAACACTTCTGGTAGTATGGCCAGTTTGATAATGATAATACCTATCCAAGAACATAGAAGTTCTTTCTATCTTCTACAGTCTTCAATTTCTTCCTTCAGTGTTACATAATTTTCATTATAGAGGTCTTTCACCTCCTTGTTAAAGTTATTCCAAAATTATTGGGTTTAGTTTGCATGGTTTTCTTTTTTTGAAGTTATTGTGAATGGGATGGTTTTTTTTTCTTTTTTCAGCCAATTCATTAATGAAGTATACAGGAAAGTGATTGATTTATATATGTTAACCTTGTATTCTATTACTTTGCTAAAGTTGTTTGTCAGCTCTATAAGTCTTCTGGAGTTTTGTGGACCTTCTAAATATGAGATCATTTCATCAGCAAATAGATAATTTGACTTTGTTTTGTATCCCTTTAATTTCACATAACTTCAAGTTAGGCAAGTTCTTTTTTAAAAATAGGAAACCAGGTTTCAGAAAAATGAAAAATCACTGTGGCAGAACTGAAATTTAATTGCAAGCTTATCTTCTCCAAAAATGTGGACACTGTTACAGAGGAGAGTTGTCAATAATTTCAAGTAAAAGTAATATATTCATTACAAACAACTTCCTTTTCTCTATTTTAAAGCTTGTTCAGGTCCAAACTGACACAGTCCAAATTGATGCATGATTTTTTACTAATGCTTTAATAACATAGAGGAGATTCTGGTCAATTTTCTTCTGAAATCTATTACATTAACAAAAAAGTTGCCGCATAATTGAGATTTTTGTGTGATGTCATTATGATTACATTTTGGAATTCTATGTATGCATATTCTATATTACTTTTGCTATGCTTCATAATGTGTGTCCAAATGAAGAGCTAACACATTCACTTCCAAAATACACCTAAGACCCATTTGTAAACATTTTTCCAAATTGAATATTACAGCTAATTTATATTTCTTTGTATCAAGCAACAGAAAGTTCTATTTACTTAGCATCATCAAGCAAACACATGAACTTTGGTCACAAATCCTTCACAAACTGCTTTGGTACAATCTGGAATGTACTGAAAAATTCCCAGGAGATATTAAAAGGCTAAAATTCATGCTAAACCACTTATACCATATTCGTGTTGCATAAGGGTTATGTCCAACTACAATCATGAAATATTACAGCATAAAACATTAGGGAAAGAGTGGATTTAGAAAAGTCCCAATAGTTAGTAAACCCATCAACAACTTTAAATGCACATGGGGCATAATGTTACCTTCAGCCCTAAGAAACACCCCTTAGTTACAAAAGAACATCACTCCACTATGGACCAAGACAGAAGGAGTCTTTCTTCCCAGTTTCTTTGTCCAATTTCTTCCAAAAAATCAAATCAAAATAAGTAATATAGTAAATACAATAGTAATAATAGAACTCCTTCACTTGCTAATACTAATTTATCTACCGCAGGTATATAGCAAATATTAAATTAAGATTTATTAATATTTTTGTTAAAGTTGAGGGTATTTATTTTATTTTATGTTCAACCAAGATGTCCCCACACTTTAATTCCCCAACTTTATCTCCTTTTTGTTCTCTGCCTTTCACAACTGTCATTTCTGCCTTCGCCTCTGAAGCCTATCCTTCTTTGACTCTTTATGTACTTTCCGGGCATGTATTTCTCTTACTTGTATCTCATATCTTGACCAATTTACCATTTTGAGAGATTTTTTAAAAATAAAACAAAAATTGTCCCCCACTTTCTCTGTTTCCCTAGTTGCCCATGAATGTTCCACTGAGGTAAAACATTCTTTCATTGCCATAACTTATGAGAAGTCTAGGTAACAAACCTCATTTAAAATTCTCTCCTGGTTTTCCTTCATAACTTGTTCTCCATGTGGCACCAATTTTTAAGTACAAGATAAATGTATTTCCTCTTTCTAGACAAGGGTTATAATTATGGAACAAAATATAATATCCATCTTAAAGATGTGAATTTAGAAAATTTAGAATTTTCTACCCCACACCTAGTCCTCTCTTCTAACTTCCTTCTCCTCTCTGCCTCCCTGACACTTTCCTGAACCAGATCCCATTGGCACCTAAGGCCATCAGGGTCAGGAACAGCAGCTCTGACCTTGCCCAACATTGAACTCTGGAAATTTCTATTGAGCAATTTAGTAAAGTGATGAAGTGAGCTGTTCATTGTAATCCTCCCCTAACTTTCAAAAAAGCAGAAATCTTAGACTCTAACTTCTCAGTCTTTCTTTTCTTAATCAAATGGGCACTGACATTACACAAATAGAATCAGAACGTCTAAAGAAGAAAAGTGTATCCAAATACCAACTTGAATTTCAATCACCTTGCACTTGAAAATGCTTACTTTTCCTTTTTTTTCTCTCATAAATACAGTGATAGAAGAATAAATGCAGAGAAACCATGAAAACCAATTTCTCACATAAATCAAGTTTGTTCCAGGATGAAACTTTCAGGAATAGACTGGTAAAAAGAGAAACAATAAGTCTTAGGACATTAGATTCAAGTTAATTTTATTTCTGAGTGAACACAAGTCACTGTAATTTATAAAGTTACTGATTCAAAGTCTTTCATGTGTCCTGCAAGTGTCTGTGGAGTACTTAGTGGAACATCCATCTTAACCTTTTGGGTAAACAACAATGAGTACAAGATAGATACCACATTTAGCAAGTTCACAGTTCAGTGAGAAAGATAGACATGGAAGCAAATAATTATAGCACTGTGTGCAACCAGAGAGGGCTGTACAGGCTTTCTTGAGAGCATTGAGGAACTGACAATGTTATCCACAGAGGCTGTCAGAGACAGCATCACAGAGCAAACATCAAATTTAAAAGGATGAATAAGGCCAAGCAGTGAAATTGGGAGACTTGGGAAGCAAAGAGTATTTCAAACAGAGAGGCTGAAGGTACAAGAAGGAACGGAACACTGAATGAGGGGCATGTGAATGACTGGAAGGGGACTCTAGAATCTAATGCTGGAGGGACAGTGTTCATGATAAGAACTTGGGTTTTTATCCTCCCCATAAATGAATAGATAGTGTTATAGTGTTATCATAAAGGTAAATAATTATGATAACAGCATGACACAATAGCTAACATCAGTTATTAAATGCTAAAACCATTGTTATTTTATGTGTAAATATTTAGTCTTCAAAAGAGCTATAAAGTAGGAACTATAGTTATCTTAGTTTTATATATAACGAGATTGAGGCTCAGAGAGCTTTACCTGGGATGGAAGCAGAAGAATAAAAGAGATCGTGTTCATCTCGTAGGTTTGGTGATGAGCATACTCTGAAACCAAGAATTCAATCTCTAAGAAAAGAGGAATGGGAAGATCCTGACCACAGATGACCAAAAGTTGGCAGTAACAGAGGGGACCTCTGGCTTTTCACATGACTGGTTCCTCCTTTGCCCCATTTTTAGAATGAAAATAACAATGGAGAAGGGAAAAGGAAGGAAATGATGCCAGGAAATGATGATCTCTCCAGGAGGCCCCTTCTAGACTCAGCTCCATTCTGCCTCTGTCCTCCAAAATGAGTTAGTAGCAGGAAGTCACATGGCCATGAGTTATGCAGTCCTGCTGGAGGACTTGCTGTATGCTAGACCTAAACTGAATGCTTCACAGGTGTTTTCTCCTTTGTCTCCACGGCAGTATCATCCACAGCTTGTTATCCCATTTCACAGATGAAGATGCTGATGCCCAGGGAGGATGTATGAATGTAAGATTCTTTCCTGGAATGCTGACTAAAACTCTCCTCCATCCAACTTCCATTTTTCTGGATGTTTGTTCTCTTCTCATCTAGATAACAGTGCTCTTCCTCAAATCCACACAACTTCTTATTGCAGAGTCTCTGGATTTAGAGTTGAGGTGCTCCTTGTATAGTTGGGGACTAGATTGCCTCTCTCTTTCTCCTCTTTCTGGTGTCATATGTTTTTGCCTAACACTAATCAGTCATGTCCCATCTGCCAGGGGCGCTTACAAAACCCCTTCAATTCATTACTCATGTAATATCCAAAGAAACCCTGAGAGAGGTACTATGATTACCTCAGTTGAGGATACTGAGACAGAGAGGTTAAGAAATCTGCCTGGAGAATTCAGTAAGGAACACAATAAGGATGCAAACCCTGAAAATCTAGTTCCTGGGTCTGGATTCCTATTCAGACCTTTTCTCCTTGACTTAGTAGAACTTGTGCAGCTGGCCAATCACTTGTTCTCAAAATTACTTGGCTTTCAGACCATCTCACTCAATTGGTTCTTATCCTATCTTTTTTTTTTTTTTGCCATTTCACTCAATTGTCTTTGATAGTTCCTTATTACATGCCAACTTCTACAAATTGGACTCCAGAGATCAGTCTTTCATCTATTCTCTACACTCAGTCCTTAGATGATCTCATCTAGTTTTACAGCTTAAATATCACCTCTACATGGATAACCTCACAGTCAGCCTCACCTTCCTGGGACTCTCCCAGAAATGCAGACTCATATCCACCTGCCATCAACTTATCCACATGTACCTCTCCAAGGAACTAAAATGAGCACGCCCAAACTGGAGCCCCTGCTTTTCTTCCTTCCAAACTGAATGTCATTCTGGATTCTCATTTCCTCCCACACAACACATCCAATCAGTCCGTAAAATATATCCAAAATGTGTCCACTTTTCACAGTCACCACTCTCTCCACACCAGTGCAAGCCCTTCTCATCTTTTTCCTAGATGTAGCAATGGCTTCTGGTATATCTCTTGCTTCTCTCTCCCATCTCCACCAGCTAGAGTGAGGTAAGTGAGGCAAATAAGATGTTTATCTCCAGAATGAAATTTAAAGGAACACCCAAAAACTCAGTAATATAGACAAATGATATATTAAGGCAATACTTTTCAATTAAACCAATGCAAAAGCAATTCATAATGAATGAAACAGTGAAATTTTAAATAAAATCAGGACTAGACTCTGTATTTGCATTACTTGCCTCTCTGTAATATAGAACTGTTCCCAGCCCAGTTCTACTCCCTTCCATGTATTCACAACAGTCACAGTGATCCTTGTCTAAGAGCCAAAGCCAAAGTCCTTATTGGGACTGATAGGATCTACCATGAGCTGGTCTGATTTTCTCTCTAACCTATACTCCTACTTCTCTCCCTTTTACTGAGCCTCATCCTCTATCACACTGGCCTCTGTTATTCCATCAACATGTTCCCACCCCTGTCCTTACTCTGACTAGGCTCTTTCTCTGCCTAGAATGTTCTATCCAATAAGTCTCTTTCTTCACCCAGATCTCTTCCCAAATTCACTTTATTAGGACAAACTTTCTAAATGTTCCCCACCTACAAACACATTGTAAATATTCCTTTTCTACACTTTATTTTGTTTCTCCTCAGAAAATATCATACCACCACTCTATTTTACTTATTGATCTTATCACTTATTGTTTCTCCCACCTGTTATAAAACTCCCAGAGAAGTTTGGGGGAGGGATCCGTTTCATTCTCTGCTACATCTTCAGTGTCTCCAAAATTCCTGGAAGATGGTAGGCACTTAGCAATTTTTTGATTAATAAGTAATAGATACACGTTAATGCTCTCTTCTAGCTCCAGTGCCTCATATGGATAGGTTTTGTTTGGATGCTGTTACCTCAATAAATTACATTGGGAACTACTATTTCAAAATAGTCTCAGATCTTAAAAATTTACAGCTAGCACTGAATTAGAAAATGTATTGCAAAACCTTCATTTCAAATTGACCAAGATTTTTCACAAAAGTTTGACTTGCTTAAAAAAATATTTATCTGTGATTCAAGTTTACCCCTTAGATTTGGTCAACATTGGGAGAGGGAGTTATTTTGGAGGAATACAAACTGAATATCCAGTGTTTTCTTGTTTTATTTTGTGGTTGTTGTTACAGTGCTGGGGAGTGAATCCAAGGCCTCATTCATGCTAGGCAAGCACTCTACCACTGAGCTACACCCCTAGCCCTTCAAGTGCCTCTTTAGCAGATTCTGAACTTTATTTCCATGTCCTGATTTCCAATGACTTGAGACAAAATTCAAATGTTACACAATTTGTCTCAATAACTTCAGAGTGAACTCATATGTAATCAAAAGACCTTTCTGATATCAAAATAACTTTAATCACCTTTAGTAATTATTAACAAAAACGAAAGGTAGGTTTTGCAAAAGCAAATTTGTTGTGTCACCATGAACTGTTATCTTTTGATGGAAAAGATGAAGTTCAGCAAAGTGTAAATCTGTAACCTGGCATAAGACTGTAGACTTTGCCTTCAAAGGGCTGTAAGACATACACTCATCCACCACCTCCTTCTCTTGCAAGTTAAATCAGCACAGCCGGAGAGTTTGAGAATGTCCAATGAAAAAACAATTTAGTAATATTTGGAAACAGTGTAAGAATTAGAATTTGTCTTAAAGGTAGTTTTATTTATAAATGTTCAAAAAATTTTCATAGTTTTATTTATCTGTTTTAAGGTTTATATTGTCTCCTAGAAATCCTTATGCCTGTATTCACCAGCATTTTAGGATTATAAACTGAATGCAGGTCTCAATTTACACTATATTTTAGAATCCATAGAAAAAGTACTTATACTCTAAATGTATCAATAAAGGTACTTTTCCCAACCCAAGTTGTTACATTTATATCAAATCACTACTATTACAAAGAAATTCTAATCTGTCCTTTGCAAGATTCAAAACCGATATGATTCTGCAATCTGTATACGGGGTAAAAATGGGAGTTCATAATCCACTTGAATCAAATGTATGAAATATGACATGTCAAGAGCTATGTAATGTTTTGAACAACTAATAAAAATTTTTTAAAAAAGAAAAAAAAAACTTGCAAAGTGTAGACACTGAACCTGGTATGTTAACTTATTGAGTTAACAGGCTGCCCATGAAACACAATGCCCTAAAGCTGGGTAGGGAGTGGAGCCAGCATACAGACAGAACTAACTAAATACTTCTTAAAAGAATGGGTGAGTTGACCTGGGGCAAGAGTAAGCAACAGTATCACAAAGGTCACAGGCAAGAAATGGTCATACTCATCTGCAGAGGATGACATTGTTCTGTCCCTATAAAGATAATGAGTATTCTTCCTCTGGAATTTTGTATGTTTCCCTTTGGTTTCCTAAAGTATGTTGAAAATATTATGTTCTAAATAATTCCTGTGAATTAGTTTGTAGGCTTTTTTGTTCAGTCACCTTAGTAATAGAATATCTATTGCTATTATTATTAGCAATAGCATTATTGCTACTATTGATAATCTTAATACTAGTGATATTACTATTCTATTACTTAAGTGATAATAATTTTAGTAACAATTCCTTGAAGCTTCACTTTTTTCTTCTGTCACTCAAATTTTGACCCAGTTTCCTATATTATTAATGGTTTATATATTGTTTTATAAATGATGATAATATAGGAAATCTCAGTGTGTTTGATAAAAATTTTTCAAAAGAACCTATAGTCAAATACATTAGGGTTCCATTTGGTTCAAATAATTGTAAAACACATCTCCTCTATGCTGGGCCGTAGAGCACATTAAGCAGAGTAAAAGCCCAGCATAAAACCTTCATTGAGCTGCTACACTCTAGCCCACCTTATGTACATAGGAACCTCTAGAGCCTCACTCCATTACAGCTTGAAACCTTCAGAATAGCCATTATTCTTGTCCTGGAAACCTGTGAATTTGAGTAACAACTATGAAGTTTGGAATAGGGTTCAAAACGGACTATAGAAAACAAAATCTGAAATTGCACACAGACATGACCTATATAAACTTTCATCATTTCCTAGATTATACAAAGGGTTGAGTTGTGTATGTTGTAATGATCCAGGTGTTGGTACACTCTTCCAACACACCCTCCAAAAAATCCATTATTCTTGTTTTGTTAAAATCTATTCCACATTTTCATTCTGTGGCATGTACCATATGTGGCTTCTGTACATCTATCTGTCACCAGCACACTTTCCTCTAAAAGTTTACCTTTGGAAAATAAGTAGACAAGTGTCTTAGGAAACATGTGCAATAGATAAATGAAGCTCAATCTCAGAATTTTGATGTCCTGTCTTTGCTGATTTGATGTAGACACAATGCCCTCTTCCCCCCATCTATAAGAACCAAACTTCATATTCTTCTTTTTCTCCTTTTTTTTTTTTTTTTTTGGTACTGAGGATTGAACCCAGGGTCACTTTACCACTGAGCCATATCCCCAGCCTTCTTTATTTCTGTCTTTGAGATAAGGTCTTGCAAAGTTGCTGAGGCTGGCCTCAAAGTTTCCATCCTCCTGTCTTAGCCATCTAAGTTGCTGGGATTACAATATACAACACCATGCCCAGATTTTCATATTCTTCTAATTGATGTGAACTCATTTGTATTTGACCATTTGGTGACATCCTAAGGTAACTGGATTGAGAATTAGTGACCTGCATACTAACAGGAGAAGGGGTACCACACATTTTCACCTTCTAAGTTTCAACTATACTGAACCTTTTAAAGCACCCTATTCTTTTATTTAATATTTATTTATTTTTAGTTGTAAGTTGGACACAATACATTTATTTTATTTATTTCTTTTTATGTGGTGCTGAGGATGGAACCCAGGGCCTTGCATGTGCTAGGCAAACGCGCTGAGCTACTACCCCAGCCCCTAAAGCACTCTATTCTTAATGAGTCCAATTTAGTCACCTACTTTGTTTGTGTATGGCTGTTAGTTGCTTTGACTTCAATGACTTATTTGTAGAGAATGTTTCCTAAAGATGTTCTTCATCAGAAGGACAAGTTTGGACTTGGCAACAGTAATTTACTTAATTTATCTTAAATTTGATTTCAGTGAGCTACCCTAATTAACCTGATTTTTTGCTGATAATCACTCTCAATGGAATCAAATCACAAATCCGGGGATGGATTGAGCGGCACCCAGAAGGAAGCAGCCCTCCGCGCCCTGGTCCAGCGCACAGGATATAGCTTGGTCCAGGTAGGAACTTCTTTTGACATCTGCTGAGACTCGCCACTGAATTTGCACAGTGGTGGGAACATTAGAAGTCCTCAGATGCAAACTGTAAACTCATGTGACTCTTCACATGGGTGTCCTTTACTGAAAGCCAAGAAAAGTGCATCCTTTCAGTTCTGTGGTGACTGGTAGGTGACAGGCCTTCTATTCTGGGTTATCCACTCAACCTTATCTTGTCACTGAAACACAGAGTCAGTATCCACAGTCAAACAGACTATCACAGTTTTGAAAAAAAAAAACAATTTAGAATATGAAAAGGCCAGGGGAATTTCCCATTCTTGGCAAAGTAGAACTAAACTAGTATTTCAGGAATCAGCAAAAGAGAACTTCATGGGAACTAGCCTTAGTTTCCAGAGAGATCCCTGAAGATATAGGAGGACTTCTGGATATGGGTTCAAGAAATGAACTTTTGGCAGCCTACCTATTCCAGTTTTTTTTTTCTCAGAATACCTCCCCATCCAGCCTAGAATATATAACACTAAATTTTGCCTGTGCCCTGACCAAACTATCCTAGGTACATAAGGAATATGCCACAGTGAATTTCACCTTAATGAATACCTATAATGCAATAATTTAAAAAATATAAATAAATAGAAGGACTAGCAGAGTAGAGGAAAGCAACCAGAGGAGGGATAAGAGAAGAGAAAGTGGAAAGTCCTAGGGACTGAATTGGAGAAAATTATATTCTATTGCATGCATCATTGTGTCCAAATGAAGCCCAATATTAGATACAACTATAATGCACTAATAACAATTTTTAACTAAAATAAAAAATGTCAATCTTAAGACAGTATTTATAGACATTGGTTATGAAGAATTGTCTGTATATTATCATTGCTATTATAAATTCCTCTAGAGAACTTATGCTGCACTGAAAAGCAAACCTGTTAGATACATATATTATTTAGTTGAATAAATAATGTTCTTTTTAAAGTAAGACAAAGTATTTTAAGTCAGCTTTTGTCTTTCATCCACACACTTTTCCTACTTAACAAATCTAGGTACTATCATGAATATAAATATCATCCATGCCTAACCATAAAATATGCAACAGTATCCTTTTATTAGATGTTCTTTCCTCAGATAGTTGCAAAATATACAATTTGTTTTGACCAATTCTATAAATCATGACATGCTTCATTATATGTATTACAATGCTCAAAGTTATTTACATTCTTCATCTGAATGATCTTAACACCATTTCTCTTTCCCACATATATCAGGATGGAGGGTGATTTTTCCATTTTCCTGCTTTATGCTTTACGCTCCCAATGCCAATTTGCTGAGTTTTCTGGCTTGGAGTTGAACAGAAGGGAGAGAGAAAAGCAACAGGAGAAGAAAGGAGAGACCCTGAAAGATATTGAAAGTTGTGGGCTGCTTTGTAGGATTGTCAGAGATGCCCTCCATCCCACAGTCACAGTCTTTCACCTGGCCATACTTTTCCCAGGTCAGCCTCTTTGTGTTGAACTCCTTTTGACGCCAGGCAGTACTCTTGGAGAGGAACAACAGAGGGGTTCCACAGGTAGTCATACTCCACTTCCCTAAAAACATTCACTCATTTTTGACCCAGGAAACTGCAAACTAAAGCAGCCAGCTCCCCTGGCCAATGTCAGGGCACTAGGCCACCTGACAGCTCACCTTTAGATATCTCAGGAGTGTGTGTGTTCCCACACAACCTGGTGTGTTCCCCAGATGCAAAGGCAAATATCCAGTGCTTTTCTTAACACTTTTTCCCTAGTATAGGCAAAGGGAGGGACACCCTTCCCCACCAACCTCTACTGTGCAGGGAAAGTGAGACTCAACATTAACAGCAGTTGCTTCCAAACATCTTTGTGTAGACTCAAAAAAATCCTGTTTGTACAAGGCAGAAGCAACCCTCTTTTCAACTAATTATACCTGAGCAGAGGTTTTTAAAAGTTAAAAAAAAAAAAAAGTTATAGACTATAAAAATCTACAGAGCTTCCCCTATCACTTATAAAGTTTCCTTTTAGGAAAGCTGAATAAATATTTTAATCATTCATTATATGGAAGCACATTAACTTTAGAAATAAAAATATTTAAAGTTTACCAATGATTTAAAAATAACATGACTTTTATGGTTTGGGAACAAGAAACATCAGCTTCTCCTTTGACTTAAATAAAGTCAGCCATGGAAAAAAAATTTTTTTAATCTTTTTAACAAATCCTAAGTAACACTCCTTAACTTTGTAGCGTGATTTACTTTTAGGTAATATTCGTTAACAGAATGACTATTGGATCAGAAGTTCTCCAGTAACATGAAAGCCTAAAATTCTAAATCCTCATTATTTAGACTTACAACCTCTAATCAAAATGTAAATACAAATGCAATTAGTTTCAAGTGAATTGAAAAATACCTCCTGATATTAGCTGCAAAATGTGGAAAATCACTCAAATTTTCAAATCAGAAGGCCTATAATCTAATGTGTTCCCTACTGTATACAAGTTGTATGACCTTGAGCAAGGGATTTAACTACTTTAGGCCTTAATTTCCCCAAAGTCCTCCACACCTCCACTGGGCATAAATCTGTGGTTCTAATATCTTCTGAATCTGGTTATTAGTCAGCAGAGTCAGCAGACTGAACTATTTGGTTGAAGAAGTGAACCAGACATGTGTAAAGACATAGCCTTAAACTGGGTGACTTAGGAAAAATCTTTTAGTGTTCTTCCTACTCTGGATTATGGCAAAGACTATTATGATTATCAAATAAAGACAGCAACAGCAACATCAGGTTTTCCTTTTTTTTTTTTTTTTTTTTGAGAACCAGATTTACTTTTTAAAACAATTCCATACAAAAATGAAGAAATATCTTAATACAATTCAAGGAGCATACCCCGAAGGTAATGGTTTTAGAATTTTGTGGTATTTGCTAAGTGACGGCATGGTAGATTTACTTGGGCTGTATCTTCACAGTCTCTGATACTAAATGTTAGATTCTTCCAACACAAGAATTCAAAAACAGGGTGACAACGTTGTCTTCTCATCACTAGCAGGACAAATATAGCTATCAAAAATAGATTTTTCAAGTTACTTAATAATATGAGATAACCCTTTACATGGCAACTGATATAATAATATGTGCTTTTGAGGATTTAAAAGCATGTTTTGTGATTTTTTAAATAATTGAATATCTTTGAATATTGATAGCTGAGAATTTTTATCAAAGTAATTTATAAAATAAAAGAAACTTAAAACAGAACCCTGTATATAGTAGGCATTGATGATAAATAGTATTGATAAAAATCATATAAAATTGACAAGTGCAAGTGTAAACTTTATAGTTGCAGTATGCCATATAGAAATACTTGGGTATTGCGCTATACAACATTAACACATAAACAGCTTTTGTCTCTGGGTATGGATTATTTGTATGGGTTTATTTTTTTCCTAATTTTTAACTCCCAATTACACTTTCTAGTCTTTCTAAAGCTAGTATATGTTTCTTTGAGAATCAAAGAAAAAAATCACATTATGATGGTCCTTGTCACAAGAATGAATTAATGGAGTGGGTCATAAACTCAGGTATGTGATGCTTCCTCTGCCTGAGATTTTCTCCTTAGACCCAAGAAAGTACATACTCACCAATGAGCACATTCAGAAAACTTTGGACCCAATGTGGGGTCAGTTTACATTAATTTTAGTTCTACTACTAGTAAATTCATGTCTAATAAATATCACCCTCAAGTAGTTTGAGTACTTTTTAAAAGTAGACTCAGGATTATCATCATATATAATTTACATGATTTAAAATACAGTGTATATTAGCATTACTTGTTCAAGTATGCTATTTTATAATCTATTTTCTAAAAATTATTGTAACCCAGTCAATGTTTATGAACTATGAGAATTGCATTCTTCTATTTATTTATTTTTGTTCTGGGGATTAAACCCAGGGGCACTTTACCACTGATCTACAACCCCAGCCCTTTTTATTTTGAGACAGAGTCTCTCTAAGTTGCTTAGGGTCTTGTTGCTGAGTTGCTGAGGCTGTCCTTAAACTTCTGATCTTCCAGCCTCAGCCTCTCAAATCACTGGGCTTACAGGTATGTATGTGCCATGACATCCTGCTCCTATTGCATTATTGCACCAAGGGTTGCCCTAAATGAACATCAAGGGTTGTTTTTTTTTTAACTTTGTTTTTCTGCTTGTTTCCTTATTCTATATTATTGAAACCAATGTGTTAGTGCTAGTTCTTGGGAGTACAGAAGTATAAAACACATCGCCTGGCCCAAAGGGGACAGAGTCGATGAGATGAAAATTAACTTATCTAAAATTTAAAATGGCAACATAAGTCAGCCTCAAATGAGCAATGTAGAAAAGTAACACAAAATATGAGTATACTTTTCTGTATAAGGCTCTATAAAAGTTTTTAAGCTTCCTTCAAAGAAGTAAGTGTATCCCTCCTGTCCTATACATCCACACCAACTAGTGAACCAGCCCTCAATCATTCATTTATTAACTCATTTATTGACTCTCCAAAGAAAAACATGGTTTCTGCCTTCGTGGAGATTATTCTCATATGGAAGACAGAAAGTAAACAAATAAATAAAATAATTGTAGGTAATAAATACTGGAACATCATCAACCAGGTTGTGTGACAGCACATGTCAGGTGACCTTCTTCAGAAAAGATGGCATTGAAGCTGAGATTTACAGAACAAAAGCAAACCTTGCAGTCAAGAAGATAGTATGCATCAGAGGGGACCACTCCTTCACCAAAGTATTTGTAAAATGCTTGATCTTGGTGAAGTAAAGATTTTTATGAATCTTAATTTCAAAGACCTAGAGAGATTACAACAGATAAAGAAGAGACTTTAAGTGGGCTTCGTCTACTCTTGGGATCAGTCCCCTCAAGCTAAGAACAAAATACATTCTTTAATTTCCATCCCTCAAACTTTGCTTCAGAGGCACTCTCTCTTATACAGAGTTTCAGTGCAACTGTGTTTTGATTCTAATTTGTTCAACTCTTTAACAAATACCTACAAGCCATAAGGTACAGAGGATAGCCTTACATCAACATAGGTCTGGTTAGAATACCAATCCCCTTCTGATGGTAAAGGTAATCCCACCTAAATTAACTACCCTTCTCTAGTCTGGTATAATATACACTAGTAATTTTAATTGGGCCTATCAAACTGTCAAAGGTCAAAGACAAAGAGAGGTTCCTGGAAAGTAGCTACAGGAAAAAAAGCAAATAAAATATAAGGGAGTTTCAGTATGCCTCGCTGCAGACTTCACAGCAGACACCTTACAAACCAGGAGGGAATGAGATAATATATTCAAAATTCTGAAGGAAAAAAAACAACCCACCTATAATGAATACGATATCCAGCAAAACTATCCTTCAGAAATGAAAAGGAAAAAGCAAAACTTGGGGAATTCTTCGCCACCTTGTTAAAGGGAATTCTGAAAAGACAAAAGAAAAGAACACTAATGAGTAAAGGGATAAAACTTCACTGGTAAAATAAGGATCCAGACAAATTCAGAATACTCTAATACTATAATCATGATATGTAAACCACTAATATCTTTAGTATGAAGAGTAAAAGACAAAACTATTAAAATAATAACAAATATAATAATTTGTGACATTGAAAATTCAAAATGGGGGTAAGGGTTAAAGAATAGAAGTTTCAACTGGGCCTGGTGGAGCACATCTGTAATTCCAGTCACTTGGGAAACTAAGGCAAAAGGGTCATAAATTCAAGTTCAGCAATAAGCCTGAGAACAGGACGGGACCAGTAGATCATCAACTAAGTGAGATGCCATAGCATAAAATTTAAAAGGCTGGGGGCATGGTCCAGGGTATAGCCCTTTCCTAGCATGTGCCAGACTCTGGGCTCAATCCCCAGTATCTTTCACACAAACAAAAAAAAGTAGTTTTTTTTCTTTCTTCTTTCTCCCTTTCTCCCTTTTTACATAATCAGAGTTAACTTCTTATCAGTTTAAAATAACCTGTCATAACTACAAGATGTTGTTTGTAAGCCTCATGGTAACCATGAAGCAAAAAACTGTAATATCCTTTTTTAAAGCAAAGAAATCAAAACATACTGTGAGAGAAAATAACGTAACCAAAAAGGAGACAGTGAAAGAGGAAAAAGGGAATAATGGATCTACAAAATAACCAGAAAAAAAACCCTGACAAAATGGCAGTAGTATATCTTTACCCATCCATAATGGCCTTCGAGGTAGATGAATTAGGTTCTCCAATTAAAAGATACAGCATGGATGAGTGGATAAGAGAAAACATAACCCAGCCATATGCTGCCTACAACAGACTCTCTTCATGTGTAAGGATACACGTGAACTCAAAGTGAAGGGATGGCAAAAGATATTCCATGCAAATACACAGGGAGTAGCTATACATTTATCAGACAAAATACACTTTAAATTAAAAAAAAAAACTATAAAAAAGACAATATCATTAAATAGTCATAAATAAATCAATTCAACAAGAGTCCATAACTAATACAATGAAACCAATAAGTAACTTTAGGACCCCGAGTTTACTAACTGGTTTCATCTGAACTCATCCAGAGAAAAGCTGATGGAAAAACACTGTGACACTGACAGTTTTTTCTAACCACTGCACACACACAAAAAATTTAGGAACAGAAATAGGAATTTGACTTCATGGCAAAATATAGCTTCTGGGTCCTTTTTCTTCTACGGCTTGTTCTCACCACATGATCACATCCCTGCTATCCAAAGACTTAGGTCATTCACCAAGTACATGGATACCAGTTCTTTAAATAGGTGGCAATAAGCCTGAGAACAGGATGGGACCAGTACATCATCACAGACTCATGCTTCCCTAAGCTTATCACTCTGGCTACCCGTAGGCCAACTTTATTTTAAAGCTCAGAAGAAACCTAGCTTTTTTTCTAGCCAGAGTGTAGTGTAGAAGACCCCCAATGAAGGATGCCATTAAGGAGAATGTCTGTGCCTAATATTTTTGTGTATTTCATCATCCCTAGAAGTATGTATTAGAAGCTATTTTCAAATAGACAGCCTAATAGAGCGTTGGTATATAAAATCTTCAGTGTACAATTCAAAATCTTTGCAAACTGTCCCTTAAACTTCTAGCATAAAGATTTCCCATTTATCAGATCAGAAACTAATATAAACCTCATGACCCAAATATGAAGAAGCATGGACAGGAGGTTCAGACTGTACTCTCAGGCAACTTCAAGATGTTTCTAAGTGATATCTATTTGTTATTTCTGATCAGCAACCAAAAATAAGTGACTTCATCTTTGGAACCATGATAAGATGCAAAGACAGCTTTCAAACATAGCTAGACAGAAATTATTGAGATCATGAGCTGTGTCATCCTGTTTATAGGACTTCAGTGTCTGTAATCCTTTATAACATTATTTCAGATGTGCTGCACAGAGAACTGAGATGATGTTAAGTGGTATACTGTCAAGCATTAAGCCACCCTGAAGCATATATTAAGGAATTATTCCACTCTAAATCCTCCTTCAGGCTTTCTGATGAGAAAAGTTAGCTGATGGAGTCATGTCTTGAACACTCCCCCAACCTCTGCTGATCTTTTTAAACAAACAGTGTAGGACAAGGACTCAGATCTTTTAGTAGATGACAGTGCCTAGCTAGAAGCTGATCATGATTTTCCTCTTTCATAACTGTATCTGTAAGAAAATAATGGAATCTTCAGCTGCTTTAATAGAATTAGTTAATCCAAACAAGCAAACTGTATCAGTAAGTAAATAAAAAGTTAGATGGGCCTATTTGATAAATAATAATTACCTTTTAAATAAAAATTACCTTTCATTTGTGATAAATGATAATGATATAGATATTCTCTATCTATATAATGTATATATATCCTATAATATGTATTAATCCTATAGTGTACTCACATATGTCATTATATACGTATACATACACATATATACATATATAAAATGTAGTATAAGTTTCTTCAATAGTGAATCAATGCAAAGGAAGTTGTTAAGTAATTAATAGAATAGATGTCAAGTACTTATGTATTTTCAACCAGAGATATACTAATTTTTTAAATTCCAATACATTACCTTTAAGGCTTCCATGGATTAACTCATAAAACATCCTATGAACATTTTTCTGCATTTAAATATGGCATCAAAGTCAGCCTCAATTTCATGAGCATCCTAGCACCCCACAGAACTCTTGCAACTGCCTAGTAAACACCACTTTTATTTATAGATGAAGAAATGAAAGAAAGGATTGAGTGCCTTGCCAAGTCCCTCAGCTTGTGAAAAATTAAAATTCACGGGTGTATGATAAAGAGAATAATGACTATATGAAATTCCTTGCATGCCCAAATCCAAGTGCAGTGGATGAGCTTACCCTTGGCAGATGTTGAAGTGGGAAAAGACAGGACAGCAATCATCTAAACCAGATGTTCCTTCTTATGTCTTTATCCACATGTGGACACTTTTACATAACCTAGTGGGATCTTCAGCTGCTTTAATAGTATTAGTTAATCCAAAAAGACAAGCTGTATCTGTAAGTAAATAAAAAGTTAGATGGGCCTATTTGATAAATAATACATTTCCAAACCCCCAAAGAATGAACACATCACTAAAGCTATCACTGAGTGATTTCTTAAGTGCACATTAGAGGCTCCTGTACACAGAACACTGTGTCAAAACACATGTGCAGAGCCAGAGGTGAGCATGAGCACAGCAACTCCTGGCCTCTGGAAGAAAATGTGTTCCATGGTCCATCATCATGCAAACCTCACTGCAAAACATAAGTAGGGAGTCATATATATATTTAATTGTAAATGAACACAATACCTTATTTTATTGATTTATTTTTATGTGATGCTGAGGATCAAATCCAGTGCCTCACATGTACTAGAAAAGTGCTCTACTACTGAGCTACAGCCCCAGCCCCAGAAGAGAGTCTTAGTAGTGAGCTGGTATTTTATTTTCCCTCCATTTAACCAATAAAATTTAAAAAAAAAGAAAGAAATTCATTCATGAGGCTCAAAAAAAAAAACTAATATACATGTCATTGTTTTCTGACTTCAATTTCATGTATTCTTGAATTTAATATCCCATATGAATGGCAAAAACTTACATTATAAAAAGCTTCATAAAACACAAGTCATTTTAAAAAGCCTGCTTGTTTGTGAATGCTTCAAATATTGATGTACAGAATCTCTAAGGGGTGGTTTGTAATACATAATCTTTAAAGGTACAACAAAATCATTAAAATATGCTATTATTAAATGTGTCAATTTGACCAAAAAAAAAAAAAACCTGATTTTTCACTTTCATGAAACAACTAAAAGGATGAAATTAGGACTGTTTACCTAGGCAACAGAACTTAAATTGTCTATTCTTAGGATAATATCTGGCATTCATATTGCGTATGCCTTGTAAGGATTATAGAAAATAGCTATTAAGAGTAACACCAACTTCCTGAACATATAAAAATGTAAGTCACATAAATTATGCCCACTAAAAGTTCCCAGTCTAAAAATAGATTTTGCCACCATGATGTCACCATTCTTAACGAGATATGAAAATGAACAAATGGCACAAAACAGAGAATTATCCTTTATATAGAATCAATGAAATGAATATTCCCTTTGGCACTGTCTGTTCTTTCCAGGCAACAAAAACTCCATAAGACTCAATGTAAAAATCACATCTAGAGGGTCTTTTCAGTAGATTTTATGTAAGGCCCATTAGACTTGTTTTAGACCCCATCATATCATGAGGGATCTGGATATAAATGGAATGTAATTGAAATCATGTCTTATAAAAGTTTTAGTCAATCTCACAAATTAACAAGTGGAAACCCCTAGTATAAACTCAGGAACCACAATAGACACAATCTGGACAGATGTTCTTAATGTATTGGTCTCAACTCTGAGAACTACCCATAGCAATTTTACACAAAACCACTGTCTTGAGGATGACAAGCAGAGAAATCTAGAAATGCCACCCAGTGTGGATAAATTGGCCAGGAACAGCAGCAAATACAAACCCAGTCAATTGGAAAATGGATAGAAGAACATCTGAAAGCAGTTTAGTTAGGAAAAATATGCAAATACTTCCCTCTTGGAGAGAAAGAAAAATATAAAGAACCAAAGAGAACCACTAAGATGATTACAGATTTATAATATCAAATCTGCAAAGATCCATTAAAAGAATCAAAATTATTAGTCAGAAAACAGATTGAATGAGGGTTCATCAATTAATAGCCTTCCAGTTTGTGAATGAAATCATGTATGAGGAAGCTACTCTCTGGTCTCCATAACTGGTGAAGCCGGCAATAACACACAGCATGTAGAATCATGAGGCTGGAAAGCCTAAGAAGAAAAGTCTTCACAACTTTTGAATACTAAATACACTATGAAGTTCACCCGAGAATCATGGAACCCTTATTCTAGTGTTTTCTGCAATAAATTAAACCACTTTGTCTTTGGACAATTCATGTAATGTCTCTGAGTTTCCTCATCTATAAAATGAGTATATGGGCTTAATCGAGAACCGAAAAGCAGAAATATCTTGATGACAAACATGGTCCTAGGATTCAGATTTTGTCTCTGCTGCTTACTGCTTGTATTAATTTGGATGAATTCTATGCCTTCAGTTCCTTATCCTCCTGGGTTTGTTGAGAAAATTATTTAAGTTAATATATATAGAACACTTAGCACAGTGCCTGATTAACCAGGTTTAGCTGTTGTTTTGCTGCTGTTAATTTTAAGTGCAAATAACAAAATATAGTCTTGGCTAAGTAAGGAGAAACAGTTTATTAAAAGGATATTGGATTATAGCAATTTTGAACTTAGAAAACAAGATTCATGAGTGAGCTTTTAGGAATGAAACCTCCAAACACATCACAAATTTTTATAAGAAAATGTATCCACCATTGCAGAATGCTCAACACTGAAGTTTCCACCACTGTGATTTCGGAACCAGAATTTAATTTAATTTTACTGTAAATCCAGGGTCATCCCAGTTTTTTCAAGAGAAGTTGGAAAAGCAAGTATCTGTCAATTCAAAATTCTGCAGGAGAAAGAGGTTTTGCACAGATTCCCCAAATATATATATATATATATATATAAATTCACATGATTGGTGGCCAAATGAATTCAGCATTTTCAATTTTCATTCTAAGGCTTATTGCCCAGAATGATCTATTGAAGAAGGCTGTCTGCTTTTACTGAAGGTCAAGAAGATGGTAGCCATAATATCTTTAAGACTCCATGACTCTGTTAAGAAGGATTTGAAATATCTGTGACAGGAAGGATTTCCAAATACTCTTGACATGCAAACTGAGTTACCGGGTAGTCTCAACACCCAATGTTTAAAATAAAGCCACTGGATTTATAGTTAGAATTGGGTCCTCAATTTTTAATTTACACAGTTGAATTATGTATATGTGATTAACGAGAAAAACAAATTTCTAAGTCTTTGATTGGAAAAGTAAAAGTTCCCAGAGTTTAATAAACATCTTTTCATTTAAAAAAAATTCTATATTTTCCTTTGAACTATTAATACATTCAGGCTGCTTGGGAGATCACATCCCATAAGAATGATATCAGCCGGGAGGGAAAAGAGCAGTTATAATTGGGCTTTATCTATTTTAAACTCTTCAACTATAAAAATAGGGCCTGCAATACCAGCAAACCAGAACCCGAACTGTCCTTTCTGAGTAACGGACAGCTATTCTAACCCCATGACTAAATCCCAAGGCCTGTCTTAAATAGTTCTGAACTTCTAACTACTGGCGCATTCCAACCCACTGGTTGGCTCAGCAAGCACATCTCCTCCACTTCATGAACTTAGAGCATCTCTGGGACAGTCAGACTGTTTGCAATACCAAAGACTATTCTTGGAGAATTTTTTTCAAGTGTGTGTAGAAACCACAGAAACACAATTAATAAACTTTCTTAACCATCTTAGCTCATAAACAAATGAATCCTCTTACATCCATAATATGTACAAAATAGGGCTAGGGATATAGTTCAGTTGGTATAGTGCTTGCATGCACTAAGCCCTGGGTTCAATCTCAAGCCCCCCCACCAAAAAAAATATATATATATACACATACATACAAAATACTATATATATATATATATATATATATATATATGTGTATGTGTGTATGTATGTATACACACACACATACACATACAGAGAGAGAAAATAGCTTGGTGACAATTTTAGCAATTATAACAAGAAAGTTGAAGGCAAAATTAGAAATGTCTATCTGTTGGTTGCCTGTTTTCAAACTATCAGATAAAGCGTATCAAATCAGAAATTCTGAAAGAGCCACTCTACTCTCATGGGACGAGGGGTTGATTTCTTCAACTTAACAGGTAGAAATACTGCCAAATTTATATTAAATTTATTACAATGATCTCTTGAATGTTATAGACATCTAAGATATACAGAAATGAACACAAAAGGCATTATCATTAGTCAAGTGGAAAGACATGGCCCAGGCAGAACTGTGATTGGCAATAAACAGGCCTCTCTGGAAGATGTTCTCCCCAAAATTTGGTGTTTTAAGATGATTGAAAATTGGAAAGGATTTTAAATGCAGCAGAGAGTTTGCTATTTAATAACATGACAAACTTTTTCATAAATAAGGATTACTTTAATGTATGCATGTGTGGTAAGGCTCAGGCTTCCCTATGTCAAGGCAGCAACATTAAGTTAATAAACCCAGGCTTACTTCCCAGGTCCAAATCCTGGCTTTTCTACCTCATAACCATGTTAGCTCAGCAAGTTGCTCTATGGAATTCATGCTTTCTGTAAATTAGGGTGAAAAAACATCACTAACCCATGACATTGTTCTGAGAATTAGATCACCATCTAGCATATAATATGTACTATGTAGGTATTTGTTAGAGAATAAGAAAATCAATGACTAAAACCTTCAATATCTCTACCAATGTCATATTTCTATTGAGAGCACTAAATGCTTAAGTGCATGAAATACTAAAAGCATGAAATACTTCTTAAATTCTTAGATTTGTCAGTGACACCACAGTTTCACTTTCTTACAAGGAGTACTGGGTACTCCTGTAAGAATATAGGGTCAGGAAAAAATTACAAGAATTCTATAGTCAAATTTTTAAGTATTCAGTAAAATGAAAAGTATCCAATTGCCTGAAACAAGAAATATCAAGGCAAGATGGAACATTCATCTATCAACCTTTCATATTATTTAAAGCAAGATGGTTATATTATCAAGAATCTAAAAAGGGTCTTGACCACAGACATCATGTAAATTCTGTGATCCAAACAGCCTTTGTGCAAACTTTACAAAATAATTAAGAAAGCCAGGTGTGGTGGCTCAGCCTGTAATGCCAGTGTCTAGAGAGGTCGAGGCAGGAGGATTGCTAATTCAAAGTCAGCCTGAGCAACTTAGTGAAGCCCTAAGCAATTTAGAGACCCTGTCTCAAAATTTAAAAAAAAAAATTTTTTTTAAAGGGTTGGGATGTGGCTCAGTGTTTAAGTTTCCCTGGGTTCAATTCCTAGTACTTATTAATAATTAAGAAAGAGTCAAGTTGGTGTAAATGTTTAACAGAGATACTAAAATCTGTTTTATACTAATTTTTTTAATTCAATAGATATTTATTCAGTGAATAAGATCATAATTCAGGGGTCTTGTCACAATTAATAGTTTATCTAATAGGTACTTACAGTAGATTGTTATGTTTAATCCCTACAGCAACCCTCTGAAAAATCCCTTTTCCAAATTTCTTAAGGTTTGATATATTTGGAATTTCAGAAATTTTTTTGTGTTTTTAGAAAGGCAATGTGTTGCAATCTCAGAGTGACTTGGGGACACAACAGCTATCACAAAAAACAATGTCTTTAAAAAACTAACATAATTTAAAATTATAGATAGAAAAATATTTGGAAGAGCAGACTGAAGTTTTTAATAGTAACTATTTCTCATGAGGAATAAAATGATACATTGGGGCATTTTTCTTTTTCTTTTATACATTACTATTTTTTCTCTAACAACATGTATCATCTTATAGTATAAAACATCCTAAAATATTAATTGTGAAGTTCGTAGAATGTTGACATTTGGTCCCTTATATTTTCCTTTTTCCAAAAATCACAATAAAATGTAATGACCTGAGCTCTAACTGTGCCAAAGTGCAAAGTAATTTGTTTATCTTTCCCCAGCAAATGAACTATTACAGATCAATAGCAGTGGATTAGGCCCATACTTTCCTTTGGTCTTTAACCTCTAGAAAAACAAAGATAGCACTGCAGAAAAACACCACATTACTCCTCCCCAAAATAATTTTTAAAAGAAGAAGTAGTAGTAGTTAATTCAGTTTGAGCTGAGAATATCATTATTCACCACATAAAGAGCCAACATTAGTAAAAACTTCTTAGAATGTTATCAGCTTTGAAAGCAGATTCAAATCCCTCACTAGCTACCCTCCAAATTAGTCAATGCACCTCTCCAAATGTAAATCTTAAGTTAGGAAGCGACCCAAATCCAAGAAGGCAAAAAAGAATTAATAACTGTTAAGCACATATCACAGTCATATCATGCATATTGATGAATTGTCTCCTCCAACCAAAAGCTGATATTACCTCCATCTTACCTGTAAGAAAACTGAGGTCTAGAGGAGTTAAGTCATTTGTGAAGGTACCACACCCAGTGAGCAGTGGAGCCAAGAAGTAATTCCAGGACCTTTGCTACCACCCTACATAGCCATTAACGTTAAATCAGAGTCCTGAATATAGTCAGCTCATTTGGTAATCAGATTTTTGGTGAGTACATAACAATAGGAAAAATAATAATTCCTTAAGTTGTTAAGATATCAATGCTAGATATTCTTGCCATAATAATTTTTTAAAATATATTTTTCCAGCACTTTACAACTTTTAACAATGCTTATCTCAAGCAAATCTCTGAAGCACAAACCATGGTATTATAATTCACATAATTCACTTCAGGGGCTAGGTTTGTGGCTCAGCAGTAGAGTGCTGGCCTCGCATGCACGGGACCCTGGGTTCAATTCTCAGCACCACATAAAAATAAATAAATGAAATAGAAGTAAAGTGTCCAACTGCAACTAAAAAAAATTAAATATTTTTTTAGAAAAGAGAGAAACTTTACCTTTGGCCCTCCAACTAGTCAAATATTATTACCTGAGAATGATAAATATGTTCCTTATTGTGAATGATTTTTTTAAATGAAATTAAGGAAATGAAACTAAAGATTTTATTGTTTTCTTCTCTCCTTCATATACATCCCCCTGAATTTGCAGGAAAATGGACAAAGAAAATATGGTGGCCCTCCACCTGGTTGGGATGCTGCACCCCCAGAAAGAGGCTGTGAAATCTTTATTGGAAAACTTCCCCGAGACCTTTTTGAGGATGAACTTATCCCATTATGTGAAAAAGTGAGTCCAAATATAATATTTACCTCTTCTTATCTTTCAAAGGGAAAATACTACTTACTTTGCATTGCTTTTGCTCATATCCTTCCTGGTCAGTGAAGGCTTCTTTTATTTTTTTGTACTGGGATTGAACTCACGGATACCCACCACTGAGCCACATCCCCAGCCTTATTTTGCATTTTATTTAGAGACAGGGTCTCACTGAGCTGCATAGCACCTTAGTTTTGCTGAGGCTGGCTTTGAACTTATGATCCTCCTGTCTCAGCCTCCCAAGCTGCTGGGATTACAAGTGTGCACTACCACACCCAGCTTGGTTTCTCCTCTAATTGCCATTCTTTGACAAAGTTAAAGCCTTTCTAGCCATTAGTGACTATCCCTCCTTGACTCAGCTCTTTGTCCTGTTACTTATAGAAACTATCATTGCTGATGGCTCTCAGATTTTTATCTTGTCCCCAATCCATCCACGATATGACTATCTGACATCAATGTGTCTATCAAACCAGAAAACTACTACAACAGTCTATCTAAAATGTTATTGCTCCAACTTGACATTTTAATATATTTTATAAGTGTAGCATTTTCACATAACAACATTGTATATGTTTTTCATAGCTCAAACATACCTGTACATATTAACTCAGAATAAAAGTTTCTTTCTAAAAGTCTGAATTTCTTATTAATGAAATGAATATCAATAAGATAAAAATAGGGTTTCTCCATGTCATTATGTAACTACTAAGACATAAATTTTTCTCAGTTTTGATTCCAAATTATATTTTGTTGGTAAACTCAAGATTAAAGGGAAAATACAAAATTAAAATTTATTTTAATAATTTACCAAGCAGCTTTTAGCAGCAACTATATTTCAGGAAAATTTAGTAAATATGAGAATTTAATTTTTCCTATGAATGCCAAAATCAATTGTGTGTGTGTGTACAACATACATGTATGTGTAATTCAACCTCAGATTCAAAATCACACTTAATTTTATGTATACAATCCCAGTTGGCATATAGACAAATTATGAGCACCTAACCCTGTAAGAATTTTATATTCTTAAACTGAAAATGAGCATCTCAAAAGATCTGAAACACAGATGAAACATGCTCATGTTTTTCTCTAGAAAGAACAGAAGGAAAAAATATATGTTCATCACTGAGTACTTTAGTGGGGCAGCGTGAGACTAAGCAGAGGAGCCACCAACCACTAATGTGATGGTCTGTGCTCTTCATAACACTTCTCTACACACATGCCCACATCTATTTGGATCACCCTTGTTAGAGCAGCCCATGAGAATGAACTTCTGAGTCTGGGTGGCTAGAGAACACTTGGGGTGCAGGAAGGAGTAGAACATGGGCAAGCAGAAGAGCTGTAGCCAGGGGCAGAGTGAATACTCTTCTGGTATGGAGGTACTAGTCTGATGTCAGCTATATTGAGATTAGCATTTGCTTTCAGCCCACACACTGAGAAAATCACAGCACTGGCCAGACCATCCTCTGAAACTCACCTGTGTTTATACTGATGTCATGGCAGGAGGAAATACTGTAGCCATATAGTTTAGCAAGATCCCAAATGAGTGTTCCTAGTCTTTGTTTTAAATATCAATGATAGAGTATGATCAAATAAAGGTCAAACTATGAAGACCTCAGGAGCTAAATTAGAAGCCATGTACAAATCTTTTAAGAAATTGTACTTCTGATGACAAATGAGATTTTAGATTCCTAAAACATTGCATAAATCTCCAGATAATAGTGTGATCTAAGGTCATTTGCTCTGTCAAAACATATTTGGTTAACTCAGGCTGAAATGCCACTTGTATATATTTTCTTTATTTAACTTGACTTTTCCCATGAGTCACATAATTAATCTCAACAAAGCATAAAAATATGTAAACCATTCCACATGAGATGCAAATACCAAACACTGGCAGGAGGCGGAATTCAGAAAATATTAAGTGGGTGTGTATGCGCGCGTGCACACATGTGCACATGTTTATTTAGAAGTACAAGTATATCAATGTGAATTTTCTGTTTCTATCACTTATAGATTGGTAAAATTTATGAAATGAGAATGATGATGGATTTTAATGGCAACAATAGAGGATATGCATTTGTAACATTCTCAAATAAATTGGAAGCCAAGAATGCAATCAAGCAACTTAATAATTATGAAATTAGGTAAGACTGACATCTTCTAAATTAAAATTGCATCAGACAATGCATTTGTATCTATTTTTCTATCAACTTTGTCCAATAGGGCATATGCACAATATAGTCAAGGCAGAAATTAAATGTTAGATCTGTTCTTTGGTGAAAATAAATCTGGTTAAATATTTATTTAACATTAATGCTTCATGATAGGCCCAACCAAGTTCTGTGATATGTTCAAAGAAATGAAATGTACTAATTTATCAATTCCATAAGTATGTACTGGGCACTGTTCCAAATACTGGAAATACATAAAGGTACAATTCCTTGTCTTTATAGTAAATAAATATATAAGATTATGTAAAATAGTATGAAAAAAATCAACCAGGGATGTGATATGGTTATGTATGTAGTTGGTTAATTTCATTTGGTGCATTTAAGAAAATATTATCTAGGAAAGCAAATTTTGATCTGAGATTTTCATGAAAAGCTGCAGCCCTGACAGTCAGGCCCAGAAGCAGATTATTACAGAAAAGAACAGCAAGTGCAACCTTCCCAAAATGAGAAACTTGATATGTTTGAAGGACAGGAAGAAAGTCCACGCCTCCAGAAAAGAGAGAAAGGACGTTGTGAGCAACACAGTTGGAGAACCTTGTTCTCTGTTGACGAAGATTTGAATAATATCTAAATAGGAAGCAGAAGTCATAGGAGGATTTTAATGAGATGGATGGTTTTAAAATATTACTCGGGCTGTTGGTTGAAGAACAGATTACAGCAAAGTGAAAACTAAAAGAGAGAAGCGATGCAGAAGGCTCCTATGTAGCCTAGATCTAGACAAGAGATGACCATGAGTGGACAAGGGGTCATTGGTGGAAGTGACCAAAGAGGGTCACATCTGGAATACACTGTGGAGGCTGAGGAGACAGGCCTGCTAGATATTTGATTTAAAGGGAGAGAGCATTCAGAACTCAGTGGAGTCAGGAGAGAGGTAATAGTTGGAGTGTAAATTGGGAATCAGCCAAATATAGATAGGAACTACAGGAGAGTTCCAGGATATAATTGATCCTGTGCAACCAGTCACCTGTTTTTTTAATAAAATGGAAGCAGCTAACTTTATATAATTGAATAAGTTCTAAAAACTTTACTTGAAGGAAAAACTGTCATAAATTCCTTCTTAAAAAAGGCCTCCACCCTGGGAGGCAGATTAGTATAGCAGTGAAACAGCAACAGCTTTGGGGTCATGCAGGCTTCACTGGACAGTGCCAACAAGTAACTTTATCTCTCTGTGCCTCAACTTCCTCACCTATAAAATGGGGATAATATGTGATTCATAGGTTTTATTGTGAGTATATTATACATGTTTTGCAATGTCTAATCCAGTATTTGGGACTCAGTAATAAGTCAACAAATGATAAAAAAATTAGCACAGGTCATCAACTGTTAAGTGCAATTTTTCATATCTATTTCCTTTTTGAAATTCAGATGCACATTAAGATTGATAGACTATTAACTCTGATGAAGGCAGAAAGATTTCCCACGTGTATTTTTCTCCCACTTTCAACAAACCAAAATAAGTCATACATTATCTTTATAATTCTCTAAGTCAATCAACTACTCAGTCATTTTTCTTAAACTCTTTAGCCACAGGAAAAGCAGAAGGATTTGACACTACTATTGTCGTAGCTATTTCAATCTCAAGGTTGGATCTTGGAGCAGAGTTGTTTTCTCTGTTGGAGAAAACAGAAAGGGGGCTTTCTTCCCACACATGCCTTCTTGAACTCAGAAGAGCTTAGTGCAATGTGTAAGGGATTGTTTGAAATAAGAATCAGAAGACCTTAGGTCTAGCTAAGGTTCCTTTGGACAAGTCCTTTGATTTCTTTGAATATCACTTCTATCATTAACATCTGATCTTGCAACACAGAGAATAGTACACACTAAAGTGCTTTGGAAAGAGCTACACAAAATATATTAAGATATACCCTAATATTATATAGTGATGCATATGTATATTATACATACATACAGTATAATACTACATAGCAATTGCAAATTTTGACAGTTAGACCCAGAAGATTATTGCAGAAAAGAAAAGCAAGTGCTTTGCTATGTAGTTAGTATTAGAGTTTATGTATAGTTTATTTATAGTATTATAATACTACATAGTATTATAATACTACATAACCATTGCTATGTAGTATTATATTTTTGTGTAGCTCTTTCCAAAGCACTTTAGTGTATGCTATTCTCTGTGTTGCAAGATCAGGTGTTAATGATAGAAGTGATGTTCAAAGAAATCAAAGGACTTGTCCAAAGGAACTTTAGCTAGAATAAGTACATATAGCATACATATGTATTGCCATATAGTATTATAGTCTACGTATGTATAATATACATACGCATTGCTAAATAGTTATTATATAGTATATATAGTATTATAAACATATGTATACTATATATATATATCAATATGGTATTATAGTATATTTTTATATAGTATATAACTTAATACTAGAGTTATGTGATGTCAGAGATTAAAGATTCCCCACATCCTTGTTTTTTCATGAAACCTGGACTTACTAATAGTAAGACTTATTCCCAAAAGGGCTTTTGAGTTGAGATACAAGTGTATTTGGCCAGGTAGGGAATCAATAGAATTTGTTGTATCTACTTAAAACACTGTTACTCACTGGGGCATGTCAATACTTTTGAAAATAGGATACAAAAATGAATATGATCACTCGACCATGGTCACCATTAATTAGCAGTATCCTCTGAATTTCAGTGTCTTGCTTGTGAAACGAAGATAAAAATATACCTACCTCATGGAGTATTATGAAAAATAGATGAGATAATACACATAAATCTCAGCACCTGCCACACTTTGGCTGCTCTATAAAAGTCTGCTGATAATTATGATGGTGATGAGAGAGGAAGAGGGAGAAAAAGGGGAAATGTGACAAAGAATTTGGAAAGACAATTAGTACCCAATGTTGCAGTCAAAATTTCAGGTGGATGCCAGAAGCAAGGCAAAGGCACAGAAATACTTTACAAATTTGGGAATGAGATCAATAGAATATAAAATAGCTGAAGAGATCGCAGAGCCACCCTCACGACTCCCACTCTGCCTTGGATCTGTCCTGCTAGAAAGAGGACCTTGTATAGCTCTTACCCACATTGTCATACCATCTTCCTCCTCATAAAATATTGACTGAACAGCATCTAGATGCCAGGCTTTTGGAGACATTAAAGTCGTGCCCTCAGCTTTTGAAAGAGGACTCTGTCTCCAAGCAATTCTGGGAAGGTTCCTAATAAACCACATACATTTAAAATTAGGAAACAGAAACTCTAGGCTCCCCCTGCTGGTAACTGATAGCCAGTTTAGCCCTCCAAGTATTAAAAACATTTTTATTTCTAATTAAATGTCTTAGAAGAGAAGGGGGTTTTATCTTTTTTTAAAGTTCATTTTTTTAAAAAAATTAACAATTGGAAGATTACTTTATCAACCTTCCCTCCACCAAGACACCATATTCCTTGGACAAAGCTCAACTTTCTGAGATGAATTTGTCATGGATCTGATATGTGGTCCCTGGTTTTTCAGCAAAGCATGGGAAGCAACTAGGACTGTGGCCCAAACCTGGTCAGAATCCCTGCCACACACCTTAGAGCCACTAGTTCACAGAAAATTAGACCGATCTCCCACTTACCTGGTTGAGAGCTTTTATTCATGGCTAATGAATAGTTTCTGTTAAGGATACTATATCCATTTTTAATAACTTAAAAATTATGTGGCCCAATACACAACACATGTAAACATTAAAAAGTACAAAGTTAAAATAATTCTTCCATAACAGAAGTGCTTAATATAACCCCTATGTTGACACAATATTGCCTTTCCGGATTTTTAATCAAAATGGACTTCTCATGAACTTATCTTACAGACTTTTTTTAACTGAGAAGAATATAGTAAACTGACTATTTTAAATCAATAAATGTTCTTCTATGTTACTACTTTCGATGATTGCAGAGCATTTTTGGTAAAAAATGTCCATCTCTTTTTTACTGGTGATTCCCAGCCAGGAGAGGTGCTGTCACCCTCATGACATTTACAAAGGGGGAAGGCATTTTTGTATGACCTGATGGTTGGCTACTGGCATTTTGTGGGCAAGAACCAGGAATGATAAACTACCACAATATACAAAGAAGAAATATCTAGTCACCAAGTCAATGATATCTCAATCAAAATGCATTAAATCAGTTTCTTACTATAAAGTGTTGCTTACTTCCAATATGGTGGCTACTCTAAATGACAATGAATACCTATGTATAAAAGCTTAGTGTTCCTCTCTATTTACTAAGGGCACACTCCCAGAAGGGGCATTATTTGGTCTAATAATATACACACTTAAGACTTTCAAACCATTTTCCCAAATGTGCTCTGGAATAGTTGAACCCATCTCTCCTCTGATCATAAATGTAATCTTCACTTTGCTAACAAACAATTTTTCACAGCAAAAGAAACAGGATCTGAGGGCCTAGAGGCCAGTTTCATTCTTTCAAATCTATAATAGCTTCATCAAATCACTTAATTTCTTGGAGTCTCAAGTTCTTCATCTGTGAAATAGAAATAACACCTACTCTGCCCTTTTCATAGGCTCCTTTTTATGAGCCAAATAAGCTAATATGCAAAAGATGTTACAGCCAAGGGACCAATTTTTATAGCTATTGTGTTGGAATAGTTTCTCCCTTTGACTGGAAAAGAAATGGAACATGAAGAGTTGCACCCCCAAACACCTGCAGGACAAGCAGGGGACATGAGGAATGTGGGCAGGTGTAGCAGCCTCAGCCTTAAGGGCCAATCAGAGAATGTCATGGATACCACTCATCGATCCACTTCTGGACTAAGAAGAACAGATGCTACTCAGTTTCACATCATTTTTAAAAATTACTGACACATCTCCTGATCTCCCAAAAGAAGCCAAAAACTTCATAAATGGTTTAAACACTATGAAGACCAAATACCTCTCTGGCCCAGGGCCATACATTTACAACCTCCACAGTAAACCTTAACCATCATGTTAAAACAGTGACCTTTGTCAATCACAATGCCTGTTCTTTTGCAGAAATGGTCGTCTCTTAGGGGTCTGTGCCAGTGTGGACAACTGCCGATTGTTTGTTGGGGGAATCCCGAAAACCAAAAAAAGAGAAGAAATCTTATCGGAGATGAAAAAAGTCACCGAGGGAGTCATTGATGTCATCGTCTACCCAAGTGCTGCCGATAAAACCAAAAACCGGGGCTTTGCCTTTGTGGAATATGAAAGTCATCGGGCAGCTGCCATGGCCAGGAGGAAACTGTTACCAGGTTAGCAAACCCCTCCTCAAACACAGGCTTCTCCTCTCCAACTGGCGGGCCTCAGGCTGCTGCCCTGCCCTCTGAGCAAAGAAAGCAGTGATTGCTCTTTCTTGTTTTCTTTTACATCCTTATGTTGTATCTTCAACTTTTCATCTTTCTTATTTATTGCATACTTGACTCAGTTCCCTGAAGTTTGCACAGATGGAGTTTGAAAACATTCATTCTGTGCCTTAGGTCTAATTTGCATGCACTGGAGAAATCTAAAACTTTAAGCTATAGCAATCCTATTAATGAATCTTTAAAGTGAAGAATCTTCTAAAAATTAAATATAACAATCAGTTATTTTTGCATATAAATTATGTTTCAGGCTTATTAAAAATAGAATATATTATCCATTATAAAGTAGACATAATAAAACTGCAAGTAATCTCAATGACAATTAAGTGATGTACTTTTATTAGGACTCCCTGATGTCTAATAATTTCCGTCTAAATGAGAAAAAAGAAGCCCTTCTTAAAAGGGCACCTTTGTTGGGTATTCCAGTCACAGGGCAGGTCCCCTTCTGGCAAAAACAACAAGTTCCTGAATTTAAGACTCCACCAAGACCCTATTTTAGTCAGATCAACTTAGGGAAAAGTGTTTTAAGATCCTGAGCTCTTCCCACTATTATGTATAATTATAATGCACCAATAAAAAAATGAACCTCAGCTTATTTGAAAATGGAGGGGGATTGGAGTGGGTAATAATATGGGTAAATTAAAATATGTTATATGCATGCATGAAAATATCACAAAGAAGGTCCTCATTTTATACAATATACACAATTAAAAATTATCAAAATCGAATTAAATTTTAAAATAAAATGTTCACTAAAAATCATTACACTGTCAAGTATTAAAGAGAATTTCAAGAGTGACAGAATGGACATGTAAGAATCAACTTTTCTTATGAAAATTATGGGAGAGGATAAAAAACATAACAACAAAAGCATGTAGATTTATACTGCCCTGGTACACATTCTCAAAAACAGAACACACCAATTGATTGTAGGATTAGCCTTATAGAAATTTTCAAAATTGGAAGAAAGCTTCTGAGCTAAGAAAAGATGTTTTAATAATATTTTCACAAAGACAAAGTAAACAAAAAATTAACTCCCAAAACTGCTGAATCTGATGGCAAGGTGGACATCTTTAGTGTTGAGGTTTTTCTTCACCACTTCATTTCTCATTACTTAAACATCAAGTCATTGGATCAAGGGTCCATAGCTGTGGGATCCAAGTGTCTTAGTGACCTGGGCTTATAATTTTGCTATCCTCTTCAGTTTTTCTCTTTTCAACACTGACCTTCCTATTATTCAAAAGTCCCTTGTATTCATCCTGTTATCAGGCCACCAATGTAGTCTAAATACATACATTCCCCACCTTAGATTATTTTTTCAAAGCCTCCCAATTCTTTTCTCTCTTTGACACAACCACGCTCTGCCTACTCCATTCTGAATATTACCACTAGACTAGCGCTATCCTATCATTGTTTAAACAAGTTCTTGCAAAAAGTGAAAATTTAGTCTCTATGAAGAAGCTGACTGAATGGTGTCACTAACCTGCCAGTTCATGAATGTTCCCCAACGAGTTGCTGCATATGAGAGAAGGAGTAAATTCTGGCCCTGGTATTCAAGGCCCTTCATTCATGTCACCAGTTCTTTACCATCATATTTTTATTTTCCAAAAAAACCTCTCCTTTCTATGAGGACTGATTTTTTCCAACACCACTATGTTCATTTCTGCCTCCTTCAACTCAGCCAACATCCTGATGAACACACTGTCACTTTTCCTGCCCATGTTAATCAATTTCACATTCGGGCAGCCATTCATTATCGGTAAAGTCAGATATGCAGAATGAGTTTGGGAGCTTAGGGTCCTCAGTGGGTGAAAGACAGTTTTCAAGGTCCAGACAACCAATGCTCCTGGAAAGTCTGAGCCTCCAGAGAACTTCCATGTCTCTTCAAAGAAAACAGCACATTGACCCCAAAAGCAGCTTCTATATACATAAGGGAGGGAAACAAGACTGAGTAGCTGGGCTTCAAAATTCTCAAGCACCTGGTTAAGGCTTCCAGCCAAGACCTTGCCTTTCCCTTATGGATTCCCTACCCAGAATCCAACAGTAGAGAGGCTATCTTCTTCTCCCCCTCTACTTCTTATATTAATCACAACAGAAGGTGACCCCCTGAACTACAGCCCTTTGAGATGACCTCAGTTTGGCTTCACTCCACTGGATTTCAGTTGGGCTGCCTTACCAGCAAACCAACAAGATGAGGCCCATTAGGGTATAAGCCAGCCAGAGCAAACAGTTTTACTTCTAGGAAGACCTAAGAACAAAATTGTTACCCAATTCAGAGCCCTCTCCCTGTTACTCCACTGTAGATTCTTCAGCAACAAAAGAATTTGGTAATTAGCAACCGTATGGGAAGTCTACTGTTAAACAAAAGAGAGGTATTTAAGAAAAAATTCTGAGCACAGATCACATGAATTTTTTTCTTTCTTAATTGTGCAGTCAAATTTATGATCCACTGATAAATTTACCAGCTAATGACATTGGGCACTCACCATCATGGGATGTAAATAGGAACACTCAACCCACAAATGTCTATTAAGCATCCACAGCACAGAATGCTCTCTTCTAAATGATATGGGAGATTCTGATAATAAAACAAAACATATAACTGTTGTACTCAAAGACTAGATATACTGAGAAAATTATACCTATAAGAAAAATAGGGGAAAAAAAAGAATTTTAAAGGACTATATATTGTTGAATTATTTAAAAGTGATAAACTGAGTCCTTTACCTGCATCATTTTCTCTTGTCTTCACAATAGTAGTTACCTTTGCTATACAGATGATGAAAATTATGCTTAGAAAGTAGGTTTTCTAGCCGAGATCATTGCTCCAATTTTGAACTTACCTGACTTCAAAGCCCGTGTTCTCAAATCACTCTGGCACCCTGCCTTCCACCACAGCCCTTCATGGATGTTTGTTGAAATCATTGCTTCCTGTGTCTGCTCTCATTTCTGTTCCCTTCAGCTTTATGCAGCTCTGTAAGCCCAGGCATGGTTTACATTGGTCTCAGGCTCGGAAGGTGAAAGCAAGAGCAGTGGTACTCAACCTTGGCTGCATGTTAATTAATTGAGGACTGTTTTAAAATCCCGAGGCCCAGACCATGTACAGTAACCTCCTGGGACATCCGAGGGTCATCCAGGGACATCCAGGAGTCAGTAATGAGCTGGTATATCTTGAATAGCTACTCTCAGGAGAAAAACAAGAGCCCTGATTGGTAGCATTTTCCTATTTTCATGCTGTGAACACTCCGATTGTGGCTAATTTCAAGCTACCAGTATGATGTCAACTGACTCACAAAATTCTAAAATTTTCCTTATCCATTTATCCATCAATAGACACTTAGGTTGATTCCATATCTTGGCTACCGAGAATGATTCTGCAATGAACGTGGGAGTGCATAAGTCTCTTTGACATACTGATTTCATTTCCTTTGGATATCTATCCTGTAGTAGGATTGCAGGATCACATGGATCACATGAAGTTTCTATTTTATTTTTTCCAGGAACTGCCATACTTTTTTCTATAACTGCTGTACCAGTTTACACTCACACCAACATTGTACAAGGATTCTCCTTTTTTCCTATAGCCTTGCCAACATTATCTTTTTTTTTTTTTTGAAGAATAATTCTTATCTTTATTCTATTGGACATTGAGGTCTATTGCAGAACTATAATAAATAAGACTATGTTAGAGAAATAGATCAATGAAATATAAGCTTTCCTACAATTAATAATGTGCTTCTAATATGTACACATTCTAATTCCTCTAAGTGATACTATATATAACAAAAAAGAACTGTGCCAATAAGATTAGGGCAAAACATCAAATGACAAACATTTTCTTTTTTTATTTTTTCTTTATTGTTGGTTGTTCAAAACATTACATAGTTTTTGATATATCATATTTCACACTTTGATTCAAGTGGGTTATAAACTCCTATTTTTACCCCGTATACGGATTGCAGAATCACATCAGTTTACCGTCCATTGATTTACATATATTGCCATACTAGTGTCTGTTGTATTCTGCTGCCTTTCCTATTATCTTTTGTTTTTGATAATTGCCATTCTACCCAAAGTGAAGTGATATTTCATTGTTTTAGTTTGCATTTTCCTGATGACTAGTGATATTGAGCATATCATATGACTAGTGATATTAAGCCTGTTGCCATTTGTGTTTCTTCTTTTCAGAATGTCTATTTAAGTCTTCTGTCCATTGTTAATTGGGTCATTTGTTTTCTTGCAATTGAGTTATCCCTTAAATATTTTGGATACTAACCCCTTATCAAATGTATTGTTTACAAATATTTTCCCTTTCTTTGCATTATCTGTTGATTATTTTCTTGCTGTGCAGAGCTTTCTAGTTAGATGCAATTCTATTTGTCTCTTTTTGCTTTGTTGACTGTACTTTTGTGGGTCATGTTAAAAAAAATTATTGTACAGACCAGTGTCAAGAAACTTTTCACCCACTGTTTTCTTCTAATAGTGTCATAGTTTCAGGTCTTACATTTGAGCCTTTTATTTGTTTTATTTGTTTGAGTCAATTCTTTTATATGGTCTGAGATGAGGGTTAACTCCATTGTTCTGCATGTGGATATTCAGGTTTCCCAGTAGCATTTATTGAAGAGACTGCCTTTTCAGTACTCACTGTGAATTCTTGGAATCTTTGTCAAAGATCACAAGTGCTTTCCAAGGAATAAAACAATGAATCTGGGTTGAAAATACTTGCCTCCTATGCATCATATTTAAATAAATAAATAAATCCTTACTATTACTAAGGACTCCTGACTTTCTTCTCTCTAACTTTGTATTATTCACAGGATGGAGCTTATTCCCAAAGAATGAATAAAAACAAAGTAGGTAATTTGCCCCAGGCTCCAGAAGCATCCATTCCTTCCAGGGGAGCAGTGAGCACCTGCTTTGAGGGCTAACTCTGGGGTTGCTGTATTTTGAGGGTGATAAAACAGAATAAACTTTAAAAAGCGAAAGAAAGAACGAACAAATGAACGAACTAAGTTTAGCATCAAATTCAGAACTGAGTCTCACCTTCTTACCATTGTGACAAGAATCTGAAACTCACAGACGTAAAAGAAATGAACCACAAAAACCAAAGGAGAGAGGTGGTGAGGGGAAATAGGTTTGGGCAGGTTACCAACCCTAAAGCTCCTTTCCTTTTCTGTAAAACTGGGATTCATCCTCTTCCCCACAAGGCTATGGTAAGAAAGAACTGAGAAAGCACATAGAGAAAAATACTTAATAAATGATTACTATAGAAATAAAAAAATATATGTAATCCTGGACAGCAACTACACTTTAAGGAGAGTCAGATTTCTTGTCGTAACTGAGCTGACCCTCAGTGAAATTATGACTTAATCCCACTCTAAGCTAGAGATGTACCTCAGTGGTAGAACAGTTGTCCAACATGTACATGACTTGCGGCTAAATCCCTAGTAACTGTATTTTTTTAAGAGCAATTTTCTAACACAGTTTTTGATTTTTTGCTAGAATAAATATCTTTGTGAATCTGAATTACAGATAGCAATTATACTGAATACCTGTAGTTCTTTCCATTTTTGTGAATCCTGAGATGCTGACAGATGGGAAGTTATTGGAAAGTTTATTCAGACTGAGTAATGAAAGAGCTTTGTCTCTATAGTTAACAAAAACTTTGGTAACTCTGAAAACCATTCACTGAATTATAGCTTTCAAAACTATTGATACTCTGGGTTAGTATTCAGTCAGAATTTTTAGTGTTTTAGAATTATTTCCTTGAATTTTCAGGAACAGATCTTAACAGTTTTATGGTGCTGATGCTTAGCTATCTCACATCACTAAATTGTAAAAGTGAGTTAACACAATATATGTGAATTTTTGCTGTAATGCAAATACTTAAGTTTTAAATTTATAAAATTATACTGTGAAAACTATTTTAAAATAATCTATTAGTTTAATGTTTTTTAACATAATTCTTATCATACACTTTTTCATTGATTGCTCTTCATCTCTCTTCTTAATTAGGATTTTTTAAAAAATTATTTTTCTCCAGATTCCCAAGTTACCCATGTTCTAAAAGAAAATTGGCAGGAAACACAGTAGCTTGGAGCCTTGACCAAGTATAAGGAGTAGAGAACAAACTAGGGGTGAGTGGGTCCCTGGGTCCCACCCACTCTTGCCCAAGTACCATTTGTTAGACATCTCAAATGGTGCCTGGGCCAGATAACAACACAGATTCCAATAGCAGCAGACACATATTCTATTGACCTTTTTAATGTTTCAGGAAGCCAAATTCTGTGTCTGAGTTCTCAATCCACTCTTGGCCTTTCTCTCCTTTTTCTTTGTTCCTTTAAACAGCTACCTTTACCCTGTAAGATCTATCTTAAGACCCAAACATGTCTACTGTTTCTATTTCAAACCACAACCTATTTCCTTTTATACGCAATCATTATAATAAACCACTAGTCACACAGAACTCACTTCTAACCAACTTTTACATTTTTTGAATGTCTTAAAATCAACAATAACCTCTTTAAATGGTCTTGCTCATTCAAGACCTCAAGGGTCAGTTCAATTTAAAAGAACATCAGCATGAACTGTGAGATAATGTTGCCCTTATATCTAAATAATGTACCGTACATCTGATCATTTTCCACAGGAAGAATTCAGTTATGGGGACATCCTATTGCAGTAGACTGGGCAGAGCCGGAAGTAGAAGTTGATGAAGACACCATGTCTTCTGTGAAAATCCTATATGTAAGAAATCTTATGCTGTCCACCTCTGAAGAGATGATTGAAAAGGAATTCAACAATATTAGACCAGGTGGGACGTACATGTAAGGTTACTTTTTCAAAACATACTTTACAAGCTTATGCTTCAGGTGGCTTCCGATAACTTTAAAGAGAATAGCTTTTATTGAGGTCATTCTCATAACTGAATGTACATTACTCAAGCTATATTCCCATTTTTGGATTAGAAAGTGATATCTATGGTTCTACAACATTTAACAATATTATAATCATGTATTTATCTGTGTGAGTAATGAATCCACATTTACTTCACTAAACTAGCAATTCCATGAATATAAGTTCTTTTTCCTTTTGTTATGTCCTCAATCCTGAGACACTCAGTCTGTAGGCCAGCAATATAATAAGTGTTCGATAAATATTGGCTGTGTTATTGAGTTCATGGCCATAACTCTAGGTTTAATGCAGGGTTTCTCAACTTTAGCACTAAGGGAATTTTGGAATAGATGATTCTTGATAATGGGGATCTGTCCAGAAGATGGTAGGATATATTCAGCAGCAGCCCAGGCTCCTCCTAGTAGACACCAATAGTGACCTCCATAACAACCAAAAGTATTTCCAGACATTGCCTAATATACTCCAGGAGTGTGCAAAACCACCCCCAGTTGAGAACCACTATTGTAATGGAATACACTTTTGACTTCAGGTGCAAAAGTAAGGCAGTGACAATCTTTGGAAACTGGGTGAAGAGGGAGGAAAAGGAATCAAGGAAAGGTTCCAACAAAAAGGAATAACTAGTTGCTAATTATCTTGTCAATATTTTTCAATGTCGATTATAAACTACAAGATTGACTCTCCATCTCTTTCTTCTCAATATGGAAGCTATAACACTTAGACTGGTAAAGCATTTCAAGAAACAGTGTAGAAATGAATATTTGCATAAACTAATACAGAACATCACATCTACAAAATGTTAGTAGATGTTTCTGATAAAAGGGTCCCCTGGTCAAATAAGTTTGTAAACACCAGTTTCTGCAAAATTAAGCAGATTTCTTTATTATGGGACTTAGAGTCATTAGCCTTCTAACATGCTTGAAAGTCCTCAAGAAGAGATGTGGGATACCTCATTTCCCAAACTTTTGGAGCATGGATCCTCTTTTGTGGCAGGCTATCTTGGAGGTTTAGTGTATCTTGGGACATCTTCTTGGCAATATTGGCCTGTTTTAGCACAGTAATAACATTTTTCCATGACAGAATGTCTAAGTCTCCAGAAAAATACTCTAGGATGTTGATAAGCCTGGGCCACAATGCTACCATGTTAAACTGCCTGAGAATATTCACTGCATATATTCATATTGTCTGTTTCAGATTCTGGGTGCTATTTTGGGCATAATAAAATAATAAGCTGATGATTCACGCTGAAGTTAATTAGCAAGGATGTCATTTTTTCTTTTTAAAGATTCCCCAAAGATTTGTCTTTCTTCAGCCTCAGGAACTCAGTCTTCCCTGATACTTTAATATTATGGTGTGAGCGCATACTAACACCTACAAATTCATGGCTAATATAGAAAACTGCTAACAGCTGGCTGGTCACTATCTGCCAGGCATTACAGTGGGCACTTTTACATCATGTGTAACTTATTCATCACAGTGACCCAATAATGTATGTTAATGTATTAGTTCCTCTATTTTCTAGATAAGAAAACCAGAACCCAGAGTAAAGTAGCTTACCTAGGGTCCTACAACCAGTAGGTAGGAGATCCTCAATTTAACAACTCTACGATCCCATACCTCATCCTTATTCAATTCATTCATGCAACTGTCATTCTTTCAGTATTTTGTAACTTTTAAAAATGAACAGTGGGAACTAGGGTTGTGGCTCAGCAGTAGAGCACTCACCTAGCATGTGTAAGGCCCTGGGTTCAATCCTCAGTACCACATGAAAATAAATAAATGAAGGTATTGTGTCCAACTACAACTAAAAAATAAATATAGTAAATAAATAAATAAATAAACAGTGGGTCTCAATATTCCATTTAAGTACCCACAGGTCCATTCTGTTCCCTTTGAAGACTCTGATATTGGTATAAATGTACCAGATTTAGTCACTCCATAAAAAATGTATATTAAGCTATTTTGTTTTTGCTGTTTCAGGAGTGGTATAATTGATTTACTCATGCATAATCTTAATGCAAATTTTATTTCTATATGAAACATTCCTCAAAATAGAACTAATAGATACCTACTTGATTTCCAACCTTTAGATATCATCATTATAGCATGGGAGGAATCTCAGATGTTCTTCAGAAGCAATTTTATTATTATTTTTTTAATTTAAAGAGTATTGGATAAGATATAAAAGATCTAGTTCTAGATCCTGACTATGTGGAAGATAAACATCACCTATCTTGTCAGAATCATAGTTTCCTAACATATAAGTAAAAATAAGTATAGTAAAAGTAATAAAAAATTAAAATCATTACTAAAGTTTCACTTAGCTCTAAAATTCTATTATATAGTCAAAAGAAATAAGATATTTCAGAGGGATAGCATAAAACTTCAAAAAGGTAATCAACTAAATATGTAAGATAACCAATAGTTGAGTTCAACTCAATTCAATGGCATTTTACCATTGCATATAATATCATCATTTATATAAAATGCAAAGTAAGCTGCCATTTCTGCCCTTAAAAATCTTAGGAAGTAGAAAACACGAATCCACAGATAATTATAACAAGTCACACTGCAAGTGTTGTTTTAAACTTACAAACAAAATCTTTGAAATTTGCAGAACTTTAAGCCTGGACACACAAGATTCCTGATAAGATCCTTATGTGCACTCTCAGAAGCTAACTGCATCATTTCAATGCTGTCTCAAGTTTGCTAATTGGGCTACTTTCACTCTCTTCTCAGGTGCGGTGGAGAGGGTAAAAAAAATCCGAGACTATGCCTTTGTGCACTTCAGTAACCGAGAAGATGCAGTTGAGGCTATGAAAGCTTTAAACGGGAAGGTAATGTAGGAGAAAGGATAAAATATGCACAGATTCCTGTTCAATAGAGCAATGAGTCCACTGCACTGCATCTTTCCCCATGTCCTACATAGCTTCTGCAGTCCCCTTAAGATGCACAGAAGAAAAATGATAAACATACAGTGGAGAATGGAGATGGAGCTAATATGTCCAGTTCTGCATCTAATTATTTTTCTGATTTGAACAAATGACTGGCCCACAATTTTCTTAGAAAGAGGGAATTAGACTTAATTACTTTAAGGTGTCTCCCCCCACCCAATTCCAAATTTCTCTCATTATTGTACTTTCTAGTACAGTATTTTAAGAGCCAACGGTCCCTTTTATAAAATGTCAAGATAGCTGTCATTCTACCTTCAGAGTTTGATCTGCCAACTCTGGATGGCTTAGAATCTCCCACCTTGCCAAGAGTAATATCTGAAGGAAAACAAACATCTATATCCTTACTACTGATTTGTCTGTAGAAACCAATTTAGTATTGACATCAGTCCAATAAACACTAAAACACACTATCTACTAATATCATCTGGGACACAAAGAGAATCAAACCCAAAATACTTATCAAAGAGCCAGAATTCTCCTGGAGGAATAAGAGACACACACAAACACCTATGCAAAGCACAGTTAGGTAGAGTATCGTAAAAAGAGATAGAAAAGCAGTAAAAAAGTTCAAATGAAGAAGTGGGTCATCAAGAACCAGAAAATCTTCATGGACATGAGAAGACAATACAAAGGAGAAGCCTTAGAAATTGGATCTAATTTCAAAAGACAAAATATGAAAAGGAGACTCAGTCTTAGAAGCCAGAATTCGGCATAGCAAGGCAAAATTGGAGAACAATAAGCAATGTAGTTAAAACATAATGCACTTGGGGCTGTTTTACATTTGAGTCTTGCATCTGTCAGAATACCAAAAGAAAACCATTGTCAAAGGAATTAATTACAGATGTGTGAGTGGGGAGTAGGGAAATTAAAAGAGATAGTATCTGTACCTGAGGCTCACAGTACTCCTGAAGTCAAAGGCACAAGGGACTGGGGCATTAATAGAAATCCTAAAAGAAAAAAGAAGTGGGTACAGTTGGTCTTTTCAAAAGGCATAGTGACTTAGGGCCATACCATCTTGAACGGGCTCAGTCTTGTCTGAAAGGTGTAATGTCCTTTGGTTAAAGGATACAACCAGTCCAAGGTAGCCTCTGAGAGAGGGATCCAGGAGAATACATGCCCGCAAATCACTGTTGTTTTTCTCTCTACCTGCCTGTCAATGTTCCTCAGTGGCCAAGTCCAGTGATTATACAGAAGGTCACAAGCCCTAGAGAGGAGCCATATAGAGAAGCCTCCCAGAGCATAGGGCAGGGTGGAGATTGGTGGGGAGTTGATCTGGAGGGGAAAATGGGAGACTTTCCAGCCCAAGTATCTTCAGACAGCCTGAAGCCTTCAAAAATGTTTAAGAGAGCGTGCACTGAAAAGCAAAAGGTAATGCATATTTAAATACATACCTACATGCCTATGAAACAAACCATTATTTCAAAGTAATAACATGAATACATCATATATGTTGACATATTCATTCATAGGATATATTCAATGTGTGTAACATGTTTATGTTATTACATTGAAAACAATTTGTAAGTTAGCTTTTCTCTATTAAGAAATATTTCTGAGTATACATGATTGCTGAGAAGCCGAAGCCAAAGCCAATTGTAAATTAAAGGCTAAGTAATTATATTGGAATAATTATGGCAGAAAAGTATTCAAATTATTGTCAATTTTGCAGCTAGATATTTTCACAGTAGTGTTCACATATAGAGTTAATTATATTTAATATTATTAGCAAATATAGATCAAATATTATATTTAAGTATAATGTAGCAAGAAAAAAATCAAAAATAAGTTTTCCCAGGACATATGTAGGCCTAATATTTCAACTCTGGGTATTTACATTTCATTTATTAAAGAAGATGAGACTTTGAAGTTTCTTTGTGAGGTAGAATAATGATCATATATAATTTGGAGAAATTAACCTAGTAAGAGTTGACTTTTTGAGTGGCAAGAAAGAGATGATGGAATCTAGTTATAAAGCTATTACAATCATCAAAATAAGGGCTTGAACTAAGATGAAAATGGAATATAATAGAGACCTCTATGCAGAACTCCGGGGGAGTTAATTCAAAGTGTAGTAACTGACTAGAGATGATGAAAAAGGAGAAGTCATTATAAGTTTTCCATAATGACAGACTAGGGGGGTCAGGAAGAAAAGCCTATTTTGGAGAAAAATGTGATGAATTTAGCTTTGAACATGATTACTCACTTATTCTATAAATACTTATGTGTATCTCTGAGGTGATAAAAATTGGGGAGGGGGGCTTGGGGTCTACTGATCAATAAGACATTGTTCCAACTATTCAAATATCTAAACTCAACAACTAAAATACTATACTGTGTATAATATGCTGTTGAAGAGGGCAGAGAAATGCAGAGAAAAATCTATACAGTAAGAAATATGACTTGCCAGTGACTATTTCATTCAAAACATTTTCTGATATGGAAGTGCTTATAATCAGAGACCTATATGAGTACCTCATTTTCTTCAAGACAGAGCGAAAGATATAAAGAGTCTTATACCTAAGTCCTTCCCCTTCCTTCAGCATTCCAAGTCTCTTCCATCTACAGAAATATATGATTGTTGAGTATCAACTGGGTTTTGTCCATTCTGTCTATATTTGACACTGGATCAATCTTAGCAATAAATACAAGCTCTGTATTTAGACTTATTGTTGGGTTCAACTTAGAAGCAAGGAGACACATCCACGTTACTGTGGAGACAAACATATTACTGTTTTACAATTTTTCAGTAGAACTGAATTGAGCATTTGAAAATTAAGGTAGATACATGAAACAAGGGAAAGTTGCTGCAGAAGCTAATGAAAATATCAGGATGACTGTGAGGCACAAGCTTTGTCCAGCATACTTCAGTAAGCCAGAAACCACTGAGTCACTCATGAAATTGAAGGATAAGGATGTACACTCAGCTGCTGTGAACAGAAATTTTTGCAGGAACACTTTCTGTTATTTACATTCTTTGTGTAAAATAGAGACTGGTTGTTTTCTTATTGAAAAGAAGCCATGAGTGTTTTCTGACAACACTTTGTCCTTTAAACAAGAAAATACATCAATCTATCAAGTATTTGCTGAGAGACATCTTTGTTTCATGGGTAGACAAACTGTATATAGGAGTAAGTTACACAGAAGACCTACACAGCCATTATCTTCAATATCTGGAGTTGTATGCAATTTCAGAAACTTGCATCAGAGAAAGGCTACTCCAATAACTCTAGAGGGCATGTTTTAAGCATCTCATGACTGGAGAATTCTCAGTACTGCTCCCATCTCCCAATCACAATCCCTGTCAACCCTGTTTATTAGTTCCCAATTGCTCAGTGGATCAAATTTCTTTTTCACAAGGAAGTATCTGTGGGAGAAAATGCATAGCCTCATAGGTTTCTATTCCTTGAGTTGGGACCCGCCTGAGCCTCTGTTCTTCCCCAGTGAAAATGACCTATTGTGTAGTAGCTCTAATGAGCAAGACATTTGGCTCCCTGATAGCTGACAAGGCCTAGCTAAAGAACCCACAGTAGCTCAGTGTTAACAAGTGATAAGAACTCTTTGTTGTCTTCCTTCACCTTTATTTTATTATGTCATGTAGTAAAAATTATATTTCACCCATAATGAACCTAAAATTTCTGGTAACTATATGACTATATAAATATGTGCTTTAAAATATATATCTCACATAATAGAGATACTACATAATTTTCCATCTCATAATTTTTCTATCTCTAGATTTTAAATTCATAACCAATATATCAATGAACAGTAGTCAGTATGCCACTGTCAAACCTGTTGGCACCTTATGCAATTTACCAACAAAACCACTCAGAGAAAATCAAGTGGCATACAAATAAGAATCTATAAAGACACAAGATATGAACAATTGAATCAGTCAGTAAATATACAGAAAATACTCTAGCACTCAGAAGGAGATATGTTTTTAGGGCTCAGCCACACTTGATTGTCTTAATATCTTCTTAATGTTGCTTTCTCCTTGCTCTCTACAACAGGTGCTGGATGGTTCCCCCATTGAAGTGACCTTAGCCAAACCAGTGGACAAGGACAGTTATGTTAGGTATACCCGAGGCACAGGTGGAAGGGGCACCATGCTTCAAGGAGAGTACACCTACTCTTTGGGCCATGTTTATGATCCCACCACAACCTACCTTGGAGCTCCTGTCTTCTACGCCCCCCAGGCCTATGCAGCAATTCCCAGTCTTCATTTCCCAGCCACAAAAGGTCACCTCAACAACAGGGCCATTATCCGAGCCCCTTCTGTTAGAGGTAACACCAATCATTTCCTGTATTAGAGTAACTCCAGGATTTCAAATGATTTGTAGTGCAATAGCCTTAGACCAATTGGATGTGACCACTGGAAGAAAAGGACTGGAAAATGTATATTAAAAATCAAATATATCAATAGCTCTCACTTCATAGGAATCTTTTTTTTTTTACATTACAACTGGTAATTAAAAAACCTTGATCAGAACTTTGTGTAAATGAAACTAGTGTTCAAATTTGATCTTTGCACAGACCCATAAAATTTGCATGAACTAAAACTAGCTCCACCATCTTTGGAAATTACAAAATTTCCAAAGGCAGGACATGGTCTGAGACAGGAGGATTACAAGTTCAAGGCCAGTGTTAGCAGTTTAGGGAGACCCTATCTTAAAATAAAAAAATAAAAAGATCTGGGCGTGGTGGCACATGCCTGTAATCCCAGCAGCTCTGAAGGCTGAGGCAGGAGAATCATGAGTTCAAAACCAGCCTCAGCAAAATCAAGGGACTAAGCAACCGTCTCTAAATAAAAATACAAAATAGGGCTGGGCATGTAGCTCAGTGGTCAAGTGCCCCTAATTCAATCCCCAGTACCAAATAAATAAATAAAAAGGGCTGAGGATGTTACTGTGTAGCAAAGTTCCCCTGGGTTCAATCCACAGTAAAACAACAATAACAACAACAAACTTCTAAGGCAAAGTAGTATTGTCCAAAATGGAAATTGATTACCTGAAATAACAAAAAACATTTTAAGGCTTTATGTACTTGATGGTGACTGAGTAGCATCATCTTTATCATAAATTACAAATCACCATAAATATAGTCTAATAGATAGATGGGATACTGTCATCTGACCTCTCCTAATGAATATACACTATGCCTTCAAAAAGCCAATCACTAAGGAAATCAACTGGTTTCTTTAGTGTATGCGAAACTATTAAACTCCAAATAGAAAAACAAACTCAGCCCAACTTCCAGACCATAACAATTTCATGTTTGAATCCTATAAGAATTCCCAAGCAGTTTTCTGAGCTCAGTCTGTTCAAGTAATATAGATGAGAACAACATTCTTCATTTCCAAGCAATTGGTTTGTCTCTTCCTATAGGATAGATACGTGTGGTTGTGCTAGAATGTGGCTAATGCCAGCAGAATCCCAGTCCAGTTTTCCAAATGTGACATCAATCTTAGCAATAACTACAAACTCTGTATTTAGATCTGTTCTTGGGTTCAAATTAGAAGTAAGGAGACACACCCATGTTACTGTGGAGACAAACATATTACTGTTCTACAATTTTTCAGTAGAACTGAATTGAGCATTTTAGGACCTCTATCCTTCAACAGGCTTAAAAGTTCTGCATTCATAATCATCCCTGCCAAAATTGTAATACAAAAGAAATCATCAGGTCTTCCTACAGAAGAACTTCTATGTTATATGATAATAAATTATGTCATTGAAACGTCATAGATATATAATCTAAAATATATCATTAAGCAAGCCATATATTAATATAAGTTATCAACCAGTTGTGATGTAGAAAAAAGACTCTAAGAGAAATATATATGATTTATAAAAAGAAAGGAATCAATGAATAATATTCATGGATGAAGGGTAATCAATTTAGTTTTTTTTTAATCTCTTTATGCCACCAAGAGGAAATCAAAGTAACAACATGGCAAAAAAAAAAAAACTCAAAAGGAATCTATGTGTGAAACTCAATGGAAATTTAAGACTCACATTGACAGAATATCAGAAAGAGAATGATGATCTTAAAAACACGTTTTCTGTATATATTGGTTTCCCATTAAGCCATTAGGGGTAGGATAATTGGGGAAGCTAGAATTCATTTCTGATTTTCTGATCAGTGACAGTCTATATGCAAGACTGGTTTCAATACAAGTGGTCATATTATGTTGAAATGTTCAATACACACATTTCCAAACTTTAGTCTTCAGAAAAACATTAAGAATTGCAAAGTTTCTCTTTATACCAAAGTTGTTAAATTGCTCATGTGCTTATCAGAAGCCCTGATGGTATTACTTTCAGGTAGTTTATAAAACAGAGATGCCTACGGTGAGCCTTAATTTAGGCTGAGTTTCATCACATTAGACTCCTAGAGTTTTCTACCTATCTTTGAGGTTGTAATCAATGTGAGTTGGGCTAACTTTTCCATTACAGTAAGATTCAGGGTGATTTTCTGGTGGTTTGATTCAGTTTAATGCCTTCTTACATTCCTAGAAATTTACATGAATGTACCTGTAGGGGCTGCGGGAGTGAGAGGACTGGGCGGCCGTGGCTATTTGGCATACACAGGCCTGGGCCGTGGATACCAAGTCAAAGGAGACAAGAGAGAAGACAAACTCTATGATATTTTACCTGGGATGGAGCTCACCCCCATGAATCCTGTGACTTTAAAACCCCAAGGAATTAAACTTGCTCCCCAGGTAGGTAAATTAATTGCAGATATAGCTTCTTTAAGTTGGGCCAATGATCATCATACATCTATCATCAAATGATTGGGTTTGATCCTTACTTGGGCTATGTTATGTTTTACTAGATAAAGTGGCTAGCCAACATCATGTAATTTGAGGGGATATGGGGCATTGAGTGTCATTTTCCATTATAGGCCCTTTCATTATTTTTTAATCTTAAATCATCTTCCTCTGAAATGCAAAGAATCTAAGAGCTATTAAGAATTGTCAACCAATATATTAAATTGAAATAAAACAAGACAAACATCCTGGCTTAGAATAAATGTCTGTGTGTGTGAACCAGTTCAGTTGGCAAATGAAGAGTATAAAGGCAGGGAACTCTAAATAGACCAATCAGGACATCTTTTCTTAGAAATACTGTGTTTAAGAGAAAGCTATTCCATGATAGCTAGGTGAATCTTTAACTATAACATGCCATCAGTCATATCAAATCGAGTCTTCTACAATGATCATATATGTGTAGTGGCACTATGGTGAAGTTTTTTTGCAATCATCTAACAGTTCTAACTTTCCATGTTTCTGAAGGAGGCTGTGGTCTTTCTTAAATGAAAATTGAAAGTTATAAAGTTTGTTTCAGTGTGAAAACTGAATTCCAGAGTTGAAAATAAGACAAAATAGAATCTATGCTAACCCTAGACTGTTCCCTATGGGTGTGCATTATATGCTGATCTCTCTACACTGTACTTTGGCTGAATAACCACAGCTTAAGTTCATCTAAAGTTTCTGCTAACTCTATTTAGGCAATTTGGGTTTTTTTGGGGGAGGGAGGCATATCAGGAATTGAACTCAGGGGCATTTGATCACTGAGCCATATCACCAGCCCCATTTTGTATTTTATTTAGAGACAGAGTCTCACTGAGTTGCTTAGCACCTCACTTTTGCTGAACCTGGCTTTGAACTCACGATCCTCCTGCCTCAGCCTCCCCAGCTGTTGGGATTACATGCATGCACAACTGCACCCAGCAGGCAATTTGTTTTTAAAAGAATGCCTATCAGAGTGACAATCAGCTATTTTTTTTAATTGGGCTTCTCTTATGAACAGTGTATTGTTTTAAGTGCTAGAGAAAAAAATTATTATAACCATCAAATTTCATATGGCAATCAAATGGGATGATACCAACACATAATTATAGAGAAATTGGGTAGGTGACATGATAAAGATTTCTGAGAAAATATCTCTCTTGAGTCAAAACCCAAGAGAGTTTATTAAAAACTCCACGTTCTGGTATTCATGGAAATCATTTAAGAACATCTTAAAAGGCAATAATAATAAATTCTGTATAGTATTTCTGAGAGCTGCTGTAGCATGAGCAAAGATCTCTGCTTTTTACATTAAAACTCAGGTTAGAAGTTGGCCATGCTTTATATTAATCTGTGAATAACTGTGTGTATCACCTAAAGAAAGGTCTTTAATTAATTTATCTCTGAATGTTAGCAGCTATGGTTGAGAAGTTAAAGACCATGTAACATTCATACCCTGTAGTAGCATTTAGAACCCCTAAGCAGAAGAGCAGAGGCTCCTGTCCTGCATGGTCAGTAGTTAGAGTGGTCACTCTGACTGCATGTTGCTCACCTGCATAAACAGGCAGACTGACTATCCTCCAGCAAGAGCTAATTTATTATTGCATGGGAACCTCGGAGAATGCTTTGCAGATGACAAGAACTGCTGCAAGAATGTTTTGAAAAAGAGTTAACAGAGAAAATAAGAGCAATCTACAAATTAATAAGCTGGAAAATGTCATGCCACACAGCTAGATTAGTGTTAGAACAAATGAGATAAGAAGTGCCAAGAGACACATCCTGGGGCACCGTTCTGTCTCAGAGTTATTTTCTCAGACTGGTGCCTGTTTTGCACAGTATACTGATTCTGCTGATCAGAACTTCTCTGGAATGACTTCTGGATGAAGAAAGTAAAAAGATTCAGTTTGGTGTAATTACACAAGAAAAAATGAAAACATGCAAAGGATGAAAAACAAAACAAAACAAAACAGGTCATCATAAAGATATCCAAAAGCAAAGTGTTGCCAAACGTTGCAACTATCAACACTAATCTATCAATGCTCATCAATAAGTACCAACCCATAAAACTTTTCACCAACTTTTTTTTAAAAAAATATGCCTTATGACAAAAGACATTAAATAAGAATATATTCTTCATTTATCTTCTCTAAACCACTATAAACAGAGGACTTGAGGGTAATAATAAGTAAATGTATCCACACATTGGTGCAAAGCAGGGTTTTTTTTAAGATAGATGAAATAAATATATCAAACAAGTCATGAAATTAAGCTCTTAGTAAAAAGTTACAGCTAATGGACTAAACTAAAAGCTTATTAGAGTAAATGGTGCAAAAATTATTCTATGAACTAATAGATATAACATTTTAAATGGAGTTCAAATTGAGTTCAACTTAAATTTTATGAGTCATTAAATCATGCAGCATTTTCTATCTTCTCATATTGGTTTAAACTCTGGAGATCAGAGTTTAAAACCTGGAAACTAGAAAAATAATGCAAATGTGACATTTGAGGGAGAAATCATCTTTTTGTTTCTTTTTTTTTTTTAACTCTTACAGATATTAGAAGAAATTTGTCAGAAAAATAACTGGGGCCAGCCAGTGTACCAGCTGCATTCTGCCATTGGACAAGACCAAAGACAATTATTTTTATTCAAAGTAACTATTCCTGCTCTGGCCAGTCAGAATCCTGCAATGTATGTAAATTTCTCCAAATTGTTAGAATAAGATCCACTTGTAAATTTAATATATTTATTTAATCATTATCTAAACAGTATAAATTCTCAAGTCTATTACCTACTAATTTGTCATTAAATGCAAACATTGAGATATATAGTTGGGATGTAGGTGCCAGTTATGAAGCCTGCATCAAAAAGCCTCAAATTTCCTATAGACAACAAAAACTGTGTAATATAATCAACCAATGGAGACCAGTAGGTCATGAGAAAGAAATGAAAAACTATAGCCAGTTCTTTTATCTGTATTTAGTTTGAACCATATGAAATTGCCATTTTTATGTATAATGTTTGCTCTATCACTTAACTTTTTATTTTTATTTTGTTTATTTATTCATTTGTTTGTTTATTGGTGCTGGGGATCTAACCCAGGGGCACTTTATACCAAGCTAGAGCTATATCTCCAGCCCTTTTTTATTTTTCATTTTGAGACGGGATCTCATTAGTTGCTTAGGGTCTCTCTAAGTTACTTCTGCTTCGACCTCCTGCATCACTGGTATTACAGGCATATGCCACCACATCCAGGTTCATCATTTAAAATTTTGGACCGAAGACATGACCTCTCTGTTAGTGGATACCACCTTCTAGATTTTATCTCAAGTTTGCATTTATGGATATTTTAGGAACCACTGTGTTTCACATGTGCTGTAGTAAATTATAAAGTATGCCCCAAGAATGTCACGGACCACTGGCAATTGGGTCAATTCACGTATATCCCTACATGCACATATATTTAGAAGATTTTAATAGCAAAGATTATTAAAAAAAAATAACCATACAAAATGCATCATCTAACCATCTTAAAGTTCTAATGGGGTCAGCAGATAGCCAATCAGAAAAAAAATATAATAATAACTAAGAGTACCTTAGGTTTTCACCTGACCCCAGTACACAAGGTTAAAAATTCCTACTCTGGCTGTGCTTTCCAGCCACCCTTTCACACCTCCGAAGCTAAGTGCCTATGTGGATGAAGCGAAGACATACGCAGCAGAGTACACCCTGCAGACCCTGGGCATCCCCACCGATGGAGGTGACGTGGGGACAACGCCTGCTGCTGCTGCGTCTGCTGCTGTTTTCCCAGGTAAGGAAAAATCATGCCAGAGAGTGTTTGGGAAACCCTTCTTGCTATCAAGTGCTCATAGAATAGTTTGTGAACTCCACCTCCATAGAGCTTACTTGCACCATGTGTGAAACAAAAAGGGTTTGCCATCTGAGTGAACCATTCAAGCATGAGGCAAGGAAATTGAGCAAGGCAGCAGAGTTGGTTCTCAACTCAGCTCAAATTAAAGCAGCTGCAAAATCTTGAATGAGTCAGTCTCTCTGAGTCTGGAATGACATTTTGTTTTCCCTTTTAGTAAGAGACTTCGGGACAATCTATTAATAGGGGGTGTTACTGAATGAGACACTCTAATGCTCACAAGCTTTACAATATGACACCACTGGTTTAGGTTAAATCATGATGTCCATTTTACAGATAAAAGAACCCAGGTACTAGATGAAGTAATTGGGCCAATGTCAATTAGATTTTTAGCAATGCTTGAGCTCCCTCTCCAATTTTAGTCTTCTATCTAATTTTATTACTTTACTTTCTGGAAAAAGATGCATGTATCACATTTTAAAAAATCATTTTTAGTAAAAAATTAAATGTGTGTGTATGAAAGACAAAGACTCTTCAATGTGTGAACCATGAGGCCTCAATTTATCATTCTCTAATTTTGGTCTAGGGCATATGCTGATTGCTTAACATGAATTCTATCAACATGTCCTCGGGAATCATATTTAAAGGACTTCCCACTTTATTATATACTCACGACAAAGGGTAATCATTAAAAATGAAACCTCTAGAAATCAGAAAGGACCAAGCAAGGAATTTTTTTCATAGCAGCTAGTTTAACCCTTCTACTTTTTAGTAAAAATTTCTATTTCTCTTGAAGAAATTATTGTTCTGTCCTGTCATTGTTTCAGCATGTCCCCCTCCATATGCTCAAATTTGAGAGTTTTTGCTAGAGCTAGAATTATATCATTGATTCACTCACATTATAGGTCACGTGTAGGTGGGAGAATTTTATATTCCTCATATCCAGAACACCTACGGTTCTCTCTTCCTCTCTTTTATTCCTCAAAGACTGTGAATGTCTTCCATTCTGTTACATGTGGCTAAAGATAATCATGTTTTACACACAAATGTGACCTCGATTCCAGCTTTGTTTCTCTGTAAGAACATGGAGAGGCTCTGTGGTGAGACCCTGTAAGGTTACCAAGGCAACAGCTGCCACTGCAAAGAGCAAGGTCCTCCCTGAGCAGCACTGTCATCAGCCTCTGTGCTGACAGAGTGTTTACCTTTCCTTCTACTCAGGGTTTATGCTAAGGCTTCTCAGGTCTTGGAGAATCGAGCAGAAAGCTGTACCCATAGACAACCAATATACTATACAGAAAGCTGCACCCATAGACAACCAATATACTATAAGAATAAATAAGCCATGTCAAACGGGAATTTTAAAGTTTTCTCAAAGGATTTGCTTTCACCCAAGATTTTTTTTTTTTAATTTTATCCTCCCTTTTATTTGTTCCAGCAAGAAGTTAAAAATATTTAGGGCATGAGAGTTGCTTTAGGAATGAATACCTAAGAATTTGGTAGCCTGTTATAACTTTACTATGGAGTCAGGCAAAGAATAATAGACTCCAAGGACAGAATCTAAAACACTAATGCCCTGGCAGTTAAGAAATTAGCCAATTGGAAATTAGAAAAAAGAAAATCCAACATTTCTAAAGGAAAAATCAGTGCTAAACAAACACACTCATACATTTATATGCCTTGTAACTTTAGAAGCACCATTTGCAAAATAATGAAAGTAATATTGATATTTTTCTCATAACTTTGGGAAATATACCAAACTTTACATGTGCATTAGCCAGCATTACTAACCAAAGTGTACAACCGAGGTATGAATTTGATCTTTAAAAACATAGTCCAGCTAGCTTCCTGCCACCACTTCCTGAGAAGCCACTAGGAAAAATCAATGTGTCTGGGCTAGGGTAGACTTCCACTGCACATAAACCAGCAGAACTTTTAAAATTCTAAACCAGAACTCAACTTATTCCTTAAGTTCCTCTCTCCGTTTTTACAATTTGGGGGTCATCTCTGAAACACCCAGGCTTTGCTCTAAAACACTAACAAAGAAATATAGCTCTAGACAGTGGCTACTGGGTTTTCTTCTTCAAAAACAAATGTACATCAGCCAGACATAATATAAACTGAGAGCATGAATGCTTTCTTTATTACTCAAACTCTTTGGTTCCCTGAGAGTGAGGACCAGTATCAAGGCTCTGAATACATTAAGGACAGGCTTGGTGGATGGGACCCAAGATAGGGCTTCTGCTGTTTATGGTTAGGTCCAAACGTGGATAGGGTACACATCTGCTTTTATGGTATTAAGAAGACACTCAATAAAACTTTACAGTATTTCCACTACTGATCTAGCCAGTGCCTACACATCCTTCTTGGGAGAAGGCAATGGTTTTTCATGTTTAATTTGGCAGGTGTATGGGGTGCAGCAGAACCGCCACCATGCCCTGCTGACCCCTCAATGGCCTCTCTCTTTAAAATTTCCGAGACACTCTGGAAAAGCTCCACAATGCAGACTTTCATTAACCCAGCATCCTCCTACATTTCTGCTTCCTGGATCTTCTCTCCAGTGTTTCTAATTCTCCAGGTATGGAGTGCTTCTGACCCAGGTGACACAGGCAGTTCTTGCTTTGATGATCACTGTTTTAGGGCTTTCCAAATGCCATTTAAAACTCAGTGTGCCCATCTACTGTGTCCCATGAGAGCACCTTTTAAAACATATATACTTACTTTTAACTTTTTTCCTCTTAAATTTAACTTAAAGCCATATGTTAAAATTTTTCAAATTCCTAAAGGAGGACAACATGCCCAAAGAGAGCAAATCTGAATGCCTTTCATGAAGTTTTCTCTGCCTCCTTTTTTAGGATACGCTGTCCCCAGCGCAACAGCACCTGTGTCTGCAGCCCAGCTCAAGCAAGCAGTGACCCTTGGACAAGACCTAGCAGCATACACAACCTATGAGGTCTACCCCACCTTTGCAGTGACTGCCCGAGGGGATGGATACGGAACCTTCTGAAGATACCTTTCTTTTAACTTAAGAATAAGAAACACAAACCTCTATATAGGAGAAATAAACTTCTCACTCAGTACCCTAATGATCATAAGCCATGCCTTTCCTAAAGTAGTTCCTTTCCTAAGACAGTATAACTGGCACTCGTTCATAGAATCATGAAATGTGAATGCCATTCCTAAATGAAATCAAATGTCCAGGAGCCTTTTGTTTAACAGGAAGCTGCAGAGCCATTGACCCCAAATTTATTCTTCCAAGGTTCCTGAGTGTCCTGGAAGTATGTTTACAAATACTGACAGAGTGGGAGAGATCTCTCAGTAGGCAGGTGTGAGGGCTGAGCAAACCTGGGTTGTCAGTAACAACAAGGGGAAGCTGATTAACTTCCAGGTTCTCAATCCCTGGCTCACAGCTGCTTTTGTGATACAAAGAGTCACAAAGAGGCAAAAGGAAGATAGAAGGTTACTTTGCAAAACACCTTCACCATTGCCCATATCCCAGATCTGAAACCAAGACACTTGTCCAAGATTTTATGGATTCAGCATCACTTCAGTCTGAAAATTCCACCCAATCAAATTTTGTCATAAATCAGAATACTTTTGGCCCCTTCCGTCTCTGGGGACATTCTAAAAACTGATATAACATGTTGCACATATGGTTGAAACAATTCCATGTCCCTTATTTATTCAACTCTTTAGCCTAAACTATTTTTCTCTAGAACTCCTGCCCTGCCCAGGATGCCATAGTACAAAAACCATACCAATATGAAGTTACTTTCTCATTTTAAAAACTTTTCCTTATCCATACAGAAATTTTTTCATCTTGGATGCAGGGTGTTCATCTCTAATGCAGTAAAAACACTTTACAGATCTACAAGATACCACCTACGATATTTTTTCCTACTCAGCAAAATAGGCTGCAAGGTCATGTCAAAGATAAAAGTGAAGTTTTTTTGGTCTGTTGTTTTGTTTTGGTGGGTCACTGTCATTTTGTGTTGCTTTGCTCTGCAGTACTGGGGATCAAATGCAGGGCCTCCTGCATGCCAGGTAGGCACTCCACACTAACCTGCACCACCAGTCCTGTTTTCAATTCTTTGATTTTTTTTTTTTTTTTTTTTGCAGCACCCAGACCATCATCTAGTATTCAGAGACAGTTACATAAACTGGGAGAGCCTTGAATTATCTCACAGAATCCTTTCCTTTTATTTTCAATTAAGAGAGGCAGTTTTATCAGACCTGAGTTCTTTTGTCTTGAAACCATTCCAAGATGATTTTATATCCACCACTACTGAATAGACACTGTTTCTTCAGAAGAAACACTCAGCAAGAGTGTTATTTGCTCAAATTCCCTAGAGTCTCAGGACTCTTCTCCAGGAATATCTGATGGTAGGGAGGTGATGCCAACCAAGAATGAGGGTACAAAAGAGGCACTTATTTCCTGACATACTTGTAAATGATCACTTTATTCAAAACATAAGTAATCAAAGTCCAGCACCAAATATCGATTACTATTATGCTAGTCTTATCAGAGGTTTAAGACATAGCATGAGGATTTTCATTTTAAAAAAATCTTTTGGCCCTCGCAAAATTATAGGGCACTCCAAGGAAAACAGAAACACGAAGGTGTCAACGATTTTGTGAGCTCCTTAGGAATTCTGTGGTCCAAAAATCAGGCCAGATTCCACTTGAAGTCAGGTAAATTTCAATCACCATTAAAAGTACTTGTAACATTTCAATTTATGAATTCCAATCAGACATCAAAGTCTTCAAAACAACAGCTGAAATTCTGAAAGGTTTTTGTGCTTTCTGTTTCACATCTAGCTTCTCCTATTCCCAAGGATAATATTTTCTAAACTTGGCTGCAACTGGAAACACCTGGAGAGCTTTTAAATATGCTAATGCCAAGATCACACCTCAAACCAATTACATCAAAATGTCTTAGAGTGGAGGCCTGGCATCTGTATTTTTTAAGAATTCCACAGTGATTTCAGTGTGCAGCTGAGTTTGGGAACTGCTATATTCTTTGAATTTCCACCCCATCTCTCAATTTTTTTTAAATCACTTTTATTAAATAGAAAAATGCAGGAAAACTGAGTTAAAACAAATAGCCAAAGCATATTTTTACATATGTTCACCTTGTAAACAGTATGAGTTTAAATACAATTCATTTGACTTCAAACTAAGTCTTGAGTCAAACTCTAAAAATGAGAAAGTAAAAATATTCCTCCTAAAGCAATTCTTATATTCAAATTTATACTGCCCCAGAGATCTGCTTTTATTCTCAAAGACAACCATTACAATTACAAGTGTTCTTTGGGGCAAGGCAAATTTCCACTCAGCCTAAAAAAGCATTCCAAATTCCAAGAGCAAAAGTTTTGATTTTCCTTAGAATCTTTGAAAATAAATAGCAAAGGGCATTCTGCAAAGTTCAGTCAATGTAAAATAGAAAAACTAATTCAGAGAAATTTTAAATGTATTCCAAATGAAAAGATGATTAGTTACTACAGGAATCTCCTTATAAGAAAAGTCATTATTCTGAATGAGGTTGTCAATGATGTTTTAAAAGATGAAGAGTAAAGATATAAACATTAAAAAAATACTAAAGTGTCAAGAAAATTACCTGTGGAACACCATATCATTACGTTTGAGGAGAAACACAGGTATACATAACATTTGCCTTCTAAGGACTGATTTTTAGACAAGTGAATAGATATGTTTTTGAGACTTTGAATCCCCTTATACTACATTCATGTGTCTGTGCTTGATTTTATTTTCCCCAAGTTAAGAAATATAGAGCAAATTCTGCTATGATGAGTTTGAAACTCTGAGGAGGAAAATTAGTTTTTTCTAAAAAAACAAGTATAGAACTGAAATTTAATTTTGCATAATGTTCATATTTTTAGATTTAAGAAATTAGCACCTATTTAACACCTCCATACCTTACCCATCATTATTCATTTTTCTACTCTTCCTTGACTGCTTTCTAATTCTCCATAGAAAAACATAAAATTAGTTAGCAAATCAAGTGATAATAATAAAATACCTAAACCAACAATTTAGATACCTAGTATTGAGCTTCTAAATTTTGTCAATGAATATTTTATTGATGGTTGAAATCAGTCTAGTGTTACTTAGGAGGAAATGGAACAGCACTGAGATTGGATGTTTGTTTCCTTACCTATAAAAATGTTTCCTCTTCTCAAATTGGTATATATCTCTCTCCCTCCCCCACTTAATATATCAAGAAAATCACCTTTGACTGACTACAATAAAACATAATTCTCCTAGATAACTAGGGTACCCTTCAACCCCAGTATCATGCCGAACTACACTGTGTTTGGGTATCAACACCCAAAATGCTGCTAGAAAACTACCTCATATTATGAAAACCTTGACTTCAAAAAATATCTAACAAAAGAGGACCTATTTCCAAACCACAGTTCCTCAACTTTTTAAAGCGGGGTGGAAGTTCAACTATAGCTATGTATTGTTAATAGCCATGGATTGATCATAGCTATGCAGAAAATTAGTTTTTGTTTGGTTTGGTTTTTTAAAAATTTCTTCAAGTCTTCTATAAGACTTCTATAAGATTACTAAAATGCTATATCAATCTAATTTTTAATTTATATTAATTTTCAGGATACTATTTAGTATATTTTCATAGGTTTCAGAGAATTTTCAATAAATGTATTTTCAGTAAGGGGAGTCCTAGTCTCCCCTTACTCTGCTGGGACACAAAACCTGAATTCCACCTTGATTTGGCAGAGCTGGGCCAGATTGTCAGGGGACAAGATGAAAGATGGCCCTTGGGAATGCTTGCCCAACCTGTCAAGATCCACAGGGTTTCAGAACATTTGCCAGTTCCTTTTTTCCTTAAATCAAGTTACTTACATCCCAAATCAGAGAGAACTTCCTATGTAAATCTATACCTTAAAAATCTTTTTGCCTTTCCCCCCTTTTTCCATTTCACAAATTTGTTTAAACACTAATTTCCTTGCAGTAATTTCACTAATACGGCTGCTTAACAAATATTTTTCACCAAAAAAAAAAACTTTACATAATCCCACACACAGTTTCTATGATTTTTAATCTAAAATAACACTGACAGGTTAGTTTCCTCTTTTATAGAATTTTTACTCTTCCTTTATTCTCATTACTAAAATTGGGAATTATTAATAAAGAATAGCTAAATTGCTATCAACCCACCAACTTACTCTTCATAGGTTGTGTGATCAGTCTGTGCTTACTGTGTACCTACTCTTATCCCAGAAACTGTGAAAACCAATACATACATTTCTCATTTCTCAGTGGGGCACACAGTCCAGTGGTCCATTCTGCATTTTTTCAAAGCTGAATACAAATACATCAGCTGGTAGATTTTACCACTTGGTCAGAATCCCAAAAATAAATCAGCTCTATTCTAAAACTGAAGTTTCCACTATTATCGCCAAACACTGAGTTAGTTGGTAGAGTCTTTTTGAAAGATGAATTTAATGTTTGACCTATTATTGTTTAAGCAAAATAAATTTTAAAATATTTTCTGTGAAAAAAATAAAGAATTATGCCAAAGCAGAAGAAGATTAGAGATTCAGAAGACACTTTAAAACTTGAAATTAAAAAATTCATATATTGACTTAAGTAAATGAGAAACATGGTAATCATTTATTAACATAACACTTGGGTCATTAACTATTTCTGTTTTCTAGATGTGCTTGTGTTTACAAAATTCAAAACTCTATTTAACAAGCATAGCCCGACCTATATTTTTGTCAATGAATGATTTGCAATGAATATACAAACTTTTTTTTTTAACAAATGTATAATACTACTTTTAAACTTGGCATTTTCCACTATAATTCCTAGCACATCTTTGGGCTCCCAGACTGCAAATGTATCTATTTAAATCAATCATCACTTTCACTGATATGAATAGTTCATGTGATCATTGGCATTTTTGTTTTCCTAATCCTTCATGGAACTGTTGTTTCCTCATTTTTCTGACTGCACTATAGCCCAATATTGTTATCCCTTATCTCTTGATGAAAAGCAAGCTCTCACTGAAATGCATTTCTAATTTCCACATGTTAAACAATCTCTTGCTTCTCTTCCTTTTTGTTATTGTTTTTGTTTATGTGAAGTTAACTAAGGTACCAAAAGAAAGATAGAAACAGTATTAAAGAGTGTGCATAAAGCACTTGTATTTGTACTTTGAGTACAATGTTTTATAGAAAACTATTATCTATCTACCTAAATTAAATAAAATTATACAAGTTGCTTATTGGGAAAATAATTGTTGGTTTGAAAGATATGAACATATTGTGCACCTTAGAATTATAAATCATATGAAATGAGAAACAATGCAATAGTGTGTAATTCTGGGAGAGTGAAGTGGTTTTTAATTGAATTTTACAGTACCATTATAAACTTTAAAAAATTATCAACATAACTTGCTGTCTGATTTCTTCTTTTCTGAGAACTCAAGTTTTACTTTTTCTTTTGAGTAAATATCTTACTGTTAATAATCTGTAGTTGTGATGTGTTTCTGATGATTTTTTTTTACATTCCCATTTTTATAAAAATTCTGATGCATCTTCTGAGAGTAAATGTGACTTTTAGGAATTAAGCGCATTGTTTTCTAATCAATAAATAAAACCAGAGAAACGTTCAGAAGAGAAAACAGGACTCCAAAAAGGTACAGGTGCTCTGAAGTTGACATTTTCCTGAGGGCATCTGCTAAACCCTACTGGATAGGAATGGGATCAGCCAAAATGTTCCTCCAGGACTATCCAGTTGTATTGACCTTTGAGCTAAAAATGGCTGTTGTGTTTGTAAAGGATTTAGCTAAGAATATTTTTTACATTTTTAAAAGGTTATTTTAAAGGGGGGTAACGATTCAGGGCTGCATAACCATATATGGTCTGCAAAGCCAAACATATTTATTATCTGGCTTCTTTCAGCAAAGTTTGCCAACCCTACACTAAACAAATGGTGTATATTTAATACCTCACTTCCAGGTATTAAATTCTGAGTTATCTAGGGTTAGGTTTGGCTGGCAATGACAGTATCCCCAAATAGCAGTAGTTTAATTATAAAGAGACCACTTATTGTTTCTTGCCCCAACAATAAGCCCCAAAAGGCAGTCAGATGCTGATATTGTGCTCACAGTGTTTAGACCTAGGCTCCTTCTTGTTACTTAATTTACAAGATTCTAACTTATGGTCTAAGATCTACCTTTCAAGGAGAAGGTTGGAAGAGGGATAAAGAAAAGGAAGGGACACCCACTAACTTTCCCTTTAAGAAAATTACCAGAAGCTGCCACACAATACTGTGGTTTATATTCACACAATACTGTGGTTTATATCCCATTGGCCAGAATTTAGGAACATCACCACGCCTAGCTGCAAAAAAAGGATGGGGAATGTAGTCTCTTATCTAAACAACCCTAAAAAGTATTGTACTATGAAAAGAATGAAAGAATGAATATTGAGGGAAAACTAGCAGAGTCTGCCACAAACAATTACATCACAGGTAGGATGTAAAGATTAAGTAAGGGACATGAAACCATTCGGCCCTGGACTTGGCACAGGGCAGGCACTTCCTCTCATCATGGCTTCACCAACTAAAAGGAAACTGCTTATTTTCATTAATATCCTGAATATTGATACCTATTGAGAGCACAACTGTGGGGACGTCCTGGGATTAATAATGTTGCATAATCTCCTCCCCTTGAGTTCAGGCTCAATCTAGTACTTGATTTTAATGAAGGGAATATGGAAAAAATTACAGAATATCACTTCCCAAGTTAGGTTATAAAAGAGATTGATTTCCATTCTGCTGGCCCTTCCTCACTATGAGAAAACAGGCTGCCATGTTGTGAGCTCTGCTGTGGAAAGGATCTCAGAGGCAAGGAATTAAAAGCAGCCCACAGCCAAGATCTTGGCGAAGTGAATCCTGCCAACAACATGTGATTTAGTTTAGAAGCTGATCCCTGCTCAGTTGAGTCTTGAGAGGATGGGCAGGCCAGGCTGTGTTGTGTGCAACTGATGAGAGACTCAGAAGCAGACCCAGAGCTAGCTGTCCGGGTTCCTGCCTCATAGAAACTGTGAGGTCATATATGTTATTGTGAGTTGCTAAGTTTCAGAAAAATCTATTATGAAACAACAGACAACTGATAGAACAGTAAAAAGTCATAAAATTACAATGCATTCCAAATGTTTTTATAATCTGAGAGTCACAGAAGTAGAGAACTAATACAAGAATAAAACTTGTAAATTTACAGTGATTCAAATGTGCTAATCATCTGAGAGTCACTGAGCTGTTAGGCAAAATCACAGGAAACAACTCAATTTTGAGGTTATGATTAACTATTGCTAACATCAACTGTGGGAGCACATGCCCAGGCCCAGAGAGGGCGAAAGCTAAGAAAATTGTACATGCCTGATGCACAATAGGTGCTGGAAAGTGCGGTGAGTGAGAGAAAGAAAGGGAGGGAGGGAATGGTGGCAGGGGAAAATGCAGAGGGAGGAAGGAGAAGTACAGAAAGAGTAGAAAGGAAGTGAGGAAGATTGGAGGGCAGAAGAGAGGATAATCTGGGCTTGTGAGAACCTGGATGATACTAAGTACCTGCGAGAGGGTAAGGCCTTATTGCTCCTATATCTCAAGCAACATCAGTGTTATGATAGGAACCATCTTAGATCCAGAAATTTTTCACTAGGGAAAAAAAATCCAAATCTGAAATTTTACAAGACCAGGATTCCTACTCCAGTTCTGCCACTCGCTGGCTGTTCTTAATATCTGACTAAGACTCTCAGATGTTAATAATAGAAAATAGCAATTAAAACGCATGCTGACAAGGCAGACAGGTCAATATTGTTCAAGTGGCAGAGACTCAACATGTTATTACCACAATGCCTACTTCCTTGCCTCTTCTCAAATTTTCTGTTCCCTTTGTATGCTCCTAACAAGAAGCAATATGATGAAACACACCAGGGAAAGGAAATATCTGACCCACAGGCAGCCTCTCCCCTTCTCCCACCCTTGGCAGACATTGATATGTGACTCCATTAGTCTTCTACTGATCTTCCTTGTGGTTTCAAAATCCCATCGAATCCAGGGCTCCAGATGGACACCACTAATCGATGTGCATATCTATGAAGGACAGCACCATAAATCTCTGGCTTCCTTATTGCAGCACATCCAGAAAACGGAAGTGATTATTAGCAAAACCACTTAGAGACAGCTTATTTTAGAAAGTAAAACCTTTCCACAGCTAATAATCAATGTATTTGTATACTGTATCAACTACCGATGTCTTACCTCGTTTTGGCTAGAAAAATATTTTAGGTATTTACTCATTTCTATTCTCACTGTATTTACCCCCTTTCTCAGCAGGACCATCTGTCTATTATCGCTTTGATTAAAGGTACTTAGCCAAATTTAAGATTTTTCTGAAAGCTTTTCTAGCTGTGATTTTCCAAAAACTTTAGTAGTTCAAAGAATTTATAGGTTTTTTGGGGTTTTGTGGGGTTTTTTTTTTTTTTTGAGGAATCAAGAGTGGGAGAAAGCAATTCCCAGTACAGGCAAAGTATTGTGGAGAGGGAAGGGGAGCAATGTGTGTCCTTATCCCCAAAATAGAATGGGGATAGGAAGAGAGAGAACAAAGAGCCTGAAAAACTAGGAGCCTGGGGAATGTAGATCCTGATTCCAAGCAGCACCAACCAAAGGCGACAAGATCTCAAAGAACAGCATTAGTGGGAGTTCCCACAGCTTTGACTTCATGTCCATGACCAGAACACAGTAGGGACTGCTAAGGGGGTATAAAGAGGGTTATCAGGACAGAGACATTGGCCTTCTCAGAGATATCTCCATGACCTAACAATAAGGATCAGATTTTCCATTTCCACTCCTGTGTCTTGGCACTGGGAAGGATACCAGAGTTTGTAGCACAATGCCACAGTCTGGCTAGGCACAAAATCACGAGCCACTCAAGCAGGAACAAACTTTATTTATTGAAACTACCGCCAATGCCCCGTATGCCCCCCCCCCAAGAATCCCGATTAGCGGCTTCTCCCGGAACCCCAGAGGAGGTTCCTCCCCCAGAATTCCCTCCTACTGTACTTCCCCAACCAATGGGAACTCTACAGGGGTCCCTAGCAGGCTGAGGTGAACAGCAGGAGTCCAATATCCATGTGAATGCAAATCTTAACATAATCATATCTTCTCAATGGCTAGCTGGCATCACCTTTCAACCAAAAATGCCATGCATCATATTACTTGGCTGTGGCTCTTAGCAGCACAACTTCAGAGATGAGAACCTGAATCTTAGAAATGAATCTTAGAAATGTTTATTTTTATCCTTCCCATAGGTGGGATCGAATACTATAGTGAAACAGCCATATCAATATTTATAGCAAAACAATTCACAATAGCTAAGCTCTGGAACCAATCTAGATGTCTATGTTCAAGAGATGAATGAATAAAGAAATTGTGGTATAGATACACATTACTCAGCCATAAAGAAAATGAATTTATGACATTTGCAGGTTTATGGATGGATTTGGAGACTCTTATCCTAAGTGCATAAACCAGTCCCTCCCCCACACACACACACACCAAAAAAAGAAAAAGGTCGAGTGTTATCTCTGATATTTGGATGCTAACACACAAGCGTGGTAGTGGGGGAGAATAGAAATTCAGTGGATTAGACAAAAGGGGAATGAAGCGAAGGGAGGACGGATAGGGACAGGAATGACAGTGGAATGAATCTGACATAACTTTCCAATGTACATATATGAATACACCACAGTGAATTTCAATGTCCTGTACATCCACAAGACTGGGATCCTAATTAGAATAAGATATATTTCATGCTTGTATAAATATATCATAATAAATTCTACTGTCATGTACAACTAAAAAAACAAAAGAAAAGAAAAAAATCAGGTTGATCAATAGAAAAACAGTGATTTTTTTCCTTTCATGCTTGTGTTTGGGAACTGAGACCAGCTTTTCTAGCATTCCAAGTGCACCTCCACAGCCTCCCGCTGGCCTTTTCAATCCCCTGCTGCCTTCCAGAGCAGCACAAGCACTAGCTCTTGAGCCAATCAAAACTGAGTTTGATCTGCCAGTTACTATTTGATCTTAGGAAAATTACTTAAAGTCCCAGTTCTGTTTCCCGATCTTTTTAAAGGGAAATTACAATGTGTCCCCCACAGGGTTACTATGTACATTAAAATACTCATCCTGATGCCTGGCATGGTATATGTCAAATAAATAAAAATAATTACTATTACACAAATCTACAAATGAAATCTAGTAGTGACCTGATAGAAATTTTCAGATTCCTTCTTCTACGGAACAAGTAAAAATCAGACTCCCTTCCAGTGCTGTCTAAACAGAGGTAAACTAACCGTAGCTTATCTTTCCCACTGATTACAACAAACCACTCTAGCAGGCAGATCAGGGTGGAAAGTCAAAGCATGATTTATCCACAACTGAAGTGAGTTTCCTGGGGATTTTCCTCCTTTATCTCCTTGGAATTTAACCGGAGGGTGACCTAAGTCATGGAACTGTGCAGCAGATACAAACACTAGAACTCTAAGAGAAAGTCCTCCTTCTAGCTTTCCCAAGGAGCTCCTGAGAACCAGATACTATAAAGGAGAAGGAATCCATGGTGGGAGAAACCAAACATAAATAGCACATACAGGATTATTCCATTTTATAAATTTCTGGAAAATGCAAACCAACTATCCAGTAGTGACAGAAAGCAGATCAGTAGCTGCCTGGGGTTGTGAAAGACAGCAAGATTATAAAAGAATACCCAGGGATACTTCTGGGTGACCAATATCTTCACTCTCTTGGATGTGGTGACATTTTCATAGGTATATGCATATGTCAAAACCTATCAAGTTATATAATGTAAATATGGCATGTATCATATAGCAATGGCATCTCCAAAACTGTTTTATTCAGGTGAAACATTCCTGTTATATAATCTAACCATTCCATTCCTAGATATTGACTCAAGAGAAACAAAAGCATATATTCATAACAAGACCTGCATATGAAGGTTTATAGAAGCTTTATTTGTCATATCCAATAACCAAAAGAAGCCCAAGCATCCATCAGCAGATGAATGAGTAAAAAAACAAACTGTGACACATTCATATGATGGGATACTGCTCAAGAATAAAAAGAGTGAACTATTGACACATGGTTATATCTCAAAATAATTATGTTCAGCTAAATAAATCAGACAAAAATGAGTACATACTGTATTACTCCATTTTATAACATTTTAGAATATGCAAATTCATCTAATGTGAAAGGCAGCAGATTGGTGGTTGTCTGGAGGGGAGGTGCAAGAAGAAGCTATCACCAAACAGCACAAGGAAGCTTCCAAGGGATATGGGACGGGTTCATCATCTTGTTGTGATGATGGTTTTGTGAGAATAAACATTTGTCAAAACTTTTCAAATTGTACAATTTTATTATGTACATTTTATTGTTTGTTGATAATGTCTCAATTTTTTTTTTAACAAAGGGAATGATATAGGAAATGCAGCAGGGTAATTAAAGAAATCAAGGAAGAGGGATTCCAGTGTTCTGGGTACAAGAACATGTTGGCTCAGCTAAATTGCTGGATAGCCATCAGCATGTCCTCTGTTGCCTCCGGGTCCCCATTTTGGTACTGTGACCTGAAGCAGTAGCACTTAACACTCTCTAATATTTGTACCACATCTAAGTACCACAAGCTAGGCTACTATTTTTAATCAATGATATCAGGTTCTTCAAAATAGATTTTAATGAAAAGACTGCTGGTGAGCCTCCTCAGGAAACTTCAGAATTCATATTGAAGAGATAGGCCTGGCTTGCCCACAACAGGAAAGGGATCACACTAAATTACACAGGATTTCAAAACAAGAGCCCCAGTTAAAAAAAAAAAAAACCCAAATCATTCTTATCTTAGTTGCTCTATATGTCTGCAAATATGCCACCATAATCCTCCAAATAAACTTTTACTATTTTAATGAGTATCAACTAGGGACAACTGAATTTGAGAGACAATTACTCTCTCTCTCTCTCTCTCTCTCTCTCTCTCTCTCTCTCTCTCTCTCTCTCTCTCTCTCACTTGGTCTTTTCAAAGGTAGTAGGTAGAGTATAAGCAATATCCTCCATCTGGAAGTTATGAAAATTTAAACTTCTGTGTGTGTGTGTGCATGCACACATGTGTGCACATATGGTTGCTTTATAACTTATTAGTACTCAGAGTAAGCTCTCTTGGCTTGCCTTTTCTGATAAGAGCTGGGGTAAATCATGACCCCTGGCTTGTCTTACTGATTTCCTGTTAGAGGTTGTGGACTTTATGGTTAGCCTAATGTGTCTCTACTAAGTGCCTTGGGAATTAGACTGCAATGTCCAACCACAGTCTCATCCTCTAACCACATTAATGCAGTAAAATATTCATGAGATTAAACACCCAATCTAGTGCTAGTGCAAAAGGCCAAAATATTCAGTAGTTTATGCTTAGACAGAGTTTAGGTAAAAGCCAGAGCTAGATAATGATTCTTCTCATTATCTGGTAGATATTTCCTAAAGGTGCATAATTGTGATATGTATCTTTACAGGGACTCCATGTCTGGAACCAGGATGGGAGTCCGTAAACTGAGTTTTAATTCTGGATTTACTACCAACTTAACCTGGGTCCAACCATTGATCAGGGTCTTTCTCTTTACAATGAGATTAGAGACTCCTATACTCCATTGCCTCAAGGAACCAGGTGGCTAACTCAAATGAGTGGGCACCCCAGGAGGACTCCCTAAGTAGGACCCAGCTGTCCCAGCTCTAATCAAACTGAAGAGTGTGTTTAAACTGATAAAAATAAAACATGGAAAAACAAAATCTTTCTACAGCCTACAGTTTTCAAACTCTGGATTTAAATATCCCTAAGGTCCACTCAAACTCTAAAAGTTAATGACTGTCCAAACTAAAGCACCCTGGACAAGAACGCAGTAGCTTAGATCAAGCATGACATCCAGTGGCCTATTTAGCTAATGACACTTAGAGACTTCCAAATAGCCTGGGGAATTCTAACCTCTTTGGCATTTAGTCTTACTGAAAAGATTTCAACTGGAGAAAAGCAACTGGAACTAACAAGTATTTTCCACTGGATAACAGGTACTGCAAGAAGAATGCTTCCCATTTATTCTGCCCATCTTGAACAGTAACAGTGAGACCACTCTTATTATCCACCAAAGTGAATAAAGAAATAGAAGGAGGCATAGAGGTTAACTGAATTACCCAACCGTCTTAGTAAGCCTGCAAATGAGAAATTTTAAACATAGTCTTGATAGTCTGACTCCTGACACCACACTTAACATGCGTCATTTTGAGACTTTGGAGAACATGTTGCCACATTTCTATTTTATAAATTTGGAAGTTAGAAATATTCTTTACCTCCAGACCGCTAAGAGACACACTGTAAACAAAAACATCCTATGCTTTACTTCAAAGAAGAGGGAGAATTACCATTAAGCCCACTAACTGCTTCAAGAACTGGCATCAGAAAGAAGACAGAAGAATAATTTATAAAATTTTTAAATATATCTTGACTGTGTAGGCAGTGCCATTAGCACAGGGGCAAAAAGTCTGACATACTTTAAGTTCCAGAGCTTCACCCTCCACAACCTGGTATAATAATTAATATCCAAAATGAAGACCCAAGGTCATTAAGAGAAATTAAATTATTCTAGAGTCCTATTTGTAATCAAGTAAGGGAGTATATAATCTAATCTAAAAAAAATTTAAAAGTCAAGATAATGAGAGCAAATTTTCTCTGTGTAGTTAAAGGGCTTTTCTTGCAGACTTGGGTTTGGATTTCAACATTCTGAACCCTTGAGCATATGTGTAGGAGCAGTCAGAAGTCATCTCCTATCTAGCCAGAAATGTTTCCACCATTAGTCATTGGTTTAGCCACAAATAAGGGGCACTGTTCCCAGAGAAGAACTATTTTCAATACCTACTGCCTGTTTTGCCCTGATAAAACCTAGCCCCTTTCAGTTCAGTCTCAGAGCAGAGGTACATCCAAGAAGCTGTTCAGTTTTTCACTTACATTTTCCAAAACTTGGCAGGTATGTTAGTCAGCTTGGCATCACTCTGACAAAATATCTGGGACAAACAACTAAAACAGAGGAAAGGATTATTTTGGTCCACAATTTCAGAGGGATCAGTCCACAGTCAGCTGGTTCCATTGCCTTTAGACTTGTGATGAGGCAGAACATCATGGTGGAAACCACATGGTAGAGCAAAGCTGCCTTACCCCATGGCAGTCAGAAAGGTTGGGATAGAGGAGGGTCCAGGTTCCCAATAAATCCTTCAAGAGCATGCCCCAATGACCTATGTCCTCCAACTGGGCCCTACCTACTAAAATTTCCATTACCTCCCAATATTAACAAAGACTGCAACACATGAGATTTTAGAGGACATTTAAGGTCTAAATCATAACAAAAGGAAATTCAACCGTTGTTAAAGATATCATCTCTCTTCTCTGTGTACTTCCCTCACATACTCATCTTCTCTGGGACCTACCACTCTAAAACCCCAGGAAATGTTTGTTTTCTCTGCTTTCTGTCAAACATATCTTTTCTTCTACCTAGAATTTCTCCCTGATTTCTACCTTTTTTTTTGTCCCCTTTATCTTCTTAGCCTTCTCCCCTTGTAGAAGTTAACTCCTGCTTTAGTATTCAACTCAAAAACAATAAAATATGCCTTTCAAAGAACCTGAATCTGTCTTTAAGAATGAGTATTTATCCTAATGCATTATAATTACATTTTTAGCTCACATCCAAGAATGATAAGTAGACTCAGAGATGAGAACAGATTCTAGAGCCATTCGTCCTGTTTTGTTCACTTGTAAGCCACCATGTTTAGGCTCTTTCTGCATGGAAAGCCATGTTCTATCCATTTTACATGTATTAACTCAAGTCTCCCAGTTTGCCTATGAGATAGTTACTCTGATCTTCATGATTTACAATGAGATAACTAAGGCTTAGAGAAATTAAGTACCTTGGCAATGATCACATAGATAATAAATGGCAAAATCAAGTTTCAAATCCAGGAACTCTGACTCCAGAACTGAGAACATTAACCACCATGGTGGCTGTGGAGGGGAGCCCCCTCAGACCTTCTTTAAGAGAAATTGTTATAGTGAGCACCATTAGATCTACCATATCATTTGTGCCAAGGCCACACATTCCCCACATTGCCCTCAGACAATGACTAAGCATATCGGAAATACTAAAACTGGGCCATTCTTGCCCAACACAGGACCTCTTTTCAAGCATCCTTTGTTGAGGGACTCCTCATGTTATTGACCAAGGCTTTCTCAAGACTAGACTGTGGTCTGAGCTTCTTCCAATCCAATCACCATTTCTCCATCTCTCCTTGCCCAATTGGCAGTCTGCACTGCAGTCTGAAAGTTCTCTAAACTTTTGATTCATCCTCCATCTTTATCATGAAAAAGTTGTTTTCCTCAGGGAGTTCTTTTCTTTTGCATGTCTACTCCCATCTTGGAATCTGCTTCTTGAAAGACATAAGTGGCACCAGAAGTGGTCCAAGAAAAATAGGCAATATTGTGGGTTTTCAGAACTGGCTCACTCACCACCTGTCTGGCAAGGAAGATTCCATCCCAAATAGAATATATAGCACAGGTGTCTCTGGCACCAGCAGCAACCAAACTATTAAAGTTTTCATTTATATTGACCTGGAAAGATGCCCTGGTAGAGGAGAGAATGTCCTGGACAGTTCAATGATTCAAATATTTGAAGATGTTTTGGGAAAATTTCTATAAGGGCAATGCAGCTGAGCAGTAGTTAATAAGCTGTGTTAGTGCCCCACAGAGGCATGCCTCACATGAAAGTGAGGGTGGTAAATGTTTTAGTCAGCTTTTTCACCACTGTGACTAAAAGACCCAATCAGCACAATTGTAGAGAAGGAAAAGTTTATTTCAGGGCACACAGTTTCAGAGGTCTCACAGAAGGGTGGTTCCATTCCTCGGGGCTCAAGGTGAGGCAGAACCTCATGATGGAAGACTGTGGTGGAGGGAAGCAGCTCACATCATGATCAGAAAGCAGAGAGAGACTCCACTTGCCAGATTCATATACACCAAAGCCACACTCCCAATTCCCACCTCCTCCAGCCACACCCTACCTGTTAGGGTCGGTAAACAAGTCAAGATGGCGCCTGGCATTTTGCCAGAGGGAGTGGTTTCTGAGTAACGCCAGTGAGCCATTAAGATGATAGAGATTCCTTAATGACTGACCGCTGTGTCTAGATTATGTCAATTAAGTTAAGCTGTGTGTAATTATTAAGATGATGAGGATTCCTTAATGATCAAATGATTTAAATTGAAACAAGTTGTGTATAACCAGTTAATTGTATATATACCTCTACTGTCCAACAATAAAGCGGCTCCCGCTGTATCAACCTTCACAAGTTGCTCGTCACTCTTCCCGCCCCCCCCCCCCCCCCCCCCCCGCCTATTTTGCCTAGCCAGCTGGGCTGCAGCACCTACCTGCTTCACTGATTGGGTTAAGACTCCCATAACCCAATTATTTCTCCTCCAAACTTTCATGCATTGTCTCGTGCGTGAGCTTTAGGGGGACACTTCATGTCTAGACTATAAAGTGGACAAGCACCTAACAGGCTAAGGGAGAAAACTTCTGTAGCTTACCTCTTGAGGTAGGAGATGGGGTGAGGTGGGAATATAAAATATAATCTACAGCATGTGTCAAGACACTCAGGTTCCCTCCACCAGGTTTATATGTCTTATCAGCTGCTTTCATAAGTGATTGTCTTTGTGGGACTTGATAATCACACAGCAGTTTGGAATAAGAGAGTGAGCTATTTAACAGTTGAGTTGGTACTCAACTTAGCCCAGAGAAGAAGATACACTCATTTCCTGATGACACTTGGGAAAAGTGAAGCTCTGAGTCACAAAGAGTGAGGGACAGAGTAAGATCCAAAAAGCCCATCTTGCCCTGTCTCCTATCCAGACATCTCATGCTCAACCAAATTTTATATGTAAAGTGCACAATGTAGTCTACCTGAAATGGCTCTGGACAAGTGAGCTTCTGGAATTATCTGTTCTTTTATATGTGATTCTTACTGGCGAGGTAAAATATATATATATATATATCTATGATCTCTTCAAGAGAGTGAGTTTGAAAATGGAATCTCAGAGAATTGATCTGTAAATTGTGCTTTAATGGCAAAGAAATGTAGAGCCTCAAAGTCTGACACGCAGTAAGAATTCTCTAGAGGGCTGTGAATGTAGCTCAGTGGTAGCATGCACGAGGCCCTGGGTTAGATCTCTAGCACTTGCATGAAAAAAAAAAATCCCCCGAGACATCCTTTTTCTCTCTAGTCATCCTTTGAAAGAGATCCAGCTTTGGGAGTAGGTGGGTGGTCTGTGTTTTTGAGGAATGACACACAAGGCCACCTGTCACAAGCGGAGCACAGTCTCCAACATCCACAAGGAGCCAACCACTTTCTTCTCCAACAAGAGCCTTGAAAGCATCTCTATCCCAAGGAAAGGCCAACTAAAAAACGGAGGGACAAAGAGCTTGTCACTAGAATGACTGTTGAGAGGCTGTAGAGTCCACTGGCCACAGCATGGGATCAGAAATCAGACAAGACCTGGGTTTTAATTCTAGCATTGACACCTCCTGGCTATATGTTTTGTTCAAGTTTAGCTTCAACTCTCTCAATTCCAACTCCTTCTCTTTAAAATGGAGATAAAAATCACCAGGCTGTAATAAAGGGTCAGTTGACATAGGAAACACTCAGCACCATGTCTGGCGTGTGACAGACCAAAATTGGAAATTCCGTAAAATAAATGGACCTTGTTCAACCATGTTGAAGAAATACTGAATTAGACAAAGTTCAGTGGATTTCTTGCCAGAGTTTCCGAAACCTGCATTATCCTCATGTGCACTGTGAATCTGTGACAAATAGACTTATACAGTAATTTCCAAAATTATTAAATCAAAAACATTTTTCATGACAGTAATGTCAACAATGCAGGAAATACCAATTTGGACTGGAATCTAACAAGTCATTAACAAAACACTACTTACCTCTCTCTTCCACTTAGACTTTTTTTAAAAAAAAAAATTGTAACTTCCTAAAATTAACATACAAATAAGAGTCCTGTGATTACAAAGACATCAGAAGTGTACTTTGGGTATTGAGTTTTTAACCCTTAAGTCTTTCATTGAAAACACTAATTTTTAAAAAGGAAACACATGAAAATGTGTATTGACAACATATACAACTGCAATTTGCATTGGATTGAAAATGGCTGTGAGAACTTCTCAAAGGTGTTCAATCAAAACATAACCCTCCAGTGAAGCTAAATTATGAGATTAAAATATGTGTTCTTAAACAAAAAGCAAAAAGCATTCCTAATGTTGTCATTTGGCCCACTTTCATAGTCTTTGTATTGTTTCCTTTTTGATTCAGTAGATGGCACTGCAGACTCAAAGTACAGAAAAATCCATGGAGTGAATGTACATTTATCCTAGGGTGAATATCCTGCTTTTTTTTTCACCCTTGCTAGTAGAATCTAGAGTTGTCTACCTAGAGAGGAACCAGTGTGTACTGCTAGAGCAAGACATGGGATCAAATAGTATAAGAAATAATTTTATGCTCCTCCTAAAAATTCTACTTGTCTATCTTCTCTCCTTGAAAAGGGGGCATTTATAAAATTCCATAGATCAAGAAGGACAAATGTGGGCCATCACTTGGCCACTAAAAGACTCTGTCAGTACTTCATACTCACAGCCACTTTCCCACTGGACCCCAACACCATCTCCCATCCCTTTTAATACATTTGTCCCAGCAGCTACTATAAATCAATTAACAAGGCACCAAAAATGAAATATATTTATATTACCTTCCATAGAGTTCAGAGATTGTCAAGATCAAATCCTAGAGTTGTTCAGAAACATCCCCAAGGCTTACCAAATGGTTTATGAAAACCAGAGATAAGAATCCAGGACTCCTGACTCTCACTGAAGAGTTGTATCCCCCCTCACTTGATTCCCGCCTGCTAAGTATACCAAGGGCCAAGTTCATACGACCAAACACAAGCCGTTCATTCCTCATTTGGAGATGGGGATGGGGAGAACCGGCAGAAATTAAATCAAAAGCAGTTGGTGGTGCCCTGTGCCATGTGGGTAGGACAGTTTTGTCTTGACCCAAAATAGTACTGCTCTGTGAACCCAGATGGAATGGCCTTCCAGGACCTCCTCCTTCCCCATGGTTTGTGATCTTCAAATGCCAAGACTTTTTTTTTTTTACCTCTCTCGGTTTTTAAGGCAATAAGTTATCAATTTTGTGGCAAATGGTAGGTCCTGTCCATTAATATTGCTTTTTTCAGGAAACTTCTATAATTTTTTTTTTCAACTTCCGATTCTGTTGTCCAAATCTCTTTAGAGAAAAGCTGAGGGGAAAGCCCTTGAATCTGAACAGAAATAGCCCTCATCCCAAACTACTGATGATGTCAGAATGAACCTCAGTGGGCTCCAGAGGATGTCTACATGAAGTTCCACCAGAATTCTAACTATCATTAAAAAAAGAAAAAGAAATGGGGAGTGAGCATAATTGTAAGAGAAAAATAGATACTATCACCCTCTGGCTCATTTCTGATTTTCATCTAGCAATTGCAGTTCTAAAAGTTACCACTCTGCTCTCACCTAGATTTGAAATCTGTCATTTTCGGCTTCTCATTGGTTCTCACCAGCAATACTAATTTTTGTCTATTCTGCTTGCATTCTTTTTAAAACTGTGAATGAATGTTTCAGGTATATGGAAAAGGTCAAAAGGTGAGCATAACACATCCCCAGGTACCCACTGTTAAGCCTATCCAAATATTTGCATTTTGCCATAATTCATGTTTTATTAAATAAAAGTATTATAAAACCACTCCATTACTGCTTCAAGAACTAGCATAGTGTAGTGATCAGCAACTTAATGAGGCCCTAAACAACATGTAATGAGACTCTGTCTTAAATTTAAAAACAAACAAACAACAACAACAACAAAAAAGACTGAGGATGTGGATCAGTGGTTAAGTACCCCTGGGTTCAATCCCCAGTATCCAAAAAAATATTAAAATTCCATCTTTTGTAATAGGGCGCAATTTTATCTTTGTACTATTTAAATTTGTTCTGAGGGTTAGGAGAGGAAGTCTGGAGCTCCTTTTCAAAGCTAGAGTTGTTCACTAATAAACTTCCAGTCAACCCTAGAAGAATATCATTTACAAGCCAAAGGTTGAATGTTGTCTCTGATATGTGGAATCTAACCCACAATAAGTGGGGGGAGGGTGGGAGAATAAAAGTTCAGCAGATTAAACAAAGGGGAATGGAGGGAAGGGAGTGGGATATGAAAAGGAAAGATAACTGAATGAATCTGATATAATTTTTCTGTGTACATATATGAAAACACCACAATGAATCCCACCATCAAGAAGAGGGTCCTAACTAGAATAAGATATATTCCATGCTCGTATAATTATATCAAAATGGATCCTAATGTCATGTATAACTAAAAAGAACCAATAATTTAAAAAAGAAAAAGAAGTGGGGAGTGAGCATAATTGTAAGAGAAAGTAAGAGAGAGAGAGAGAAACAAAGAGAGAGAAACAAAGAGAGACAGAGAGAAAATATATCAGCTGAAAAAGAAGGCCTGGGCCCAGGGTGGGAGTAGGAAAGGAGTCACAGGCTCTCGGGGCCACCTGCGTAACCCCCTGTGTTGTTCCTAGAAGCACTAGGGAAGTAGTATTATTTTATCACAGGTTACTGGAAAAAATGTGAGATGGATTTACATGTAATTGATATTTTGTGCCACGAAAAGGCCAGCAAATGCCACAATATCCTCTCAAATGTAAACTTTGCAATAGAACACAGGAGTGATGATTAGAAGAGTCATCACAACACTACAGCATGAACAAGAAGACTCCAAAAAATCAAACAAGAGCAGTCAGCACCATAATCAAATAACAAGTGGCGATTTAATTTTAGCAATATGGTCTCATGCATCCCATTTAATAATTGTAATTATTTGATTCTTTCTGGTTTGTGGTTTTTCAGTAAATTTAATATTTTTAAATGTATTTAGTTTGTATTTAATTTTGTTTCTATATATTTAATATGTAAAAAGAAGAATTTATGGGGGAGTATAGTATCCATGAGGATTTTTTTTCCCTTTTAATTCCTGTTCATGTATCACTCAACTTTGAGAAACACTGATGTAGACATAAAGAGATGCTCCAGATGTCCCCTGTTCACACAGCATTCTGGCTTAGTCCCTAGGTTTTAGGGCCCAACACCCCATGTTCCCTGGACCAGTCCTGTGCCCTCTTCTTGGATATATTATACATATTAAACAGGTAACCAAAATTCATGATTCCTAGGGTTCTGACTGTTTTTTTTCCCATTTTCTTACCTCCAGCGACACCCTAACTGGTCCATATTTCTAGCTCACCATCACAGATGACCAGACTTTGAAATGAACATCCTTGTGTTTGAAAAGCAGAACTTCAACTTCAAAGATACCATCAAGGACTGGGCAGAAGATTTTTGTTTGGGGTTTTGTTTTGTTTTTGTTTTTGTTTTGTGGTATTGGAGATTGAACTCTACCACTGAGCTATATCCCCAGCCCTTCTTTAAAGTTGTGAAACAGGATCTTACTATGTTTCCCAAGCTAGCCTTGAACTTGTCACCCTGTCTCAGCTTTCTTTCCAGAGAAGCTGGGATTTCAGGCATGTGCCACCACAACCTTGGTGGGCAGAAGAGTTACCTCTATCTACATTGGCAGACTAAGGAATCATGTAACTCCTCCCTTCTCCTGAAGCCTGCCATCTGGTGTTAGATACAAAGAAGATTTATTTATTTATTTATTTCAGAAAGTTGTTAATTACGCCATGGTGAGATGACAGACAATTCCATAGGTCAATTTCATAAGGAGATAATTGCTGGGGAAAAGATCAGAGGGACCAGAGACAAAAGTGGGGGGTAGTACATCAGAGTGGGTGGTCAAGAAGGTACCTCTGAACAGAGGACACATAGCTAAATGATAATGAGACAGTAGTGCAAATATTGGAAATAACATACAACCTAGAGAAAAAACAAATGCAAAAATATGTTATTGACAAACCAATGAAAATTTTAAAATATCGTAAAATACTGTTTTGCACAAATCTAAATAGAATAGCAACCTAGTAATAACAACCTAGAAAGAAAAGGGATAATTTTAACTCCTGTAGCATAATAATTAAAAACAAGAATCAATAAATAAGATGGATTCAAACTAAAAAGCTTCTTCTCAGCGAAAGAAACAATCAATGAGATGAATAGAGAGCCTACAAAATGGGAGCAAATCTTTATCACAAGGTCATCAGATAGAGCACTAATATCTAAGGATATATAAAGAACTCAAAAAACTTAATGCCAAAAAAACAAATAACCCAATCAATAAATAGGCCAAGGAACTGAACAGACACTTCTCAGAAGAGGATATATAATCAATCAACAAATATATGAATAAATGTTCAACATCTCTAGCAATTAGAGAAATGCAAATCAAAACTACTCTAAGATTTCATCTCACTCCAGTCAGAATGGCAGCTATTGTGAAGAGAAACAACAATGAGTGTTGGTGAGGATGTGGGGGAAAGGGTACATTGATACACTGCTGGAGGGACTGCAAATTGGTGTGGCCAATCTGGAAAGCAATATGGAGATTCCTTGGAAAACTGGAAATAGAACCACCATTTGACCCAGCAATCTGTCTCCTTGGTCTATACCCAAAGGACTTAAAAACAGCATACTACAGGGACACAGCCACATCAATGTTTATAACAGCACAGTTCACAATAGCTAAATTATGGAACCAACCTAGATGCCCTTCAGTAGATGAATAGATAGGGAAACTTTGGTATATATACACAGTGAATATTACTCAGCATTAAAAGAGAATAAAATCATGGCAGTTGCAGGTAAGTGGAAGAAGTTGGAGAATATAATAATAAGTGAAGCAAGCCTATCCCAAAAAACCAAAGGTTAAATATTTTCTTTGATATGAGGATGCAGATGCATTATGGCCATTTGGCGGGGGGGGGGGGGGACTGGAGCATGGGAGGAATGGAGGAACTTTGGATGGGGCAGCAGGAAGGGAGGGGAAAGGAGGAGGCAAAGGGGTAGGAATGATGTTGGAATGAGTTAGACATCATTACCCTAAGTACATGTATAAGACACGAATGATGTGGAAATACTTTGCGTACAATCAGTGTTTTGAAAAATTGTGCTCTATATGTGTAATATGAAATGAGTAGCATTCTGCCATCATGTATAACAAATCAGAATAAATTAAAAACAGAAATCAATAGATATAGGAAGTCTATATCAATAGATATAGGAAGACTAACATCCATAGGAAAAAAACCAGAAGTTTCACTTAACAAACTTCCCCTTATATAAAAAACAAAATAAAAATTAAAATCACTATATCCAGATAGTTCCACAAGGGGAATTCTATGAAATCTTTAGTTCAGCTAATTTTGCAGACACTTAGAATACTAAATTCAGAAAAACTAAGAAAGTCTTCAAATATTAATATAGTATTTGTACTAGATTATACTAATTTATGCTATATTTAATATAATATTGATACTAGTACCTGACAAATATTATAAACACACGTCAAACAAACATGACAATATTGTTTATGAATATTGTAGAAATCTAAAATTTCTAAAATTTTGGAGGGCAGAATTCAACATTATATTGAAGAGTGAGATTTATTTCAGCAAGGATAGTTTAATATTTAAAGATCTGTTATGTAAAATGTCATGTGGATAAACATAAAGAGGAAAATTGTAAAATCACCTCATAGATATCAAAAAGATATTTAACACAAAACAATATCCAGTCATGTTAAGCATTCTCAATAAAGAAAAAATTGGGATAGTCTCTTACATGGTAAATACATATACCTCAGCGAAGTTAGGATGGGGGAACACTAGAACAAGACCACAATGCTCTGTACCACCCACAAATCTTTTTTTAATTGATTTCATTTTTTAAATACATGACAGCAAAATGCATTATAATTCATATTACACATACAGAGCACAATTTTTCATATCTCGTTTGTTTATAAAGTATGTTCACAGCAATTCATGTTCTTATATGTGTACTTTGGATAATGATGTCCATCACATTCCACCATCATTGCTAACCCCCTGCCCCCTCTTTTACCCTCTCACCCCTCTGCCCTATCTAGAGTTTGTCTAATCCTCCCATGCTCTCCCTCCCTACCCTACTATGAGTCAGTCATCTTATATCAGAGAAAACATTTGGCATTTGTTTTCTTTGAATTGGCTAACTTCACTTAGCATTATCTCCTCCAACTTCATCCATTTGCCTGCAAACGCCATGATTTTATTCTCTTTTATTGCTGAGTAATATTCCATCGTGTATATATGCACATTTTTTATCCATTCATCTACTGAAGGGCATCTAGGTTGGTTCCACAGTTTATCTATTGTAAATTGTACTGCTATAAACATTGATAGGCTGTGACCCTGGAGTATGCTGTTTTTAAGTCCTTTGGATATAGACTGAGGAGAGGGATAGCTGGGTCAAATGGTGGTTCCATTATGAGTTTTCCAAGGAATCTTCATACTGCTTTCCATAATGACTGCACCAATTAGCAGTCCCACCAGCAATTTATGAGTTGTACCACCCACAATTCTTCAATACTGTCTTGGAGATCTTGCAAAATACAATAAACAAGATACAGCAATTAAAGCACAAAAGATGAATCAGAAAGGGAGAGAAACACCTATCTCTATTCTCAGACAATACTGTTATATTTAGAGATCCTAAAATAACTAGTGGAGAGTGCTATCAAACTATATGAATACTAAATAAGGTCAGAGGATATAAAATTATCATATAATAATAGTAGTTTTCACATATACCAACAATAACCTGCTGGAAGATATAATGAAAAAGAAGAAAAATAATAACTACTACAAAAGCAAGACATAAACTTAACAAGAAATGGGCAAAACTCATATGTAGAAAAAACTACTGTAGACACACAAATGGACTTATGCAAATAAAAAATTCTTACCATGTTCTTGGATAGAAGGACTCAACATCATGTAGATGTTGATTCTCCCTGAGTCCATTCACAAAATTAATGAAGACCAATAAAATACTTTCAATTTTATTCAGAAGTCTAAATAAGTGATTATATAGTTTATGTAGAAAAATAAGCCTGAATATCCAGGAATAACTAAAAAAGAGCAATGAAGCAGAGAGAGAACTCCAGCAGATCGTAAAACATATTGTGGATTTCTATATTTAAAATTGTGGTATTATAACATTAAAAAGACTGACAAGTAGAACATAATATCTAGAACAGATACTCAGGATAGAACAGAATATCTAGAAACAGACCCAAATGCATTAAAATGTAGTATTTAATAAAGACAGAATCTCAAAATAGGGAGGAAAATGTCAACTGCTTAAGTTACCTTTAGAACAAGTGGAGAGTTACTTAGAAAAATACGGAATGGGGTCGGATTCCACACACCAAGAGAAATTCTGAATGAAGTAGATTTCTAAATGTAAATAACAAAAACATATAAACACTAGAATAAAATATGGGTCAATTCCTTTCTAACTTAAAAAAGCAGACAAAATGTTCTTTACTTTTATTTTAAATCCAATAAAATACAATAAAATAAAAAGTAATTCATGTCTAATAAAAATTTGAATTTTTGCATAGAAAAAAATATGCTATAATCAAATTCAAAAGACAAATGTCAAACTGAAAAAAATCAGTAATTAAATTCCTAAAAAAGTGTCAATATATCAAAAGCATAGAAAGCATCTAGAAATTAAGAAAAATAAAACCCTATTTTCTGTTGGAAAATGGGGAAAAACATAAATAAAAAGGAAAAAATGCATTTTTTTTAGTCATAGCTATTGTAACATCTCAACACAACCCCTTTCTTGTGTGTTGGTGGTGATGCTGGTGTGAACAAACCTACTGTGCCAGTTGTGTAACAGCATAGCATGTACAATTATATCAAGTATATAATAGCTGATGATGATAATAAATGACTATTACTGATCTATTCATGTACTGTATTTTTCATCATTAGAGTGTACACCTACTCATTAAAAAATGCTTACTGCAAACAGTGATACATTACCTGCAGCAGTCCCACGCATCTCATGTTCATCCTATCTCAAAATTGCATCATTTTCTCTTGTGCTTGATTTAATCTTGTGTTGTTTTATTCATCCTGGCTCTGAGAGTAATAGGAATAGGCATGTAGCAGGACATACCATACAGGTTTGTTTAAGCACACTCTATGATGTTTGTACAATGACAATTTAGCATTTCTCAGAACATATCCCTGTCATTAAATGATGAATGACTTACTAAAATAGAAAAAACTCTAGATATATTTTTAAGTAAGATAAAGAAAGTGCAAAGGGATATGTATAATATGAATCCTTATGAAAAAGAAATGAAATAATTATTACTTGTATTTTTAAAAAGAAACAATGAAAGACTTTACCATAAACTAAATGGAAAATAGCTTCCTATAAACCAAGAGAGGAGTGAAGATGGAGGAAACAGGAGTAGAAACTATAATTCTAAGTGTATTTTTAAAAATTTTTAAACTATATATACATATATGTTTAACACAACTAAATCAAATGAAGAAAAATGTAATCCTTAAAAACTGAAAACTGAAACAAATGAAACTAAACATATATCACATGAGAAGAATTATTTCACATGCCTTCAAACATAGTATTTTTTTAACACATAATAATAAATGACTCACTAGAGAGATTAATCCCAAGAAAAAAAACAGGCACAAACATTTTTTAAGCCACATCAAGTAGTCATAATACTATCAGTAATATTGATACTTACATTTTAAAAAAGATTTATTTATGTATATCCCATGTATTATAAAATAAGTAAATATGTTAGTGTTGTGAGAAACCAAGATTTCTAGTGTAAAATAAAATTGACAAGTTTAAGATTTTTTAAAAAATATTTGTTTATTTTCTTAGTTGTAGTTGCACACAATACTTTTATTTATATGTGGTGCTGAGGATTGAACCCAGGGCCTCGCACATGCTAGGCGAGCGTTCTACCATTGAGCCACAACCCCAGCCCCAAGATTTTTTTAATTAAGAAAAATCCTGCAATCTTAGCTGAATTTGAAATGGATGTGTTCTACTTTTCTTCTTTCTTAAAAATGTGTTTCCCAGTTTTCTTCATTTAAAAAGTCACAAAGCAATGATAACTAAGTAGTACTAAGCACCTCCTATGTGAAAATAGTGGTCTCTACATACCATTCCCCACTGTGGAGACCCCAGTGATGGTACAGGAAATGAACAAAAGGAGCCTGGAAATGCACCATTTTATCAGGCAGCGTGATATAGGGTCTTATCAGAGCCTACTAAAGGTCCTGTGAAAAAAGACATGTGAGCAAACTCACCAGTCTAAGAGCATTAAAAATTGATGAAAATGAACAGAGACATCAAATAAAACAAGAACTTATGAGATATTAAAGATGAAAGAAAACCATTGCTCACATTTTGAAACTGCTGGGAAATCAACTAATTTTTCTGAAAAACAACAGATAAAGGCAAGAGAGGAGAGAATTCTATACTGCATTTATGTACAAAGTGTATTTCATGTTGAACCAATACCAGTAGTTCATGAGAAAAAGGTTTTGTTTATAGAAGAAACCCAACTATAAATACAAAAGAAATGATAGAATTAGAAAGTTACTATTTTGTAATCGCTACCATTATTCTACACTGCTAAAACCAAGGATGAAAAGTTCACAAGGATATTTAAAATACATCAACCAAAGGGCAACTCCTGAATGTCATGTGAATCTAATCAGAAACAGGACAATCAGACAATGTGAAACGCCGGTTTTACAAAATAAAACAAAAAATGCATTACCAACAAAACATTCTTGACAAAAGAAAAAAAAACAAAATTAACCTGAATTTAATCCAAAAAGTTGAATATAGCTAATATTTGCTGGAAACAATAAAGATGGAGGAAGAAGTTAAAATGAGCAAGCAATTGATGAAAACATGGGAAAATCTGCTGGACAGACAACACAGTTTCCCTAACAAATAAATGTACAAAACAGAGTAGCATGAAAACTATGTCATATTAGGTCACTAGATGAGTTTTTACCCAGTGTAAAAAAGACATTTATTTTTAGACAATCAGAGAATCTTGACCATAGACCATGTATTAGATTAAATTAAGAAATTGTCTTATAATTTATAAAATATGAAAGTGACTTTTTAATTAAGTAAAAGAAAAAAACATTCTTTATTTATTAAAAGAATAAAAGTTTTTCAAAATAAGAGGGATTTTCCCAAAAAATATTCTAAGCCTGAAATCATAGTGGCATTCTCATGATGGTGAAGGTACAAGAAGATCACCACCAATGAGAGAAGATCATTAGTTCCTGTGGTGAACTTCATACCCCCCATCCAGGAAGAAAAATAGTGTTTCCTATGCAAGCCACTAAATTATGTGCTAAAATATGATTATTGAGGTATCTCTTGCTTAATCTAAAAAAAAATATGCCCTCATAGATTGGAAGATGCCTCTTTAAAAGACTCTATAAAATCACTCTTTCATAAAAGCATTTCCTGTAGAAAATACTCACCTATTTAAATGCAAAATGAATCACCCAGAGAGAGGAAAAAATTTAGTTCTACAGTTCTACTTTTTTTTTCCTCTCTAAACATGAAAACAATAATCTTCTGCCTTAATTTAAAACTAGACCGAACAAATTTTTTTTCAGTTCATCATGTTTCTTTTCTGGCTTTGCTTCTAGGTAGAACAGAAAGATGAACTGTACACTGTCATTTCCCCTATTTATTGCAGAGCTTATAATACTTGTATGATAGAGTTGAGAAGAAAAAGACCAACTCAGTTCAACTGCAACCAAAAACAAACATGCACACTGTATTTGTCCTGATTCTGTCATCTTATAAATATATATAGTAGGTATCTATAGTCTTACCCAGAATCTATAAAAGATCAATTCCCAAAATTGAATGTTTATTCTCTATAAAATTTTAGTTATAGCTGCATCCCAACTGATATATTTGGCTCTTTGTTATATGTAAATTAGCTTCAGGATTTACTATGGTCTTTAACAGAGATGGAGAACACTCACAGGTAACCAATGATAGGTAAGATCAGTTGCCACTCTGGAAAGCAGTATGAAGATTCCTCAGAAAACTTGAAATGGAACCACCATTTGAGCCAGTTATCTCACTCCTTAGTATATACCCAAAGGACTTAAAATCGGCATACTATAGTGATGCAACCACATCAATGCTTATGGCAACTCAATTCACAATAGCCAAACTATGGAACTAGCCTAGGTGCTTTTCAACAGATGAATGAATAAAGAAAATGTGGTATATATACACAGTGGAATATTACTCAGCCACAAAGAGAAATGAAAATTATAGCATTCTCCTGTAAATGGATGGAACTGGAGAATACCATGATAAGTGAAATAAATCAATCCCCAAAAAACCAAAGGCCCAAATGTTTTCTCTGATACGCAGATGCTAACTCATAATAAAGGAGGGGTAGAGAAGAATGGAAGTACTTTGGATTAGACAACAGGGAATAAAGGAAATCGGGGTGGGAATAGGAAAGATAGTTGAATGAATCAGAGATTGCTTTCCTGTGTTCCTATATGAATACACCACCAATATAATTCTACATTATGTACAACCAGAAAAATGGGAAGTTGTACTCCATGTATGTATAAGATATCAAAATACATTCTACTGTCATGAATAACTAAAAAGAATAAATAAAAAATACATTGAATATATTTATTGAAATTATAAAGTTTGAATATCTGGTTAATAGAGCTATATTTAATATTTTAATAAAATTGATATTCATTAATATTGCAAAAAAAGATAAAATTGGTTGTCATAAGCTGACCATATTATCCAGGAAAGTAAAGATAAGACATAATTATTAGATCCTCTAAACTGGAAGGCACCCACGAATTTTGTATGGGCTTATTCCTAAAAGGAGGAAATTAATCCACTGACCAGCTTAGTAGTGTGCTCTTGCTGACATAGCAGAGTACAACAGAAATATATTATCCCACAGTTCTGGAGGAGAGAAGACTCAGATCACATGTCAGCAGAGACGGTGTTCTGTGAGCTGTGAGGGAGAACCAGTTCCAGCTCTGTCCCATTTCTGGCCATTTGCTGACAATCTTTGGCATTCCTTTGCTTATAGAGACATCATTCCAATCTCTGCCTTCATCATCACATTTTATTCTTCCTGAGTCTCTCTCTTTCAAGGACTTCTTTTTTGTAAAGATGGCTTAAAACTTCAACTTACTTTTTGGTGGGGGGAACACAGTTCAACCCAAAAGAGTAAAAAAATCAAAAACAGATCAACATACTGTTTCCCACAGGTCAACAAGATCTGCTTCCAGATTTTGTATAAATATGTTCATATTTGTTCTAGCCACAGAAGAAAGTGTTTTCATTTGATAACCTTCAGGGGATTGTATCTGGAATACTAGTCAGAATGTAGCTTCCAGCTACTCTAACAATGAAATGTTATTATAAAAAAGGAGATGGAGGTTTATTTTCCCTTTAATTAATCATCTAAGATGAAGCCGTCTAGGGATGATTTGAAAACTCCAAATTGTTAGGGGCCCGAGCCCCTACTATTGTACTATTGTCATCTTTAATAGGGAGCTTTCATCTCTAGGCTCAAATGGCTTCTCTAGCTCTTGCTTTCATGTTTTTTTATACATCTATTAGGAAGGAAATTCAAGGGAATGTGTGCCTAGGACTCTTTAGAGCACGAGTGAGGAGTAAAACACACCACTTCTCTCATCCCACTGAAAAAGCTGAGCCAGATCACTAGATCTCGCTGCCAAATGCAGGCCTGAGATACACCCAGGCTGGGCAATGTAGTCCTTCCCCATGACCAACTAAAACCATCACTTTGGAAAAACAGGAGAGAAGAAAGAGGGGCCAGTAACAGTCTCTCCCACATCCAGTCAACCTCGTATATTTACTCATTCATGCTTCGCAAACTCCTTCCACTCATAAAATTGCTTACATTCAAGTTTCAAGAGCTTAATCTAGTCCTTATCCCTTGAATTTTCTCTATAACATGTGATGTAATTAACATTCTTGGGATTCTTCCTTCCCAACTCTTAAATCTAATTTCTTCTTCTTCTTAATAGTAGTATTTTTTTTCTCCTTCCTCTTTCTAAAAGTAAATATGTCCCAAAGTCCTGTCATTCCAATCTTTCTTCTCCCCCCCTCTCTACTCTTCTTCTAGCAAAATCACCAATTTATTTGATTTCAATCAATCAAGTTGATGTTTCCCCTCTCTCTTATCTTTTGCTCTATTTTTTCCTCCAATGCCCCCACCTCACATTTCCCAATGTGTGCTGGAATTTGCTACCTGGACATTTTGTCAAAGTCTCAGATGTCCACAACCAGATTTACCATCTCCCTGAAGTCTCTTTTACTCTGGATTTTTAGTTCACAGTCACTATCTTTCAAACAACGTTTCGGGGTTTTCATTGTTTTTGGACTGCCTTCCTCCTCTCACTCCCCACCTAGTCTAAGCAGTAAGTTGTGTCCACTTCCGTTCTTAAGTTTTATGCACCTGCACCCCTCTCACCGTTCCTGAAGCCATTCTTCTGGTTCTCATTCTGGCTTCCATTCCCTCTCAGTCTAGGCCACTCTAACAACCTCTGTCGGTTTTAATTCTTCCTACACTAATCTCAGAGATGTCAAAGCACATCTTTAAAAATAATTAAAGAAAGAATAGTGTCTTTAGGGTCAATCATGATTCAGTTTCTAGTGGAAGAATTTTTTTTTAGTTCCTACTATTTTCCAAATACTTATATGTATTATCTTATTATTGGCTAACTAAATTAACAACTAAGTAGTATGGAACCCACCTAGGTATTCACCAATGAATGAATGAATGGATAAAAAAACATAATATATATACACATTGGAGTTTCTTAATGCAACCATAAAGAAAAATGAAATTATGACATTTTTAGGAAAATATATGGAACTTGAGAACATCATGTTAAGTGAAATAAGCCAAACTCAGAAGGTCAAGGGTCATATGTTTCTCTCATATGTGGAAACTAGAGAGGAAAAATAAAAAGAAAGCAGGAGGGGGGAATATCCTATAAAAATTAAAGGAAAATTAGTAGAATGGAGAAAGGGGACCAAAAGGAGGAAGAGAGGGAGAGAAAGGGCAAATACTGGGGAATGACATTGGTCAAGTTATATTGTTATATTGCATGCAATATTGAGTATGTAGCAACAAAGTTCACCGTTATGTACAACTCTAATGCATCAATAAAAAATGGAAAAAAATAAGAACGAAGTAAGTTATTTCTATATATATACCCCACACTGTGCCAACAGCTTTACCTTATTTTAATCTCACAATCTAGAAAGGTAAATACAAGTGGTGTAAGAAACTGAAATGAAGAAACTGAGGCTTTTCAAAGTTAATTTGTTCAAGCTCTGACTCTGATTAAGTGGAGGGACTGATATTTGAGCCAGTTAGTTTCCTGAATATTCTCTTCTAATAATTAACTTATTAAAACCACTTCATGAACCAAGAAAGTAGAATGACTTTCTCAAGACCACAGCCATAATTCAAGTTGACCAAACTCCAAAGCTCATGTTTTTTTTTTCTTCCATTTTATACACCTTCCCATTTACAATCTATGGTTATAAGCTACCCCTCAGTCCATGAGAGATTCTTTTGCATTTGTGAAGAGTTGAGGTTAAGAGAAACAGATAAAAGCCCACAAGTCAGCAGAACACCATCGCTGTTTTGAAAGAACATTTGAGTATACATTCTCCTCATGATGGTGGCATCAACTTTATCAATCCACACCTGCTAGTTTTCTGAGTACCATTTAAGGACATCTTCCTCTACACTACCATCGCAGTCATTGGCTATTTAGATAATGTGATGTATCCCGACTGGACTTGGTTCCAAGCTTGCGATTACCAGAATATTAAATTCTTGGGTCTGTTTAGTTTATCCCAGTTTAGAGAAAAAAAAGTGAATCTTTCATATTAAACAGAAAACCTTTAATAAAATAGAAAAAATACTCAAGTCAATGTTTCCAGATTCCTGCATACAGACAATAGGATTTTCAATTTCCTATTTTCTTTTAGCTAGTGTTGAGCCAATACATTGTGGTTTCTAACTTGTTTATTATTCAAAAACATATCTAAAAACTAAAAACAAAATCAACAGAAAGAGAATTTCTGATAACTCAGCATTATGTAGGGTAAGCTACTTTGAAGTTTATGTGTGTAGCTTAGTTCTTAAGATATATAAGAAATTACGGTATACAGGCTAGAACTCTGGACCCCATCATTGGGGTTCCCACCTTAATAGATATAACAATGCAAAAAGAAATTAGATATTTGGAAACATGAGATAAAAGAAAAATAAGTCTCAGTAAATTCAATTCAAAGAAATGGGGTCATAATCCACAGAGACAGAGGATGACAACAGTTTAACTGGAAACTGGGTACAAAAATCAACAGGCTTGGTTACAAAGGGTGTGTTTTATTATTAGAGCAAAGGGCAAATACAGTCTAGTACATTTATGTTTTAAGTGATTAGTTTTAAGGGAGAAGATTCTAACTCAAATATAAAACCAAATTGCTATTTATGAAGGCAAAGTTCAGTAGTATATCTCTGACCAATCTTCCTTTGTTCTCTAACTAGAGTCTTGATAAACTGTTTGACATTCCCTCTCTCTGGAATAGTCCACTTGTCCTGCACGTGCATGATATCTCTCTCTCTCTCTCTCTCTCTCTCTCTCTCTCTCTCTCTCTCTCTCACACACACACACACACACACACACACTCACTCTCACACACACACACACACACACACTCTCTCTCTCACACACACACACACACACACACACACACCATTATCCTTCTAGCTAATTTCCACATATATTTTAGGTCTTAATTTAGATGTCATTTCTTTTGAGAAACCTAGTGCAATATTGCCCAGACTCTATGAGTGCTGTCTCCAATGCTCTGAACTACTGTAGCCATATGGGTCACTCTGTACAGTGATTGCCTGTTTACTTGTCTACTTTGTCCATTAAACTCTAAGTTCCTTGATGGGAAAAAAAAACTAGCTGTGCTTTCATCCTTGTTTTATCCTTAAGGCTTAGCACAATGCCAGTCACAAAGTACACAAGTGCTTAACATTTGCTAAAGGAATGCATACAGTCTGTAATATAAATCGTAATTCCTTTCCATCATCTTTTCTTTCTGAAAATATTTTTCCTAGGGTAAATCAAGCTCCAGTTATTTTGAAGAGAAATTAAGTTTGGTATGTTGAGATGAAGAAACTGAGGCTTGAGCACTTGTATATGAGCACTTGTATATTATGGTAACCTGCAGGGCTGGTAATAAAAAGAAAAGTCATGTGGCAGCTTCAATAGTTGATGTGTGATTTCTATGTTCACTACCCCCAATCACAGAAACACAGATCCACTTCCCCTAATGATAGAAATCTGTTTTAAGTGTGACCTTCTATCAGGCTGTGTTCCTGAGATGTAGAACAGATTCTCCAGATGACCACAATGGACATTTCATAAATCAAGAAATAAATCTCTAATGTTGCTACATATCTAATCTGTCCTGATTAACATGCTTGGTAATATCTGCTTTCTCCACATCTTTATTTTTGCTATTCTTGCTTTATTCTTGCTATTAATATTACTAGCCTCCTCTCTAGAAATAGAAAATACCAAATATTCTCTTTCCAATCCTCCCTAGCAGCTAAGAGTAGCCATGCAGCACAGATCTGGACAAGGAAATTGAAGGGAAATTCTACTTGTGCTCCACTAAATATTTTCAATCTTCCAAAAAGAGATTCTGAAAAGAACTTTCCTCTCCCCTTTTCCTTCTGTATGCAATTGTATAAAAACGTTTTTTGACTGAGAATATAAACCAAAGAATTAAGGCCAACATGTTTTTTAAAAATGTTTCAATGACATAATTGAGTGGCTATCCAAAACCTGAATTTGCCACCTCAAGACTGATTACAGTGTGAGATCATACGTATTGTTAGTGGTCTTTAATGGTTGGACTACTGTTTATTAGGAATATTTTGTTACTTCCCATTGAATACACCCTACCTAATTGTGTGATGTTTTAGTCAGCTTTTTTCACCACTGTGACTAAAAGGACAATTGTAGCGAAGAAAAAGTTTATTTGGAGGCTTACGTTTCAGAGGTCTCTGTCTACAGACAGCCATGTCCATTCCTCGGGGCTCACGGTGAGGCTGAACATCATGGTGGAAGAGAATGGCAGAGGGAAGTAGCTCACATGGTGATTAGAAAGCAGAGAGAGAGCCTCTACTCTCCAGATACAAAATATATACCCCATAGCCACGCCCCCAAAGAACTGTTTCCCCCAGCCACATCCCACCTGCCTCCAATTACGACTCAGTTAATCCCATCAGGGATTAATTAACTGATTAGGTAAAGCTATAACCCAATCATTTGTCCTCCAAACCTTCTTGCATAGTCTCACATGTGAGCTTTTGGGGGGCACCTCATACCCAAACCTTAACATACGGGAATATGTGAGCGTCTATCTCTAGCATTTTATGTTATCTTTTTTTTTAAATTTATTTATTTTTCTTATCTTTTTTTTCTTATCTTATCTTAATGTCAAGAGCCAGTATAAAGCAGAAAGTTACACTGGATACCCAGGAACCAAAAATACTATTTGTAATCACTGAAAACATGAGGTGACCATCTAGTGATGAGATTATTTGCCTGAAGCTTCAACCCTTGTGCTGATTCAGAAAAGTACAGTGATCTTGCTTACACTGTAAAACAAGCATAAGAGAGTAGATTGGAAAAAGATATTCACAAATAAATTTGTTATTGGTATCTTTGTTCAGAATTAGCTCATAAAACAATTTTATAATTAGCTACCTGCCTAGGAAACTCTAAGTTGACCAAGTAAGTAAACAGAATGCCAACCACATGTGTTTTACCAGTAGTTGATCTTCAGAGGTTGGGAAGGAGCTGATGAAGAAGTAACTCTATTTTGTTTGAATGGTTCTTTACAGAAGTTGTTTCCCTCTCCAATCTGATTTACATGTAATCTATTACCTTCATATCTCTCTTAAAAAAAAAACAAGTGTTAATTTGTCTACATTATTTTTCACTAGAAAATACCAAGTGTAATTCTTAATTTATTATTAAATAGTCTATTGAATATTAACAGTTTTACAGAATACTCATCGAAAAAATACAGACCTGGAAGAAGAATCAATCATTCATTGCTTTTTGCAGAAGTCACAGTATCATTTAAATCAGAATAGGCAGAGTACAACTAATAAAACACAGACATTTTGACATGAGAAACAAAATCTTCTCCAAAACAGTTCTCCCTCCAACCCAACCCACCATTTTCCACACTGCCTGCCATTTTTAGGAGTTTCCTTCACATGGTTATGCTCCAATGAGCCATTCCCAGCAGCAGTCACAGACACAGACTGAGTCCGCTTTTAGATTATTAGATCAGATTAGATACTTAGTGGGATTCTTTCATGCTCCGGTGAATTATTATGGTTCATGCTCAGGTGTATCTATAATGCAGAAATTCTGTTTTACTTTTATGCACCACAAAAAATACAGCTACATGGGGTGGAAGAAGTGATAGCTAGTGAGGTAATAAGTGTCTGTCTATCTGGGAGCAAAAGCACTCAACAGAGGGGCAGAAGGATCACAGGTGACAAAAGACCACCTTATACAGTTGCCCATGAACAAGAAGGAATCAAACTTTTTGAGAACATATGCAATAGGAGGAATGGAGATGTTGGAAAATAATTGATAAATTCTTCTGAGTAGTGATTAATACTTTAAAAACCCATATCATAAGTTCTAATGTAATTATTATTTTGGTTGGGGTTGATTACTTTCAGAATCACCTGTTCTTTTGGCTCCTAAACTTTTATGTTTAAATATGGTATTAAGAAAAATGATAACAAGCCTTGGAAATTCTCATTAGCTAATCCTTTAGCAGTGGACTTTCATAGAAAACCCTCTGGAGTACTGATTCATCAAAAAGTGTTCCAGGTTCATTCTAATTCAATTTATCATGTTTGAGTTGCTCAGCTATATATAAATGAATGTTAGTATTATCATTATTATTATTAAATCTTAAAGTTTGTTTTTGAAATAAAAATTGATTTTGTCCTAAAGTGTTAAAGCTTTTTCACACATACAAAAATCTGTGACTTGGAGTTTGGAAATTTACTTTGCAGTCTGGGAGCTCCTAGATAACTTAGATAATTTTAAATGCAATTAGTACTTTCAGGCAATTGATGTTAGACTATCATTTTTCATTCTTTGGAACATCCAACTGGGTATTTCACAATGCCCCCCAAATAACTTTAAAAATGTTATTTACAAAATTGTCTGCAGCCTCTATTCTCCCCAATTAGAATGTCTAATACAGAAGTCACACAACATGCAATTTTATGACTTCTGATTTTTAAATGTCTCTCCAGAACTTATGTATCAAATTCAAAATTTTCTCCCTCAAAATAGTTATCTTTTAACACATATTTTGTCTCAAATACGATCTCACTAATTGTCAAGGTCCAAATACTAGGACAATGCTGGACATGTAAATTTAGTAAATATTCTACACCTGAACAGGTCCATAAGTGAGTATGTGAATGAGCAAGTGAGCAACTGATAAAAGAATTGATAAGAGACTTTAGAACCTACCTTTGAGGACTTCCTTCCAGCCAGTAAAACTCCCACTGAAAACTCTATCCTAATGACAAAGCTTTGAGTTTGGGGTGAATTTGATTGGAAAAGAGTCAAAAATCATTTAGATTAAGTTTTGAGAATAAGAGACACAATCCAGCAGGATAAGGACACTTAAGGCAATAAAAGGCATGATCAAAATATTGCAAGTCTGACTTTCTCACAGTTGGGCTCTGAAGGAAATTCAGAAATGATGTGAGCATCATCAATGGCTCTGAACTAGGCATACCAACTCCAGAGTGACTACTTTGATGGACTATGCTTAATTGGGTATAAAAACTGGCATGCTAATTTTCTGTTTCTCTAATCGAGCTCATACACTTATGTAAGGTTACATAATATTTTTAAATGCAATTGGAGGAAAGGTCTTATAACCTTATTCTAATCTTAAATCGAAAAAAAAAATCTCATTTTTTTCCATCCATAAAAGGAAGGCTTAATCTAGAGGATTTTTGCAGAGTCTTCCAGAAAACTCTCACTAACATTTCAGAGGCTTTGTATCGAAGGGAACTGTCCCTTAAATAATCGCAAAGCCTTCAGGGAAATCATGCTTTAGGTTGTGAACTGCTAGGTGCTTGGCCACTGTAGTAAGATGATGGGACACACCTCTCTTTCCCTCCCTGCCCTCTCTCCTCTCTCCCTCTCCCTCCCTCCATCCCTCCCTCCCTCTCCCTCTCTCTCTCCCTTTCCCTCTCTCTCTCTCTCTCTCTCTCTCTCTCTCTCTCTCTCTCTCTCTCTCTCTCTCTCTCTCTCTCTCACACACACACACACACACACACACACACACACACACACACACGCCTCTGTCCCATTAGCAGTAAACTATCTGTCCCCAAACAGGGGCGATCATAGAAGTCCAAATGGTAGTTCACATTCATGTGCAGTCAGTACATACAGAGTAAAGCTGGTCTTTAAAATAAATAACAGCTTTTTCACTAAGTAGTTACAACTTCAAAAATGGAGGAAATGCCTTCAAATGGAAGTATGACCGCGGGCTTCAGGATCTCCATCTTGCGATTATGTCCAAAATATCTTATTCTGTAAATTCCTGGCTGGACTGTGTCTGGAATATGCCATTCTATGGTTGCATTGCTCCGACCCAGAAATCCCTTGTGCCAATAAAATCTGTTGGTAGAAAACAAATAAGCAAAACACCATTTTACTCTTTGACACATTTGACTGCACATATGGTACAGCACTATATTGTGTACAACCAGAGAAATGAAAAGTTGTGCTGCAATTGTGTACAATGAATCAAAATGCATTTTGCTGTCATATATACCTAATAAATAAATTAATTAATTTTAAAAAGTATGATTAGTAAAAGGGCTGGGAATGTAGTAACTCAGTGGTAAAGCACCCCTGAGTTAAGTCCCCAGTACCAAAAAAAAAATTTTGTGATTATTCATTCAATGAATATTCAAGCAGGGCCTACATTGAGCAAGGCTCTATTCTAGACATTGAGGATATAACACTGAACAGAATAGACATAAATGCCTATTTTCTAGAAGAGAACAGCTATTTGTAGAAATATCTTTACTTCTATCCTTCTAACTACCTAAACTCTGTCCACCCCAGGAAGCCTTCCATGATAGTCAGAACATAGATGTCCCCTGTTTTAAATTTCTATAGCATCCTTTTTGTCCTTATCAGACTCTGATACTTCTTTTCATATCAATTTAGTTGTTTAAAATGTATATTTTGAGACACAAGAGCTAAAGATACAGTGGTGAGCAAGATAAAGATGGTTTAAAGATTGTTTAAAGTTTCATGAACCTAACATTTTATTGGTGTAGGTATGGGAATAAAGGTAATAAACCCATACATTTTAGAATTTCGAGAGTAAGAAGTGCAACAAAGACAATAAGACTAAGACCCTTCTCTAAGGAGTCCTCATTTACACTGAGTCCACACATGCCTGGAGGAGGAAAAGCAAAGTGAATACAGAGAATACAAAGTGCCCAAAGAAGAAAATAATTTGCAGTGGCCAAGGAACAGAAAAGAGGTCAGCAGGAACAGTGAACTGGGCAAGAGTGGTGAGATGAGAGAAACATGGGCTCAGATCACACAGAGACCAGACCCTTTGTAAGAAACACAATGGCATAACTAGCCAATCCCTCAGCTGTGCAGAAAGTAAATACCTTGGGCAAAGAGGGTATGATCAACGTTCTGTGTGTCTCAGTGACTGCCTCAGTGCTCCCCATAAATATTTGACCAAACTACCCTGATGAACAAGACAGAGGTCTGAACATATCCTCAGTGCTGACAGGTATTCTGGTTTAGCTTTTGAAAATAAATCATCCTTTCTTGTTATCACTATAACCATTTTCTAACAATAAATATGTATTGTTTAAAAACTGCCTATATTTTAGATTCCTACACACCAAAGAAAACCCATGCCTGTATTTGTATGTCATGGTTTAGATACGAAGGGTCCCCCAAAAGCTCATTTTTGAGACCATGCAAGAAAGTTTAGAGGTAGAATGATTAGATTATGAGGTATGTAACCTAATCAGTGGATTAATCTACTGACGTAGATTAACTGGATGGTAATTGTAACAGGTAGGGTGTGGCTGGAGGAAGTATGTCTCTGGGGATATGCCTTTTGAATTAATATTCTGTCTCTGGTAAATGGAACTCTTTCTGCTTCTTCTCTCTGTTTCCTGGATGTTCTGAGCAGATTTCCTCCAAGCCCGTATTCCATGATGCTCTCCCTTACCTCAGGCCCAAAGCTATGCAGCTGGCCAACCATGAACTGAACATCTGAAACTATCAGCCAAAATAAATTTTTCCAACTCTAAGTTGCTCATATCAGGTCTTTCAGTCACGGGTGACACACAAAGCTAACTAAAACATTATATATAGCTATCAAAAATACCACAATATGATAAATCCTTATTTTTAGTTAACCATGTGAACCAAACCAGCATGCAGAGAATTACTTGGTTTAAAACAATCTGAATCAGACACAAATTGCCAAATGCCACATTTTATGGTGTGAGAGTTATAGACTTTAGAATAAAAATATTTTCTTATTTCAGACACATTGTCAAAATCTTAAAATTATCTATTCAGCTCAAGAATCTGGTAATAAAAGACACTGAGATGTATGTATTTCTCTGAAGGAATGCCATGAGCTTATTACCTCTTTTCTTGCATCTATAAGAATTAAATGTGATTAATTAAATTAAATGTAACTTCTTAAGTTTCAATAGTTCAAATAAAGAATCACTGGCCATATACAAACAAGCATTACAAGTTGAAAATAGACTTGTTCTTTACCCAATAGGAACATTGAGCTCTGTAGATACATCCCCGCTCCCTCAACCAAGATCCCTTTCAACCAATCTGCAAGAAGGTTAGTCAATTTTTTAAGGGTAATACCTATAATCATGGAAAGAAAAAAACTGCCAAGATGTCTATAAGACAGGAGCCATAACCTCATTAGCACCTAACATTGTAAAGGCACACACCACACCGTTTTGTCTAAAAAAAATCAATTAAATAAAGCCAGAGAATCCTGGGGACTTTGATACCATAAATACCATATAGAGTCAGTCTTCTCATTTTCCTTTCCTGCATTACTAACCAACTCTTTTCGAGGCTTTACACATATACAAAGACAAAATATTCCATAGTCATGCTCACCGAGTCTCCCAGGAGGCATCATTATACATTATCTGCCACGATGCTGTAGTGTTCTCATATTTCTCCACAGTGAGGAAGGTCTGGTGGGTCTGAAATGCAATTAACATAACTCATCAGGCACTGCACAGTCACAAAAAGGATCCTTTCTGTACTAAGACCTTTTGATGACCACGTGTCAACCTTGTATGAAAATGTATTTGAATTTCATCTGAATTCTTAGGCGTTCCGCTTAACCTATGCCATAGTCTCATAATGTTAACTTATCCAGTCTATTAAAAACCAAGACATTTTTAGAAATTTGAAGGAAGTGTAATTATGGAGCTCAAAGCAAATTTTGGAGGTTAGAGCTGAAAAGAAACTCGAAATAAAACTTGAGACTTTAAAAAAGGCATAAGTCAAGGCTTCTCATGATGTGTCTCTTGATCTATATTCTAAAGCTTTCTCTAGTTGCCTAGTGATTTAGGAGGGAAAATGGAAAAGTTTCTTCATCTCTCCATCTCCAAGTGAATGAATTATTAGTTACAGCACCTCCCTGAGTGAAAGCACTGAAAAGAATATATTAAACCTTCCCTGTCCTGTGGTGCTAAAGGCAGTCCCTCTATTTTGTCATAATGGATTCCCATAAACCATATCATAAGCAGATTTTATTTCCCTATTGGAAGATCACTGTAACACAGCAATTTGTTTCAGACCAAGAATTCAGCTTCAAATAAAGTACAGATTTGAATAATATGACAAGCTATTCAATGCAAAGGCCATAAATCTTCAATTTCCCTCAAAATCCTTTGGACTGTGACTCTTAAAGATAAGACTTGTGCTTAATTCAGCTTTATCCATCATAGTCTTTACACCTGTCATTTACCAGAGCTCAAATAACCCTTTATTGAATATACCGCTTACTTACACTGAGCCATGTAATTATATAAAATTCTTCTCTAATTATTCAACTGATGGATTGCATTCAATAAAGAAGTTTTCATAACCATAGTAATTTGTAAAGAGAACTGTTTCTGTCCAGTTAGGACCTGTTAACTATTTCTTTTTTTAATGTTTATTTTTTAGTTTTAGGTAGACACAATATCTTTATTTTACATTTATGTGGTTCTGAGAATCGAACTCAGTGCCTCATGCATGCTAGGCGAGCACGCTACTACTGAGCCACAACCCTAGCCCAGGACCTGTTCACTTTTTCTGTTAGTTGGGAAGGCCTTAGATGAAGAAGGAGATACCATGGATCCTAGTTACTACATCTAGAATACCAACTGGAAAACTAGTAGAAGCCACCAAACATTGGGGACAAAACATGGGTATCAGAAACTATTAACAGTTTCTGTTAGTTGGGAAGGCCTTAGATGGAGTAGGAGATACCATGGATCCTATATGAAAGTCTATATCCTATAAGAAAGTCTAAAATGCTATGTTATGACCTCTTAATAGTATACTTCCTCTGAAAAGCAGATTTATAAGAAGAAGGGTACTTTCACTTTCTATTTTATATACTTATAGTGTTCGTTTTTGCATTGTACAAGTGTTTCTGATGCCATTTTGCAAGATTAATAAATAAGCACCCTGTTAGTGCCAGCAGTCAAGAGTAGGGAATAGTCAATAAAAAGTAAAGTAAAGCCCGTGGGTCAGAACCCACACCCACAAGGCATCCACCCAGGGATCTGTAACCATCCCCCAGCAAAGGAGGTGGGACCAGGGGCAGCAATACTAGAGAAGAAGGAGGGGCCCACAGAGGAGGGAGACAGAACTAAGGACACAGTTCACTTGCTTGGCCCTTTAATTATTTTGACGAATTATTGGAGTTCTAAATATGAGTACATAAATGAGATTGTGTTCAAACATCATCTAAAAAGACAACACAGTCCTATATGAACTGTGCCATATGTGTCCTAAATAGAGCCAGGTTAGATATCTCCTGTGTACTATTTTTCCAGACTCCATTTCACATTAACTTTATCTCCTGCATATTTTCCCACATCAAAAAATAAGATGCAAAACAAGTTTGCACGTTTTTTCTTTATGTTGTGAACCTCTAAAAGAATTTAAATTTGCAAAGACAATTGATGCTTACCCGGTTTTCTGCTGAATTCTTTGGGTTAGCACCTACAAATGTAACTTCAGCAACTTCTCCCTAGAAATAAAAATTTCATTTAGTGAGCTCTAATAAAAGAATTTTTGCCGTACTCATATTCAAGTCATTATCTACTATATGTTCTGGATGCCTATATAGATTCTTTTCTGTTTAATCACATGATTACTTTCTAAGAAAAGGAGAAGAAGAAATACCCTTGCAACAATAAACATGGGGTCAATGAATTTTCTTCTGGTAGATTCAAATGTAGATGAAATTTTCTCATGCCTCCCTCCCACACACACACCCAGGAGATAGACTGAATCAAATAAGAGGCATTAAAACTCTCCATGGATGACTTATATTTCTATAAGATGGAGTCTCTGGTGTGCAGTACTCTACCACCTGAAATAATTTAAAAACTGAACAACAATCTCTGAGTGGTAGAAAACAAGGATTATAAGCTCTACAGTTATGTAGGGATTCTGACTGTGGAAATATATAGGAAAGCGTGCCCCTGGTGAGCAAACTCCTAGAGGGTAACAAGCACCCTGTTTCTTACCCTTCGAATGCCCTGCATTCTTTCTTAGGATCTAGTAATATAGCTAACATATGTGCAATGTCTATCTGGTATGTCAATGCCCTGAGATGCTTCTGTGTTAGAGCCTCATCAAGCCTCGACCTTGATTGCAGGCACATAGCTCCTGGGAATAGAAGAAATTATTTGCTAGATAATTGCAGCATTTCACCAAGCTCTGGACTCCGGGAGCTGCCCGCCTGACAGTAACTTCACACAATGGACTTTCTTGAGAACTGCACAAAGCTCCTAACATTGCATATTGTAACTGTGAAATGTAAGTGCCCAATAAGCAACCTTATTGATACTCTAAACAATAATGTGGTTATGGTACTAATGACCTAATGTAACCTATTGGTATAAATAAGTGTGGCCGCTTGGACACCACTCTGCCAACTTCCCTGCCTCTGTGCCTCATCTCTTCTTTATTATTATTATTCTTTAAACAATTGCTCCAAGTTAGTGCCTTCAGAGTTTAAAAGCCATGACACAAAAAGAAATTCAAGTCAAGCCAGGGAGTCTACCTATGTTGAAGGTATGGAGGAGGGAATTCAGGAAGGCTGAATAAGTTCACAGCATAGAGTACCAGAGAGCAGAGTACCATAGAAAGGAGAGTTAATGGGGCAGGGAAGGGTGACAACTCAAAATTTGCAGAAGACATAGTTTAAGTGCACAAGCATGCAAGGGAGCTACCTGAAGCCAGAAAAGATTCACCTGAAAGAATTAGGTGGAAGAATCCCCAGGTTCACATGGAGTTGTATGTAAAAAGTTCTGTTTCCATCAACCAGATTAGAAAACTTTATAATTAAGAAGAGTTTTACCTCAGTGGGATAGGGTGAGGGGTAGGGGAGAATGGATTTGCCCTAGACTAAAAGTTTTTCTGGCCCTTCCTAAAAAGCTTAGTAAAAAGTAAAACCATAGATAAAAGCAATACAACTAAAATCTAGTTCTTTGAAGACACAAATTACTGAAATCAGGAAGAAATAGGAGGCAACATTATCAACCCTAGAAAAATTAAAAGGATTATAAGGGAATATTATGAACAACAAATTTTATATTGTAGCAACAACTTAAACAACATAAACAAAGTGGGAAAGTTTCTAGACAAATGGAAATTGCTAGAAAGATAAAGATTACTAAAAAGAAAGTTAAATTCTAGGGAAGACCTATAATAGACTCAAAGGAAAAAACATAAAATATTTGAGTAGGCTTATAACAAGTAAAAAAATTAAATAAGTAATTAAAATTATTGCCATAAATAAAAGCCCAATTCCATAGACTCTTGCAGATAAATATAATCAAATATTCACACAAGAAATGATATAAATAATCTTCTTCATGCTTTTCCAGAAAATATAAGAGGACATGCTATCCAATTTGTTCTTTGCAACCTCTGCAGACAAAGACAATGCACAAAAGAAAACTACAAATATCCCTCATGGGTAAAGATATAAAACTCCTTAGCAAAATATCAGCAAGTTAGTATCAGCAACAGGAAAAAGCATGAATATGCCATATGAAAGAGTATTTAATATCTGAAAATCAGTTAGTGCAATATACCATTTTAATAGAGTAGGAAGCAAAAACAAAACAAAACATGATCACCACAGTAGCATCAGCAAAAATCCAAAACCCACCACAAGTAAAATTTGAACAAGTAAAGCATCAAAGAGAACTATCTCAACCTGATAAGGTCATCTACAAAAATCCTAAAGAAAGTGTCATATTAAATGAGGGAAACACTGAATATTTTTCACCTAAGATCAGAAACAAAGCAAGGATGTTCATTCTCACAACTTTATTCAACCTTGTATTTCAAGGTTTTAGACCATTCAACAACAACAACAAAAAAAAACAAACAAACAAAAAAAGTGAAGACATCCAGAAAACATACACAGAGCTATTTTTTAAAAAAATTGACATGTTACTATATGTTGAAATTCCTAAGGAATCCACACCAAAAACAAACAAACAAACAAGAAAACCCACCTATTAGAAATGATTTAGCAAGACTCTGTAGAGCACACAATCAACATAAAACGCACAGGCAAAGATCCTGCTTCATTTCCATACGCTTGATTTAAAAGACATATTCTCTCAGCGCCTGCGAATGGTTCTTTCACCATCCATTTAAGAAAAAAATAATATTTATAGTATAGAAATCTAATTTTACATAATTACCCCCAGAAAATAAAAACTTTCCCATTCTCTTTACTTACATTATTTACTTACAGAGTCTCTACAGAAAATAACTCTCAAAATGATCACTGGTAAAGCTGCCCTATGGTATGATTAGTAGCAGGTGGTAATATTAAACTATATCCTTCCCTTCACCTCCAAAAACATGTCTCTTAAATATTTTAAAACATCTCTCTGAGTCTTACCACTCTGTATTTAGGTTTCACTGGCTCTAGGACATCCCCAAAATTTCTGCCTATTGGTGGTTTATCCTCAATATTAGGAATCAGTGGGATCATCAGTTGTTTGAAAAATGGAGGCTCTGGGCCACTGCTCATGTTGGCGACTGTATCCTGAAACAGAGAGCATTTGCTTAAGGAACACAATGTGGAATCAAAGATCCTTTTAGACATCTATCTCCAGAAATAATGCTTTCATTAAAGGAAGTGCGTGCGTACACACACACACACACACACACACACACACACACACACACACACACACACCTAATGACCTTTAACAAAATGTGAGCCTGGATGACCATCATTTGTATTTTGCCATTAGAAGAAAGTTTTGGTCAGAGGTTTCTGTTTTATTCCCCTGAGAAGTGTAGTACAGGGATCAGAGAGGAAGCTTGTAAGCACAATACTCAAGTTTAGATTCTGGGGCAGCCATTTTTAAATTGTGTGGCCTTAGGACAAGAGCTTCACACATGATAAGCCTTCATAACATGACACTGGAATTGTTCTCTGAATCTACAAAACGTGTTGAAACTCTCCTAGAGTCAGTACCAATTTTCCTTCTGAATTTTTGTCTATAACAATTAAAGAAAATAATAAACACATTTTAATTTCAAAATTTAAGATCAGTTGACATCCTCACTGGTTTAACCTCTTTTCCACAAAATTTACCATTTCTAATAGTTTCCTCAGAATGTGAATCTCAAACTTAATAGCTCTTGGTATATATTTAATGTTATTTAACCTTCACAATGTGTATTTATCTTTACAACAGCAATATGGGACAGGTATGTATTACCATTCTCATTTTGAAAGTGAGAAAATAGACTTGCAGACAGTCATTTTTTCAAGATCACATAGGTATTCTTAAATGTGCTACTGTAAAGGAGATCAAATTTTCACAGACTGAACTAGTTTTCTTCACTAAATAATCTCCATAATTGAAGAATTTGTTTCTGTGAGAAGAACTAGAAATCTCTGGCTACAACCAAAGTTACCCAATAGTTCTTTCTAAGGATAGGTTATAGGTTTATATTTTTATATAATTTAAATACTCCACAAGTAGTTTCAGCTTTTATAATAAAAAGTGAAAGTACAAATAATTTTACATCAGTAACACAATTCAACTGAGAAACTATGATAAAATAAAAATCAAATAATTTTTTAGGGGTGGAGTACCAGGGATTGAACTCAGGGCACTCAACCACTGAGCCACATCCCCAGCCCTAATTTGCATTTTATTTAGAGACAAGGTCTCACTGAGTTGCTTATTGCCTCACCATTGCTGTGGCTGGCTTTGAACTTGCAACCCTCCTGTCTCAGCTTCCCAAGCTGCTGGGATTACAGATGTATGCCACTAAAGACATGCAAAGTAAACACAACATGCAGAAATTTTTATACACAATGAGAAACAAATGGCAGAGGCATATGAAAGTACCAATATTCGACCAATTGTACCTACAGGACAGCAATGTCATCTATTCCTATATCATATATCCAAGCTCTTTCTTTCAAAAGGCTTTATTGTCTGTGCTTCACCACAATCATTTCACAGCTTTTATAGAGGCTTGTATGTTATTATATAAGGGTCTAATGATCATTTAAAATCTTTACCCTACTTGTTGACTAATCTGGTATACCACAGGTGCAGCTTCACAATTAACTGTATCCCAAAAGAACAATTTCCACAATTAAAGTTTCTTTAAATTTAAGTAAACTTGCTCAGTTGTATGTATTTCAGGTAGATGCACTTCCAAGGTAGTGTGCATCCCAAGGTGATACTGTATTTCATAAAATCTAAGCATCCACTCACAATAATGACCTATATTATGTTTTTAATCACCAAGATAGTAAAAAACAAGTGCTATTAATTATAATGGTAAGATTTCTCTGATTGGAAGATACACCCCAGTTTTAGAGATGTTATAATGTGGAAAATTGGCATCCTACAATTGATGTACTACTCAACTCTTGAAGTGAGTCAGAGAATCTGGCAAGGATAACAGAGCACTGGTCCAACATCCAAATATAATTATAGTAGGCCTGAGACTTATGAGCCTTTTTGCTCATCTGAAAAATGAAAGCAAACAATATCTTCTTCTCATGATAATTGTGAGAATGAAAAAATTAAATATAAGAAAAAGCTGCCGCCACTAAAGATGTTAACTGAATTTGAATTTTACTATCAGTAAAATGTTGGGTTTTTTCTTAAGAAATATCACAAAGCTATGTTTCTTGTAGGGAACCCTGTATGTATTTCAGGTAGATGCACTTTTTGTTTAATATAAAGGTTGTCAAAGAAACTGAACATGTGAAGGTAATATTTTCTCTTTCCTCCCTCTATACCTCCTCCCCATGAGGCAAACATGCACACATACACACACACACACACACACACACACACACACACACACACACACGGAGGGGGGGCATTTAATTACAGTTGCAATGGCTTTGGCAAGGCCTCTGAAGAGCTGGATATAAGCAGACAGAGTATGTGGTCCATAAATTGTAGATGCTGCTTCATACCGCTGAGCCTGCAGAAGCAAGCAGAGGTGTAGACAGTTCTGCACATTTCAAACAAACCATTCACAGAGGTGTAACATTTTAGGTTGAATATCCACATTATTCAAAACCAGCCTCATCTTTAATATTATTTAGAAAAAAAAGAATGTGGGCATTTCCATTTACCAGCCCAAGTAAATGGGTCTCATAAACTACTCATTAAAGACCAAGGCAGAGGGGTAGGAGGGGAAGGGAGAGGTCAGGGGGTCATAAATGATGGTGGAATGTGTTGAACATCATTATCCAAAGTACATGTGTGAAAACACAAATTGGTGTGAATATACTTTGTATACAACCAGAGATATGAAAAATTGTGCTCTATATGGGTAATATGAATTGTAATCCATTCCACTGTCATATATAAAAAAATTAATTAAAAAGGCCATTAATGACCATTAATATCTCTGCTTATACCATTGATATTACCACTCCATTCAATCTGAAAGAGGGTGCCAGCTCTTGAGCTTGTGTCTGTGAAGTGATTTTCCCAAGGGCACACATCAGGAGAAAAAAAAATAGGGTTAAAATAGTTATAGTAACTCCTGGATCAATTAGGTATTAACAGTCCTCTCTGGAGAAGGAATTTTAACCCAAGCAGCACTAAGAATGAGAGTCAAAAGGCCCTCTCTCTACCTGAGCACCAGACCTTTGGTTGTTCCACAGACCCTCAATGTCATCAAATCCAAAAGGGCACACAGCGTTCCAGACCCACCAGTCTTCCTGGCAACATTCTGCATCCCAATGAATGCCATCCTTCCAGATTCTCACACAAGGATCCTCTGATAGTCAACTTACACTCTTCTTTCTCCTTCATCCTACATCCTCTAAGACTCCAAATCATGTCATTCTCCCTCTTTTAAAACTTCTTGAGTCTGTCCATTTTCCTGTGCCTTCAATTCTTGTACAAAACCCACATCTCTTTCCAGATCTTAGCTACAACTTCATAATCAGTTGTGTCTCTATACGTGGCCTTCACATTCATTCTCCATATTGTTATCCTGCGTCCTTTCTAAATCACAGAATAGACTGAAGCATTCCTTTGCTTGAATCCTACTGCATTTCCCCAGAACCTTCCTTACTGAGCCAAAGCTCTGTTGTGCTGCACTAACCAGATGACTCTCCATCAACTAACCCCTGCCCCCGTCCTAGCCCTTGTCTCACCACCACCCTCAACATACTTACTCCAAGACACTCACTAATTATGGTCCACTAATGTTCTAAGTCTGTCCCTCTGGTTCTCTGCGTGTTCACTACCTTCAATATAGAACACTTTCCTAATTTTATTTGTTTGGCGAACACTCACTTTTTCTCAATAATTCAGACAAAATGTTACATCTTCCAGTCTCTGTCCTCAAATACACACACTAGACTAGTGCTCTTTCTCCTTGTTTTCGTATCACCTGTGCAAACCTTTCACAGAAATGGGATCATCTGTTCTCTTTCTACTAGATATTAGTTTCCAGTGGTCTTGAAGGCAGGAACGGAGTCTTTTCATTGTTATATCCCAGAAAGTGACTAGTACAGCCTCTGTTACCAGTACTTATCTGTTTGATTATTTAATGACTTCATAGTAATCCTTGCAGGTCCACATCTCCTGGACCAGGAGACAAGCTAGTAGGGGTTCCCAACTTTGTGCCATAGACTCCTTTGGCAGACTGTTGGATCTATGGGCCACTCTTAGAATAGTGATTTTAAAATAAAATAACATGAGATTGACAAAGGAAATGAATTAGATTAAAATGCATTTATCTAACTATAATGACCAATTTTGTAACCCAGTATGCTTTGTTATGCTATTGAAACACAAGATCTAATAGCTACCACTCTGCTTTTACAATAGAGAAAGGAATAAAAGATATTTCCAGATCTGCAATCATTTTATGTCATATTAAAAGATCTGTGATTACTATTGGTAACAAAAACAGAGGTATTTGCTAATATTATTGTTGTTTATTATATGCAGTCTTAATAATGGTGAAAAAAAGAATGTAATCATCCCTCTCCTAGTTTGCCTAGTTAAGAACCCATATTCAACAATGCCATAGTTTGGATCTGGAATGTCCTCCAAAGCTCCATGTGGTTAAGCAATGGTCTCTATCAAGGTGCTCTTGGGAGATGGTAGAACCTTTCAGAGGCTAGACCTAGTAGGAGGTCTTGTGGTCATTGCAAGCATGCCCTGGAAGTGGACAGTGGGACCCCAGCTTTTCCTCTCTCATTTTTGCTTCCTGGCCATGAGGTGAATGACTTTGCTCCACCACACACTCTTGCCATTGCCCTTCAGCACCCCTACCAAAGATATAAAAGCAGGGGATCCACCCAGTCACAGGCTATGAGTTGTCATAAACCTTCCTCTTTAGAAGTTGATTATCTCAGGTGTTTTATAGTTTCAGAAAGGTGAAAGGCATAAACAGGATTTTTACAAGTCAGGGACCTTCAGCAAAGCCAACGGAGGGCCACAGAGTAGATTTCACTTCTGGTATCACCATGTGCATCTGTGTGGTTTACCATGATATAAGCAGCAGGTATGTATTAGAAATCATCGGTTGTAGAACTCTTGACTGTTTTAATGTGTTTACTATAACTAAAAAGTACTTGGGCTGCTTTCTGGACTATGTGTAAACCAAGAAGCAACACTAGAGACCAGCTCCCCTAAACTCTCTGGGACCTTGCTTCTTAATCTTCATTGCAGATATAATAATACCTTACTTTAGGACATACTGCACAGATTACTTAGATTACATTTGCAAAGTGCCTAACTAGTAACTAAATAGCTGTTGTCAGAGTTTTCCCAGGTTCTGCAGAGGCTTACAGCACAAAATGCACTATGGATAGCTATTTTTAAGCTTATTACCAGTACCCCTGACAAAGTCATTTTTTTTCTAGGTAAGGTGTAAGTCAGTGAGATTAGAATTCTGACCTGAACTTGAAAATGATGAACCTGAAACTCCAAAATACAACCTCTGGCTGATCATTAGCTTATATTCCCCACCTAAAACAAAATCATCCCTCAGAAACATGATAGCAGAAGTTTAGGAAGTGTACATAGGACACAACAGTCTTGGCCAGAATGTAATTCATGTAAATGATGAGAACTTTTTACTTTACCTGGTATTCTTCATAAGTGGTAATATAATGTGAATAAACATTGCACAGTCCCGAAATAATAATAGTCATATTCTTCATTCCATAAGATGCAAATTCCTAGGAGGAAAAAGTAGAGTCCAGTAAAATTATTCTCCATCTTAAAGTTATTATCATCTCAGACTAATGGCTCACAGAATGGTGATCATTATGGTGACAAGGGTAAGTGGTGCCAGTGTGGGTGCTGGTGTGGATGTGATTGATGATGGTAGTGGTATCATGGGTAAAGACTATTTTATATAGAACTGAATGTGAGATCACTTATGTGAATTTCTATCGTAAGGTGTGTCTCTTAACAACACTCTTCTCAGAAATGAGCAAAACTGCCAAGGAATGCAGATGTATCAGAGTCCTTGATGAAAAATTAGCAACATAACTCTGCACTACAGTTGGGTATGTCAGTGAACCTCTGGACATCTTAACGATCACATTTGCAGACGTAAAGTCTAGTTATTACTAAAATAAATCAATATCCTAAATTTTTTTTAAAAAAATCAATATCCTAAAAGATATAATGAATGGATGGGATGTATGGCTAACCTGATAGTTATTTAAAGTTCCAAGTAACAACACATCTGTTTCTATGTCATTTTATATGCTATTTATAATAGTTTCCAAATATAAAGGAAACCACAAATATAGATTAAAAACAAAATGCCCAAAATGTAATAAATTTTATTTATACCATTTATAAAGTTTAAAATAGTAAGTTTAGGGATTATTTACTATTTAACCCATATAACTATTATCAACGTTTACATTATTTAAACATAAATACATATAAAATATGTATTTAACTGGATAATAATTCCCTTATATTTTTAAAGTCTCGTTCTTATACCACCCATATTAATCTCTAGCCATTAATTTCAAGAAGTATAACATTCTAGCCATCAGAAAATAATATAATTTAAAAGACATAGGGAATTCTTTCCTCTTCACCAAATATGAACGTCTGGAATTTTATTTTATATTTAACTTACTGCTTGAACTGCCTCTCGAAATCTTCTTCCAGACATGGTCCTAAGTCAAGAAAACAGAATTATGTAAACGTTCTCCTATTCAGAATGTGTACAAAGTGTACAGAGAGACTTCTAGTAAAAATTTGAAAATGCCCTGGCTCAGATCATATAACAGTAAAGTATGCAGGAACTCAATGATGCTACGAAGCCAAATTTGAGGGAGTTTTCCTGTACTGTCCTATCTTCAACAGAAATTCAAACTGACAACAATCAGTTTGACACCAGGGGAGTACATAATCGGTGAATATCAACAGCAAAAGATCTTCATCATTTTCTACTCATTGATTCAACAAAATACACCAAATGTAATCCATGTAAATAAAAACAAAAGCAGGGAGAAAGGGTACTACTACTATTCCTGCCTACAAAGAACTTGCCATTTGATTCAGATGGTGAATTCTTCAATGAAACATTGAGTACCTACCACAAATACAGCCCACTTCTTGGTGCTAATATTTCAGGAGTACAATGTTTACATTCCCCGGAGGAGAGAAGGTCAATAAGTAAATAAAAATGTGAGGTGACATAAGTGCTCCAGATAATAAAGCAGGGTAAAAATGAAAAGGAAGCTTGGTGGTCATGTGGGGACAATGGCAGTGATGCTGGTGTTGATGCAGGAGTTGAGGTGACAGTGGTGGCAGTAACTGTGGATAAAGACTATTTCATGTAGTTTGACTGACATCCCTGTTAGAGATTTAAGCAAAGGCTTGAAAGAATAAAGGATCAGGCCATGAAGATAACTGGAGGGAATGTGCTGTAGGCAGAAGAAACCATAAGTTTAAAGGCTTGAATCAAGACCATCTTTAGTGAGTCAAGGAAGTGCTTGTATAGGACCCTCCATACAGAACACTTTGCCAATGCAGACACACAAGGTGGCTGAAGCAGGGGTGAGCAAGGAAACAGTGGTAAGAAATCCCATCAAAGAGCCTGCAGAGGAACTTGGGGAATATTATAAAGGTTTGATGATTTGTCTGGAATGAAACAGGAAGCTATTGGAAGGTTCTTATGTCCTGAAGAGAATATAGAGGAGTAAGGGAATTGAGCAGAACAAATAGGGGGTTATTGACATAGTCTGAGTGGGAGATAGTAGTAGCCCAGAGGGAAATGATAGAAAGGGTTGTATAGAATGCACAGAATTTATTGAAGGATTCAAAGAGAAAAAGAAAATTCAGAGATGGGCTCTGAGACATAAGGTCTGAGCAACTGGGTTTGCAAAAAGTGCCACTTACTGAGATAGGAAAGATTATATAGGAAGTAGGTCTAAAGCATTCTTACATGTTTTTAACACCTACATTGATTGTTTCAAGTACTGTATTTTCATATTATTTCAAGGTTACTTTACTTTAAAATGATAAGTTCATACATTTTTATGATTATTTCAGGTGAACCACCACTAATAGGCACAGATTTATTCTAAAGAGGCCCCACCAAAAGCAGGTAGAAATATTTGTCACTGTTGCCAAACACAGTCAAGAGTGACATCAAGAGATTAATACAGAACTGTCTTCCCATAGGAATTAATTCCAACAGAAACACACAATAAACACATTTCTAACTAAATGAAAACACTTACGTAAACTCCCCAGGGATAGCAGTTATAGCCAAGGACCCAAGAGTAATAATCTGAACATCAACAATATCTGGATGCCAAGGATGAGGTTTTGATAGCTGAGAATCCAAAACAAACAAACAACAAAAAAAACATGTTCGGTATATTATTCTTTCTATGGTCAAAAGATGGGTGGTCAGAAAATTTCCTTTACTATAGTGTTTCAAGTGAGTTTTGGATTTTTATCCCATCAAAGAATTATTTTCAATTTATGATGTAGTACCAGATATATTACATGGATATTTATGTCCTGATCATAATTCTTTGATGGGATAAAAATCCAAAACTCACTTAAAACATTGAAACACTATAGTAAAGGAAATTTTCTGACCACCCATCTTTTGACCATAGAAAGTAAGAATCTCAAATGCTAACGCTACAGTTACCTGGACTTAACAATGAAGTTTTTGGTAGATGTGTCATGAAATCATAGTGTCCCACAAATATACTAGGGTATTGTGAGTGACTGTCCTAAACCCATGAATGGAGAATGCCATTTGTTGGTAGTTGGATGTGACAATTTGTCTTCACTGTAACAGCACTTCAAGTTTACAGTTCCTAAGTCTTGCGTCTTATTTTCTAAGATTTTGACAAGAGAAGCTACCCTTTTTTCAAATACATATTAGCGTATAGTCTATCATTCCATTTCCACCTTTCCTCCCTCCTCTCTAAGAATTTTAATTGATTAGAAAAAAAATCTGTTTTAAAGAATATTTCCACCTTGATAATCCATGTTTCTATGAATACTAGAACAGTCTTTTCATATTTAGAATGTAAAAAATATATGTTCCAAAAGAGTGTTAAAAGATACTTGCTTTTAGTTAATAGTGTTGTCTGAAGTGTGAAATAACTGGGATGTGGACATGTCCTTTTGTTTGACCTAGATACTTTCCTCTACCGAGAATTCTGTGCAGACTGGCTTCCTGGAGCCAACATAAATGAATAAGATAAGTGTTAATCTTATTCTTCCTGTCCACTGTCTTTTTTCATTTATTTATCATGAGTGCAATAAGGTAACTCAGTATATTTAATATCATGACCTGAGGTCCTCAGACTTACAGCATTCATATTTTAATATCAAAATTTTATGTGTGAAATCTAAATGTTATCTCCTATGTCAGCAGATATTTGTTATTTGTTATCTGACAATTCATAAATCTAAAAATAACAAAATATGAATTTCACTATTATAATCAAAAAGTATTACCTCTCCAGTGTGAAGAAGGACTGGCTTTGGTTTATGGCATTCTTTAATTTCTTCCGATGGCTTGCCGAAGAGCTGGTCCCGAATGGTATCCCAAAACGGATCCCCTTCTGTTTTTCCTATTATAAATATTCTGATTAATATGATCCCTTAACTAACCCTCTGAAAAAAAAAGCCATTATATAGATTTGGTTATTCAATTATTTCTGGCAGTCTGAGTATCAGAAAAGTCAAACCCCCTGTCCATCATATAATGAGCCGTTAGTTAGATCCTGAATTTAAACTAGAGAATAAAGGAATATATTTTGTTAAAAACCCTCAAATTTTTGAGTATATTAACCTTGCTTATTTGTGTTGTAAATAAAAACAATTTGATACAATCAATGGTAGAGCAGTGAACTAAATCATCTCTTTCCTATTTTAAAAAATAAAAATGACTACCCAACTTACAATACCAGTTGTCTGATGTATGGTCTCTGAAAGAATCTCTCTTGAATCCCCAAACATCTAACACACATACACACACACACATACACACACACCATAAAACTTAAAAATGAGAAAAAAATTAATAAACATTTCTCCAAGGAAGATGTAAAAATGAGCAAGTACATGAGCAAGTACAAATCAAAAGCACAATGAGATAACATCCCATACCCACTAAACAAGGTGAAATCAGTAAGTCAGAAAACAAGTACTGGCCAAGATGTAGAAAAGTTAGAATTCTATACACTGCTAGAATAAATGTAAAACAATATACTGGCTCAAATAAAATCAGAAATAAATGTAAAACAATGCAACCAATTTAGATGTAATCTAGCAGCTTCTCATATATTAAATATAAAGTTATTGTATAATTCAGAAATTTCACTCCTACATATGTATCCAAGAAGGAAAAATGAAAACATATACCCACACAAAACTTGTATGTGAATTTTCATTGAAGCATTATTCATAATAGCCAAAAATTGGAACAACCCAATTTTCCATCAACTGATCAATGTACAAATATCTGGCACATTGACATAGTGGAGTATCATTTAGCCATAAAAAGGAATGAAGTACATGCTACAACATAGATGAAACTTGAAAACACAATGCTACATGAAAGAAGTCATGAAAAAGTGTTGTATTATGTAATCCCATTTATATGAAATAGGAAAATACAGAGACAGAAAGATCAGTGGTTGTTTAGGTATGGGGGAAGATGGGGGTGAGAGAGTAGGATCGCTGAAGTGTGCAGTTTGTTCTGAGGTGATGAAAATGTTCTAAAATTGGGTGAGGATGTGGCTTGGTGGGAGAAAGCTTATCTAGCAAATACAAGGCCCTGGTTTTAACCCCTAGTACCACAAACAAACTAAAGAAAATATTCTAAAATCGACTATGGTGATGGGTGTATATATTTGTGAATATATTAAAAATCATTGAATTGTATACTTTAAATGGATGAATTGTATGGCATGTGAATCACCTCTCAATAAGTCTGTTATTTAAAAACTAATTTTAGTAAAATATTAAATCAAACTGGATGAATGATTTCCAGGAAATAAGATGTCAAGAATGTCAAGTCTAAACTATATTAACTAATTTTTTTAAATTAATGGAGATATATGTATATATATATATATGATGTATGTGTGTCTGTGTATTAAGAGAAAAATGAAATAAGCCACAATGTTGTGTGTACGTAATACACTACAATATTTTCCATTTTATTGCCTTTACGATGCATATTATTATACTGATAGCCTAGATAAAATTGGAAGAGCTAAAATAATATTTCATAAATTTTTGGAACTCAAAGGTAGATCAGTAGAGTAGCAGAAAGAGACCAGAGGGAGGGAGGAAGATAAGGAGATGGGGAAACACTGGAGAATGATATTAACCAAATCATAATGTTATATTTTGTCCATTGTACAAATATGTAACAATGAATCCCACTATTATGTACAACCATAATGCACCAATAAAAATAGAGAATAAAAAAATAAAGACCTGAAAAAAACAAATTTAAATATTTTAATCTAGGAAGAGGACCTGAGACCATATGCTTTGGGCTTCTAAAAGGCCTCTGTTGTGAGGCATACTGGTTACAATAAAATCAGGGAAACACTAAAATAAAATATGGAAGAACCAATTCACATTGTGGAAAGTTCACATTGTTGAATGACAATTCCCCTCCAGACTCTCTTACTTCTTTCCCAGCCTCGCCCCAATTAAAAATTTTTCCTGTGCACTCACTCCCAGGTTTATTGCAGCACTATTCATAATAGCAAAGATACAGAATCAAACAAGAGTCCACCAAGAGACGAATGAATAAAGAATGTGATACATATACACAATGGAGTACTCTTCAGCAATACAAAAGAATGAAATCCTGTCATTTGCAGCAACATGGATAGACCTGGACATAATAATGTTAAGCCAGGCACAGAAAGATAAACACCACATGATTTCACTCATCTGTGGGATTTTAAAAAGCTGAGCTTAGAGGTTACTGGAGGTTGCAGTGGTTACTGGAGGCCATGGCAGGAGGGAGGTATGGAGATATGGAAAGACCGCCTCACAGGTCCAAGGTCACAGCCTGATAGGAGAAAATACTCCTAATGCACTATTACACAGAAGAGTGATCACAACATCGTAGTGTATAATTCAAATAACTAGAAAACCACAAGACTGGGATCCCAATTAGAATAAGATATGTTCCATGTTTGTATAAATATGTCAAAATATACTGACTCTACTGTCCTGTATATCTAAAAAGAACAAATAAAAAATAAAACTAAAAGAATAACTAAAAGATCTTGAATGTTGCCATCCCAAAGAAATGACATTTGTTTGAGATGGTGGATGACCTAAGTATCCTGAACTGATGAATATACAATATATCAATGTACTAAAACAAAAAAAGTAGCATATGTACTGGCTCCTATTAAACCTTATTAGCAAAGATACAGAATCAAACAAGATAGCAAAGCTGTGTGGTTTATCCCAAGCCCCACACAGAAGCTTCAGAACCTGGGACACAGATTTTTGTCCACCTTCACCTCACCCTGTGTAATATTGAGGCCTCCAACTCCATCAATTGTGCCGGCCGCAAAACTGTAGCCCAATGCTGGTTTACACGTTTTTGCCTAAAGGAAAGTTTTCAAAAAAGAAAGAAAGAAAGAAATTGAAGTTAAGCTGCAAGTAAATAATTAGATCACCCTAGCCTTTTGCCCTTGGGGCATCGTCAGTGTGAGTCAGCGATACTTACAGTGTGTGTGGAATTGAGCCAGACGGTCACATCTGTCATATTCACCCACTGGTGAGCCGAAGCCAGTGGCCCAGTCACCTCCTGGGAGGCAGAGGCATACAGTTCCTAGAAGAACCACATAGCTTACTGCCCCAAGCCAAACAGCAAAGGCGAATGGTTCCAACAGAACCCAGTAAGCACCAAATTGGAGAAGCAACTCTTACCCATGAGTTACTTTTGTTTAGCTGTATGCTTAGAAATAGCCACTACCCGGGTGGTTCTGTCAAACTGAATTGCTTCCTAGAAGCTTAAAAGCTCCAAGATGGTGGACCTGTGTGTACTCCTCACAAATACAAAATTCTAGTGATACAGGCCTGGGCACTAAGGGCCACATTTGAAAGACAGTCAAGAAAATTTAAGATTAGGACTAGATGGGCCTAAATACTTTCTTTGCTGGAATGAGAAATGTATCCTCCTCAGGCTGTATCCTTGTGGGTTCATCCTTCTCAGGATCCTCAGGTCCTCCAGGAGTTCAGGTGCCGAGTGGTGGCTTGAAAGACCCCCAAGTCCCACTTCATTTGCATCAATTCTGCCACCCACATTCTATCCTCTGGTGATTTTGTTTTGTTTTGTTTTGTTTTAATATGGTCAATGCAGCATGCTTTTACAGTCATGGGAAGTATAAGTCAAAATGTATTTGGAAATGCTTGTGTTTGTTCATTTGTATTATAAAATACAAGCAAATCCTGCTTCAGCACAAGTTCCCTGTTCTTGGACCTAGACATTTCCACTCTGTCCCACCCCTTTCCAACAGCCACAGGTGAACTTTCAGGTAAGTGCTTGGGAGCTCTGCTGCAGCCTGCCTCTCCTAATTAAGAGGCAAGTTGTGCCTTGCGGAGAAGAGAATCTGGAATGTGGGCCAAATCTCTATGGCTCCCAGGCCCAGGATGGTAACAAAATTTCTGACACCAAAGTGTGTCGGGGCACACCCCCTAAATAGAATATGTTAATTTAGAATAATCCACTGATAATTCCACAGTGATTAAAAAGAAACGGCAGCAATTAAGCTGGCTGCTGCTACCAATTTTGTGTGTGATGTTTTTTTAAAGATGCTTTTGTTCTTTCTTAATTGCTCCTGAAACTTTTTAGAACTCTGGGAATGAAAAATTTACACATACCAACATGTGCACCTGCAGGAGCATGCACACACCCAAAAGTATGAATAAGCTATAAAAACAAATGGCCTTCATTCTCTCTATTGGGTCCATGTCAGTTGAGGGGTTATCCTTTCTTCTTTCCTCAGAAAGCTGTCTCCATAGAAACTGATTCAAAACATGGGGACCAAAAGGACGATAAAATTCAGGAGAGGGAGGAGGATAAAATAATGCATAGTGATCTCACTTCAGACCAGATTCTGTTCTTCATCATGAAGCGTTTAAAATATAAAGAAAGAAAAAAAATAAAGATGGCATGCCTTTGCTCTATCAAGGAAAAGGAGGAACTAATTGGAATCCAAACTGTAAGAGCTGTGCCACTCAGCTTTGTCACCAAAGGACAAGTTCAGAAATGGTACGATGACTTTGGGCAGGCAAAGACTTGAAAGAATTCCGAGAATTTAAATGGGGCTGGTCCTAGGTGAATTCAGAGTAATTGAACAGCTTACAATCAATCTATCTCCTCTGTCTGAGGCAAGCACTCTGGCTTTCGAAATATTCTGAAATAAAATGTTTTCCTGATTAATTGGTTTTAGATGTACTTCCTATAAAACATCTGACCCAATCAGGCAGAGACAGTTCCTGTGTGGTGCACGAAGACAACCTTCCAAACTGACATCTTCCAGACTTCCTGGCGCAGCCAGAGTTCTTGCTGTCTTCCTTGTGATTATCGACCTCCTAATAAATAATGTCAGTGGACTTAAAAGAACAATTCTAAATGCAGACACAAGGAGCTGGGCCCATGGCTTACCTTTGCTCTCTGGTAAATAGTCCGCCCAATAATTTGTGTGCTGTCAATCATATCTCGTCCGGGTCCCTTAGCAATGCACATTCCGGGCTGGAACAACATGAGAAATGATGCATCCTTAATGAAATGAGTGATTATTCTAAGGAATGGAAAATTATCACTGAATCTAAGCAAAATAGATTGTTTAAGCTATATTCTAGCTTTTCTTTTTAGGTAGTCTCTCAAATTATAGACTTAGAAAAAAACAGAATCAAACATGGAATTGGAGCAGTGAATATTTTTAGGAAGTATCTATTCCAGCAACTTAGTTTTAAAAATTAGGAAATTGAGGTTTATGTGGATTGAAAGACTTGTTGCAGATTATTCAGATAGCTAATACTTAGGCTAAGGCGGGAAATCACATCTTTCCCTTTGTTGCACAAGTTTCTCTTTGTTCATTGTTTCCTAGGACTCTTGTCTATGATCATCTTAAACATCAGCTAAAATCATATTTTAGAAAACCTATTGGCCTTCTGGATAAAAAATAACTAAATCTAACTCTATACCCTATATTTTTAAAAATTTTCCTACATTTTTATTGGTGTATTATAATTGTACATAATAATGAGACTTGTTTTTACGTGTTTGTACACGCACAAAATGTAACAATATAATTTGGCCAATTTCATTCCCCAGCATTTACCCCTCCCTTCCCACCTCCCACCTCTTGGTTTCTTTCCTCTACTGATCTTTCTTTGATTTCCATGAGATCTGCCCCCAACTTTCTTTTCCTTTTTCCTCTGTAGTTCCCACAAATGAGAGAAAACGTACATCCCTAGACCTTCTGACTTTGACTCATTTTGCTTAACATAATGGTTTCTACTTCCATCCATTTTCCTGCAAATGGCATGTTTTTGTTTTTCTTTGTAGCTGAATAAAACTCCATTGTGTATATATACCATGTTTTCTTGTCCATTCATCTGTTGTTGGACACCGAGGTTGGTTTCATAGTTTGGCTACTGAGAACTATGGGTATGTATGTATCACTATAGTACAATGCTTTTAATTCTTCAGGAGAAATTCTGAGAAGTGGTATAGCTGCGTCATATAGTGGATCCATTCCTAGCCTTTGAGGAGCCTCCAGACTGATTACCCGTAGTGGTGGTACTAATTTGCAATCCCATCAATAGTGCAAAAGTGTTCCTTTGTCTCCACATCCTCTCCAGCATTTATTATTACTTGTCTTCTTGATGACTAACATTCTTACTGGCAGGAGATGAAATTTTAGTGTAGTTTTGATTTTCATTTCCCTAATTGCTAATGATGTTGAACATTTTTTCATATTTTTGTTAGCCATTTGTATTTCTTCTTTTAAGAAGTATTGTTTTAATTTATTTGTGCATTTATTAATTGGGTTATCTCATTTTTGGTGTAAAGTTTTTTGAGTTCTTTATATATTCTAACTATTAATCATCTGTCAGAAGAGTAGCTAGCCAAGATTTTCTCCCATTCTGTAGGTTCTCTCTTCATTTTCCTAATGGTTTCCTTTGCTGTGCAGAAAGTTTTAAATTTATTTCCATCTCTAAGAAACTCATTGCTTGTGCCTAAATACTGAAGCGTTGATCCTACGTTTTATTCTAGGAGTTGGGTAGTTTCTGATCTAATTCCTAAGTCTTTGATCCATTTTAAGTTGATTTTTCTTCAGGATGAGAGATAAAGTTTATACCCTATTTCTTATATCAGAAAATTTTGAGATTGAGCAGATACTTAAATAAAAATAAAATCTAGAAAATACTAAAATATATGTTATAAGGAAAATGTGGTATATATACAATGGAATATTAGTCAGAAAATAATCAAGTCATATATATATATATATATATATATATATATATATATATATATATTTGTGTATATACTCTGAGAATATGGAAGAACCTTCAAAAACTAATAAATAAAAGGTTTAGTAAATTTGATGACTTAAAAAATTATAAATGTTGTTTTGGAATGGGGGAATATAAGCAAAGCTAAAACACAACTGATAAACTGAAGAGAAAATTTATGCTGTTTGTGACAAATATATTAAGACTTTAGTATATTAGAAGCTTTAAAATATCAGTAAAAACAAAATGCTCCTCATAAATCTAAAGGGATAAAATCATCATACTAGATTCTTGCACTCCCATATTTACGCAGCACTATTCACAATAGGTAAGGTATGGAATCAACCACGATGTCCATCAATGGATGAATGGAAAAGGAAAATGTGGTATATACACAATGGAATATTAGTCATAAAATAATCAAATCCTATAATTTGCAGGAATGTGGAGGAAACTGGAGGTCATTCATTATGTTAAGTGAAATAATCCAACAAAGAAAGACAAAGACCACATGTTCTCACTCGTTTGTGGCAACTAAAAAGTCAGTCTCATAGAATGGAGACCAGGAAGGTTGGGGAGTAGGATAAGGGGCAGCAAAACACAGGTAGATTGAAGGAATTAGCTATTTTTTCCCAAACACAGAGGGGTAAGTATTGGTCTAAACAATTTATGATATATTTCAAGTAACTATAAGAATACAAAATTCCCAACACATAAAAACGATGAATGTTTGAGGAAATGGAAGTGCTTATTACCCTGATGGATTATTGCACATTTTATACATGTACTGACATTATAATATACCCTATGAAAATGTAAAAATATTATGTCTTGCTGGGCATGGTGATTCACACCTGTAATCCCAGCAGCTGGGGAGGCTGAGGCAGGAGGATTGCAAGTTCAAAGCCAGCCCCAGCAAAAGTAAGGTGCCAAGCAACTCAGTGAGACTCTGTCTCTAAATAAAATACAAAATAGGGCTGGAGATGTGGCTCAGTGGTCGAGTGCCCCTGAGTTTTATCCCCAGTTGAAAAAAAATATATGTCTCAATTTTTAGAAAAAGGAAAAGAAAATATACCCTTATAAATACCTTTTCATTCATCCATATTGAGTTGATTTCTCTTACTTGAAGTAAAAAAATATCCTAGTGAATACACCATGGAATACATATGAAATAAGTAATTCCCATACACACACAGAAATATGAATGGCCCTTAAATATTAAAATATGTTTAACCTCATAAATAATGAAATGGAAATGGAAACTACAAAGAGATAACTCTGCATACTATATTGCCAAAGATTACAAGACCTTTGGTGAGGGTTTGGGGACTCAGCACTCATACATGGTTGGTGGAAAATCATGGAGGGAGCAGTTGGACAATATGGAGCATGTGGTAGGTATACTGTTTCTTTGACAGCAAACTCACTTTTAAGAATTTGTCCTAAGCTGAGATTCATGTACCTGTGAAAACAAGTATGAAAAGGAGGGTGATGTTTATATGAAGAGAAAAAAAAAAGAAGAAAGCATCTGTGCAGGAAGGGAAGAGGGAAGGAAAAAACCCATCCGTAAAGGGAGAGTGAACTATATTCTAGAACTCAAAGCTATAAAGTCAGCCTAGCAGTGTTACTTAGAGCATATCATTTACAGAATATTTATTGAAAATAAAGAGGCTGGTCATAGAATATTATTAGAGCATGATTCCATGTATGTAAAAATCACACATGCATTTGTCATGGAGAGATAAAAGGCTGTCTAGAAATTATTCCTGGATGTGAGGGAAGCCAATCCAACACTTGATCAGACAGAAAAAGAATTCAAGGGCGGGAGTGAGGGGCATAAAAGGTCCTGTAAGTTTTTTAGATTACAGAAGTAAAATATGCTCCTTTTAGAAAAAAGTATAAACATGCATAAGTTGGAGAAGAACCACCCTAATAGTGCCAAAAAGAAAACCACTGTTAATGATTCAGAATGTTTCATTTTGTCTTTTTTCTACAACACATTCGTTTTGAAAAACTGCAATTATACTAAATATGCACTATTAAATCCTGATTTTCTTACTCAACATTGAGTAGTCTTTTCCCACATTATTCAATATTTCAACAGATGACATTAAATTGATGCACAATAGTCTATAGCAAGCAAGTAGAACTTATTTAACTATTTTACTTACAAATTTTGGAATTTAACAAGTAATCTTAAAACTTATTATAAATTAATAATGTGTGAAAATTTTGCAAATGAAGAGTAGCAAAAAAAAGTTTCTATATGAAAACAGTAGTACATAGTACAATTGCTAAAACGATATTGCTTATTGGGTATGGCTGACTAAAATAGAATAAATAGCCCCAAAATAGTGTATAAAACAAAGATAGTATCACAGGTGAAATGTTTTGCAACATAAAGAATAAGAACCCAGAAATGAGCAACTGATGCTCTTGTCAAACATACAAGCAGATCTAAATGAACTCTGGAGGGAAGCAGTTAAATAAATGATGATATATAACTTTGTGGTCTTTCAAATTTTTCACACAGATCAGGATGCAGATGTAAAAAAGATTTCTAAAGCAAATTATGTTAAAAATTCAAGTCCTAGATCAATAAAAAAAATCCATAAATAAGTGAAAAATCTTTGTTTATGAATGCTTAGATAAACACATAAGGGAGAGTTGTAAGAATAATAAATTCTCAGAAGGAAAGGGGGTAAATAGAGACTTTCAATTTTTACTACTCTCTGTGTGTTCACGTTATTTGAATTTTTATGGCAAGTTTTTTATTGTGATATTAAAAGAAATAGATACATTTTGATATTATATTTTTTAAAAACTATAGATTTATAATTAGTGAAAAATGTCACAGGAGGCAACTTTTGGTACAAACTTAAAACTTCAGAAATGCCAAAGCAAAACGTTTTAGACAGCCCAAATTTGAGGAAGGACACTTAATCTCTGACAGTTAACTTAACAGTCAATCAAATGGATTCTGTAACTTTATCCACTAAAACTTTAGTGAGTTTGGACAGGTGCTTTAAAAAAAAGAGTAAGCACTTGAGTTAAACAGGCCAGTGCACCCCTAAGAACAACATATTTGTAAATTAATGATGAATGTTTAAATATGAAGTGCACATGAAATGTAGAAACAAAGATTTCATGAGCCCTAATTACTTACCCCACCAATAGGACAGGTACTATAAGCATTTTCACAAGACTCTCCTGTATTGAGGCAATGCGGGCCAAGAATGTTGGAGGACACATCTCCTAGGTTTGATGAAGCAAAGGCTGCTACAAATGGTCCCTGCAGAAAAAATTACTCCATTATCTTTTATTCTTTCTTACTTCCTATAATGACTTCCATTAAAGATGCATTCAATCTACTCTAGTAAACTATTCAAAATCATTTGCTGACAATAAAAAGAGAATGTACAATATTGTGAGGTCATTTTTCACTTCTGAAAATATTCACATTGCAGTCAGTATACATATTGCTACTGAAAATATTCCAGTTATCACAGAGTCATTGCAAGGAGGATTGAGTTTCAAATTTATGCCTCAAATAGAAATATTGAGACAAGAAAACACAGTAACAACAATGAAATGTGGACCTATCAATCCAGTGTCTAGTGTTTCCTCTGGAGCTCAGGGATACATTTACCCTTTTTAAAAATGTTGTATTGGCAAAAAAGCAAAGAGCAACTGCAGATTTCTCTATTGTAAAACTGAACCAAAACATACCATCCAGCATCCAGACTTGCCCTCTGTGAATCCTGCCTCTAATCAGCCTTAACCCAACTGGTCTACCATTCCATGTCCTTAAATGTTAATTTTTTCTTAGAGAAAGTAATAACTAAGCATCGGAAATCACATGTCTTTTTTGATACTCAAAGGACAATTTATGTCCAAGTGCCTAACACTCAGGCAATGATTATAAATGGGAACCTCTTTTCGTTTCTCTAAAACGGATGCTAAAATAAGAAAAGAGTTTTCCAATAAATGAGATAAAACATCAGACTGAATGCTAGTGGGGTTACTATATTTATAACAGAACATTCATTCTACCTGAAGTCCCAGGAATCTATTCCATTCTATATTCCTCTACATTTGGTGTTTGTATGCCGTGGTAAGGTAGAACAGGGTCTCTCCTCCCACTTTGTAGTTACTAATTTGCCCACAGATGAAGAGTTCCTGTAGTACATGGATTGGCTTCATGGCGCCTCCAAGTCTGATCTGCTCACTCAGTGAGTTCCAAAGCTACCAAACAAGTCTGACGGATTACAGTTGTCTCTACCCTGTCTCTAGGCCTTCTTTTAGGAAAATGAAAGGAATACCATTCCGAGGAAAGTCTGGACCAGTGAAAAGGACTTATCACCTACCCTTTTTCAGGATTCTTTCACCATTAATAAGGTGCTTAATACTTTTATGGCTCTGAAAACAAAGTTAACATCAACATAGCTTATCATGTTTCCACCTAGGTCAAAAACTATTACGCAGGGGCTGGGGTTGTGGCTCAATGGTAGAGCACTCACCTAGCAAGGGTGAGGCACTGGGTTCAATCCTCAACACTCATAAAAAAATGAAGGTATTGTGTCCATCTGCAACTTTAAAAAAATTCTTTAAAAAAGCTATTATGTATTATAAAAATGACTTATTCTTCATTATGCAACTGATTGTAACTTTATAAGTAATATCTAGCCACAAAGACCAAATAGTTTATTCATCATTTTAAATTTTTCTTTCCCTCTTAAGGAGAACTGCAAATTCTTTCTATCCAATCTTATGTGTGATCCATGATGACACTTTATCCTAGAAATATGAATCAGCTATTCTAACCATTGCATGAATGACAACACCTGACAAATGTAGGAGAAATTTTCAATGACATAAATTCTCACCTGTCCAGGGAGATATCCTTTGTTCTTCTCTTGCTCAAAAAGGTAAGATGCATACCCCATATTGTCACTATTTACAAGATGGTTGCTGTTGTTCATGCTGACAGGGTGAATGGCAAACCAGCTGGAAGAGAACAAGAAGCCCCGAGTTAATCAAGAAAACCCAAGAACTGAAACCAAAACTGAGGACTGAGACCTTCAGTTTTCTCCAGAAAGAAAATGTATTTTAAATGTGAAGCTTTTCACGGTTAGATTGGACTGGGATTGTGGCTCAGTGGTAGGGCTCTTGCCTGGCATGTATGAGGCCCTGGGTTTGATCCTCACATCTAGATAAAGAATAAAGTAAAAATTCCATTGGCAAACTAAAAAATAATTTTAAAAAAAATAGATTGAAAATGAACCTAATTACAAATAATGTGCTTGATAAATCTGATCATTTACTTAAATTAAAAATACAGAATGTTATTTTTGTGCACTATCATCATCATCATCATCATTATCATCATCAACAACATCATCAGCTGTACCAGGGCTGGCCAGTTACCAGATGGCATTTCTAAACAATTATAGAGGTGTAGACTTTGTCCTTCAGGACAGGCACAAAGATGATAACTATTCAAATCAATCCTGTCCAATTCAATAGACTTGTCCTGAGGGACAGCTGTATGTCAAACACAGAATAAATGGTGGTGTGCTCTCAGAAGCTCACAGAAGACAGAGATGTGAATGAATGGCCTTAATACAGTGTGACAAATGGTAAAAATAAAATAGACATAAAGTATTCAGAGACCACAGATGACTAGCAATTAATTCTTAAGGGCATTACAGAGAGAAGAATCAGCAATGTAAATCCATGGAGGCGTGAAAGAGGATGTTATGCATAATTCAGCATATCCTTATGCATAGTAATAGCTTGAGTGCAGAGATATATAGTTTACAAATTAATTTCACATCTGTTAGTTTCTTTAAGCTCCCCAGCTACCCTGATAGGCTGTTTTACCTCCATCTGCATGGTTGACTCAGAGATACAAAATGATGATCCCCTTTTCATGGAGGGAATATGACTCAAATCAGGGTCTATAAGCCTTTGTCCAATAGCTTTTGTAAGATCAAACCACCACATAGGTGAAAAAAATATTTACAGAAGAGAAGACAATAAAACAGATGAACTAGAATGCTTAAGATGAGAAAGATTCCAAATCATGAAGTTTTGGGTTAATTTAGAATTTTTTTCTATATAAGGTCTCACTCTGTTGCCCTGTCTGACTTCAAATACCTGGGCTCAAGTGATCCTCCTGCCTCAGCCTCTTGAGTAGCCGAGACAAGATTTTAAATTTTTAAATTATTCAACAAGTAAACAGCATGGAAACAAGAAAAAAATTGAGAATTGCTGCGTATTAGAAAACTTAATATACATACCAAAAAAATGTAGGTTTGAATTCAGATTAAAAAAAAAAACACTTGATATAATCAGGAATAACTGAATGCAAACAGGGTATTAGATCCTTTTAAGAAGTTATTTTTAATTTTGTTGGTTGTGATAATGATTTGTAGTTATACATTTTTTTCTAAAAAATAAATCTTTATCTGAAAGAGATATTTACTAAAATATTTGAATGAAATAAATATATGATATTTGATATTTTTTAAATAGCAAAATGAACAAAAAGGGAGAGGAGGAATGGAACAGAATGGCAGAGCACTGTCAAGTTATATCCAAGCGTTGATAGCTACATGGAGAATCATTACCCTAATTCGATCTAAATTGGTACATATTGAAATTTTCCATAACAGTTTTTTATTTCATGTTGGCATCCATCCCAAAAGCACAATGTCAGGCCGAATCACCAGTCCATAAGCTGAATTAGGTCTCTGTATTGACTATTTGCCACTGTACAAAGAGAAGTTTAGGCTGGAGATCATCTAAGCTCATCCTCTAGAAGTTAATTGCAAGGTTTTTTTGTATTTCAGAAAACCCCTCTCTTTGTTTTCTTTGTGTGGGGGGAGGGTGTCTCTTTCTCTTAAAACTGTAATGTCAAAATAAAATTCTAATAAACTCTTTACCAGTTAGTGGACTTTGGTTTTTGTTGTTGTTTGTTTGTTTTTAATTTTGCTCTGTTTAGTTTGGAAAGAAAAATGTGGTAATGGCCTTGGCAGTTTAATGCTCCCTGACTGAAATATTTCAATCTGATCTGATCACATTGAAGTCAGCCAAATTCAGCCCATTACAATCAAAGGACACTGCAAAACAATTCTTCCAACATTGGCTATTATTTAGCGCATATTAGGCAAAGACTTTTAAATAAAAGTCTCATTTTATTCTCACAAGAAGCTTTTGAAGCAACTTAGGAGGAGAAGGCAGAAGAATCTCAAGTTCAAAGTCAGCCTTGGCAACTTGGTGAGACCCTGTCTCAAAATTTTAAAAAATGGCTGGGATGTGGCTTAGTGGTAGAGTATCACTGGGTTCAATGACCAGTACCACAAGGAAAAAAAGAACCTCTTGAATCAGGTACTTTCATTATTCTCATTTTATAATGAAGGAAACTTAGTCTCAGAGTAGGGAAGTAACCTGACCAAGGCCACAGGGTCATTAAGTTGAGAAACAGGGCTATGAATCCAGGTTTGTCAGACTATACATAAGGTCTTATTCACTATGGGATACTGGTTCTGTTCCTTCCCTTTATTCACTTGTTCATTCTATACAAGTTAACCTTGACTCTGTGCCAGGCACTAGGAATGTAAGGATGAATGAGACATCATCTTGCCTTTGAGAAATGCTTGACAAAGGATGTGACATTCCAGTCAGTCTGAAAGCATGAATAGGAACTTGTCAAAGGACTCATTACAGATGTATTCCTAACAAAGTAAATAAAGTCTGCAAAGGCACAGAGCTGGGAAAAGTGTGGTGTGTTCAGAGATTGAGTAGATAGGGTGGCCAGAGCAGAATGGATACCATCAAGGAACCGTGGCAGTTGTATTGTCATTCAGCCAGCATGAACTTATTGAAAGCCGGGAGTGGAACAGGCATTGTGTTAAACCCCAAGGAACTCAGAATCAGTGCTGTTCTCTATCAGCAAGAAAGTTAAAACTGTCCACGAAGTATCTGTGGAGGAAGCAAATGCTAAGTAAATTTTAGTCTAGTAGTTAGATTACAAATGACTTCCTATTTATTTCAGGACTGAGAAAGTCGACTGAAGGTTCTCTCTACAGAAATGCAAAAACATGTATCCCCTCCCCCCCAAAAAAAGTTATTCTTATTGCAGGAAAGGAAAATGTTGTATATTTTTCTCCTCTTTCTTTTGAAATATGTTGTTTAAATATCAGGCATGCCACTGCAATGAAGTACTATGGTAACTGATGAATATTTATTTGAAAAACACAAAGAGGGGGTCATTTAATTTTAAAAGGACACACTTACAATTTATTTTATCTGCTAAAAAAAATACTCTTCAAAGCAAAGTTCAAAGGAAAGGAAGAAAGGCTTAGTTAGTTTCAGAAGGTGTTTGAATACAGATCTAAGAGGATGAACATGTCCCAAATAATAAACATTTTTAAATTATGATGATGTCACACCTAGGTGGAAAATGGGATACAGGCCTCTATCTCAACCAACATAATACAATCAAGAGTACTGAGGAAAGTCAAAGGATTGGAGATTTTATCTTAGTTTGTAGCAAAATCAGTTAAAATTCTTGGATCTTTATTCTTAAGACTGAAAAATAACAAATTTCAACCATATTTTATGAATCAGTAAGCAGCCTATTAATATATGTTTTGGTTGTACATGCCCGCAATTTCAGCATCTCAGGAGGCTAAGGAAGAACAACCACAAGTTCAAGACCAGTCTCGGTAATTTAGTAAGGCCCTAAGAAACTTAATGAGACCCTGTTTAAAATTTGGGGCTGGGGCTGGGGCTGGGGCTCAGTGGTAGAGCATTTGCCTAACAATGAGGCACTAGGGTCAATCCTCAGCACCACATAAATAAATAAAATAAAGGTTAAAATATATATAATATGTATATGTAACATATATAAATATACACATATTTATATTATATATAATATATATTTTTCAATATATAAATATATTATGATCTGGCTCTGAAATGTGCCCAAAGCTCATAGGTTGAAGGCTTGGCCCACATTGCAGCAGTATTCAGAACTGGTGCCTTTGGGAGATGACTGAATTCTGAGGGCTCTGACCTTATCCTTGGACTCACTCATTGATAGATTCATAACTTAATGGGTTCTTGGGAGATGGTGGACATTTGAGGAGGTGGAGCCTGCTTGGAGGAAGTAGATCCTTGAGGGCATGTCCATGAGTATACCTTTCTCTTTTGCTTCCTAACCACCATGAGGTGAGCATCTTATTCCAGTACATGCGTCTTGCCAAGTTGTTCTGTCTTCCCACAGGCCCAGAAAAAAAAACAGAGCCAAGTGACCACAGACTAAACCCTCTGGAATCCTAAGTGAATCTTTTCTCCTTTAAGTTGATTTTCTGAGGCATTTTGACACAGCAATTAAACGCCAACTAGCACAATATAGAATAATGATGTTTTTCTCTTGTGTGAATGAGGCATTTAGAGAAAAAGATCTCTAGAACCTCTTTCAATTCAGACATTGTATGTTTTCTACTGTAGAACAGAAAATAAAAGTACCATAAAAATTCATAAACTGATAGAACCTCAGTGGAAGTCAAGTTTCAGTCTCTCAGACTTGGACCCCCAGGTCCAGTATGTAGGTTGCACTGTATAAAAAGGTGGTTGGCAGGAAGGCGGAGCAGGGGTTAAATCCAGCCCCTGCACAGCTCACCAAGCCAGGAACCTCTGTCAGCCCAGAAAAGAATATGACTGTAAGATGTACACCCAGGGGCCTAAGTGGTGTTATCTGTGACCTTCTGTAAACTAAATAGGAAAACAGAATTTTGTGCAACCATTCAAAGGTTGCGTTCATGACAATTCATGGTAATATACAAGCTCTTTGGGTAAATACAATATAGGAGGCCATAGTGGGTAGAACAGTTCCCCCCAAAATTTATATTTACTTAGAACTTCAGAGTGTGGCTTATTTTGGAAGATCTTTATAGATATAATCAAGGTCTTAGTCTTAGATTGACTAAGTCCATACTGACTTAGTACAGTCTCTAATCCGATGACTGATAGTCTTATAACAAGAAGGAAAAAACCCAGGCACCCAAAGAAGAAAGTGATATGACAATAAACGCAGAGATTGAAGTAATGTATCTATAAGGCGAGGAAGCCAAGAATTGATGGTAACCACTAGAAGTGGAGAGAGAGAGACAAGGGACAAGTTGTTCCTCAGAACCTCTGGAAGGAACCAACTCTGTGAATGCCTTAATTTTGGACTTTGGGCCTCCAGATCTGTGAGACAATACATTCCTGTTGTTTTGAGTCACCCAGTCTGTCATAACATGTGGCTTCCCTTGGAAACTGATACAGAGGTCATGTACTACAGTTCCCAGGCAGACCAGTTCTGGAGTCAGGTACAAACTACTTAACTTAATGGAATTTCCAATGTTCCTGTCTGTAACATAATGATAATAGTAGTAGCCACTTCACAATATTCGATACTTAAAAGAAGTAGCATAAGTAAAGCGCTTAGCACAAATACGGTCTTATACTAAGAATGAAATAAACGTTCATGATGATGATGTTGACAATGCTGATACTGCTACTGCTGTGCTACAAATGATGATGATGATAAGGAAGGGCACAAAACTCTGAGCATAAATACATACAGCATTCATAAGACTGAGAAAATCCTCCAATATATGGTATATGGGTGTGTGTGCATTTCACACATACTATAGAGCATGAACATGAATAATTATACGAGGACACTCTGCCCTCTTGTGGCAAATACTTGGGTGCTCATGAAACACCCATACGCTCTTCTAGGTCCCAGCCCCACTAGCAGGGTGGGAGCCTGTGAATAGTTCTGGCCAATCCCACATGTGCTGTGCAGAACTACCCCACCTACAGGAGACTTTGCAGGAGCAGAAAATAGGTCTTCATATGTGGGAGTCACTGGAATGAATGAAGACTAAACCTTCTATCTGTCCTGGTTGTTGGCATTCATTGCTTTGATGAACACGCCTCTCTGTCACCTCCCTCACAATCCTCCTCACCCCACCCCACTATAAACTGTTGTGAGGAAAGAGAGGAAAGGGTGTTTCATTGATAATGTTAAACTGTAAGGACTTTGTGGCCCAGCATTCTACCTAAGGGGTAACCTGAATTTTAAACCAGCAGAAGCGATGAATAAAGATTAAACTCTTAGAGAAAGGCAAAGGGGTTCTTCTGCAATTACAGGTAAACCTGGTGGCAGCATCCTGGGCAGATGTCTGCCAGTTCTGTGCCAGAGAAGTGATATACTTTCTCAATTCACACTATTCTTATCTTTCAGAAACACTGAATGAAAAGAGGCCCCTCAAAAATAAAAAATAAATTTTAAAAATGCCCTCTCCGATAAGGATTTTGGAGAAAGATCTTGTTTGGGTGGATTTCATTAAGTTATGTAAATCAAATTTCTTGAGCCCTAACTGGTATGATTAAGTGATCAACAAAACCAAACCAGGAAATAGCTGAGAAGATTTTTTTTTAATTCAAACCAACTAAGAACTGAGGAAATTCAAAGGAAAACATCCTAATTTGGCTTTGTTGAGTCTGTTGCTTGGCAATTATTATAATGTATGATAATACACATGATTGGCAAGAGCCCAGGACATTCTGCTCCTGTTTGCAGTAGGAGTGTAAACCAGAAAAACCTTTCCAGAGGGCTGTTTGGCAGTTTATAGGAAGAGTTTTACAATTTAAACATTCCGTTTGGCTCAGCAATCCCACTTCTAGGAATTTAGCTTAAGGAATCATTGGCAAATATTATTTATTTAAGAATTCTTATCACAATGTATTTTATGATGGAAAAACCTGTAAACAACCTAAATACCCAATGACTGTTGATTGGGCTGAGTATTTTCTAATATCTATGATGAACTACTATATAGAAATTTTTAAATGGTGATTTAAAAAAATACTAACTAGCACTTAAATATATTCATAAGGCGCTAATGAAAAAAATCATCAAACTATATATGCACTAAAATCTCATCTTTTAAATAAAAATTTTGTAAATGTTTAGAAAAAAGTCTAAGGCTATGTAAGAAAATATTAATAGAATAACAAAGAATGGGGAGATAAAGAAAAGTCCAGACATATAAAAATCACAATTTCTGAAAATAGACTCAACTCACTCATTGAAAGATAGCAGAATACAAAATGAATAAATAGAGCTATATGGTATTCATAATTGATAGTCTTAAAACATAAGAACAAAGAAAGGTTGAATGAAAATGACGGGAAAAAAAATAGACATGGCAAATCTAACCTACAAAAAGTTGAGTTAACGATATTTATCTTTCAAATTAAAAAAAATAATTTTTAGATATTCAGAGAGTCACTACAAAACTGAGCAAGCAACTTAAAAACCACACGATTGTCTTAATACATGAAAATAACATTGTTAATATTTTCATAGTATTTTGAAGTTCCAGTGCCCAAAGTGAGTAAAACCAAATAAGCTTCCAATTCTGCAGCAGGACCTTGCAGGCATGCTTAGTTCTTCTTATGAGCTCCACATAGGAAAGAGAACAGATGCAAATTACCTGAATATTAACCACGGATAGTTTGGGGTATAATTTTGGTGTATAATTTTGATTTAATTTTTTTTCCTTTCTACTTTCTATATTTTTTCAAGTTTTTTTTTCAAATGGTGAATACATCTTATTTAAATACCAATAATAATAATAATAATAATAATAATAATAATAATTGGAAAAAATATAACCTTAAAAAAAATAACCTTCAAAATTTCTTCAGGTTAAAACTTTCCAACAGTCAAGTCCAATGTCTTCTGCCAACTGGTTTTTATGGCTTTATTTTCTAAACTTGGGACAATCTAACAAGCCTGATTTATCTCTGTTGTCAGCCAACTGTCATCAACCTTGTCATGAAAAAAGTCCTGACCCAGTACCTCTCCTTACGTGAAAATAGATCAGACATGGGGTGAGAGCTCACTACACACCCGTGGCCTGTGCTCTCCCGGTGAAGCACGTGGGCATGCGGATAAGAGAGGCAGAGCAGGAAGAAGGCGTTAAGCTTCAGATCAACTTACAGGGAAAAAAATATATCAGCGATACAGTGGCAGACAGCAGGGCTTTATAAACCACATTTAATGCAAATAGAGGCATTTATGAAGACAAAGATCAGGTGAGACGGATTTTTAAAGAGGTCAAAAATAGTACTGTGAATGGCAGTCACTAAGTTTTTGACATCTGCAATTTGAATAGGATCAAGTGAACTAAGGGGAGAGTAGACAGGGTAGAGTGGAAGAAGCAGTATAGATGAACATTGTAATTCAAAAAGTCATAGTTATAAAGGGTAGAGGAGATTTAAACACACAGGCACGTCTGAGTTCTGTAAGTCAATATGATTCAAATAAATTAGTGTAATTCCACAAATTTGATTTTTCTGTTTGTACACAAATTATTCAAATAGCTTATACAAACCACTGCCCTGTTATTTTTTTAAATGTCTTGGAAGCGTGCCCTTACAGGATCCCTTTCTTTTTTTATTAATTAATATTTTTATTTATATGTGATGGTGGAATGCATTACAATTCTTATTACACATATAAAGCACAATTTTTCACATCTCTGTTTGAATATAAAGTATGTTCACACCAATTCATGTCCTCATGCATGTACTTTGAATAATGACGTCCATCACATTCCACCATCATTTCTAACCCCATGCCCCCTACCTTCCCTTCCCACCTGGCTGCACTATCTAGAGTTCATCTATTCTTCCTCCCATGCTCCCTCTCACTACTTCACTATAAATCAGCCTCTTTATATCAGAGAAAACATTTGGCATATGATTTTTGGGGATTGGATAACTTCACTTAGCATTATCTTCTCTAACGCCATCCATTTACCTGCAAATGCCATGATTTTATTCTATTTTTTTGCTGAGTGAATATTCCATTGTGTATATATGCCACATTTTCTTCTTCCATTCATCTATTGAAGGGCATCTAGGTTGGTTCCACAGTTTAGCTATTGTGAATTGTGCTGCTATAAACATTGATGTGGCTGTGTCCCTGTAGTATGCTATTTTTAAGTCCTTTGGGTATAGACCAAGGAGAGGGAGAGCTGGGTCAAATGGTGGTTCCCTTTCTGTAAGAATTCAAGGATTAGCAATAAATAAAATAGAAGGCAATTAAGCAATCATTCAAAGACCTGCTGAGACCTTCCCTCTGACTCCAATAAATAGGAACCACATCATACTGATTCTTAGAGAGCTGGCAGAAAGCAAAGAAAGGGAAGAAAAAGAGGAATTCATGCCACTCCCGCAAACTCAAGGGAAGTAAAGCAGGATGCTGGCTGTTCTGTTGCAGCCCAAGCCCATCTTCCCGGCCGCTCAGGCTATCCACTAACCAGAGCTGCCATTTGGGTTCCTTTCTTGGTGACTTCTCTTTCTTTCTTTCTTCCTTTTTTAAACCTCTGTTTTGTTCTCCTCCTTCATACTTTCTTCATACATGTGCTGACTTAATGTATCAGGATTTCTCAAGGCTCTGATTTGTCTCCTCTGGATGACAGACTCTGGGGTGCCTTCCAAAGTTTCCCAAAGTAGATTTTGTATATATTTTTTTCTTATATTTATATTTGGCTTATATTTTAATTCAGAATTCAGAACATTCTCAACATGTTCTCTATGTCCAAAAAGGTACAGATATTTTCCTGACATAGGTCAAGTCAGGGACTGACAATTGTAGAGGGTTTTGTGACCTATGAAAGAGATTTGCCCACATAGATTTATTTCATTCCTCAAGTCTCTGTTGTTCCTAACCTTTCAATAGTCCCTACCCCGATCCCAGCTTAAAATACTATAATGATTTTCCATTTCTCTTAGTATAAAAAACAAAGTCTTTATTGTGACATCTAATCTCTTTCTGTATCTCACAACACTCTGACCCTTTGTCCTTTATGCTCCAGACAAACAGACCTCCCATCAGTCAAAAGGATCCCAGAGCTTTTACACATCTTTCTCCCACTGTGCTAAGTGTTTTTTTCTATACCCCATTTTGCCATTCTTCCTTCAGCTTTGGTCTCTTCCTCAGGGAAACATTTTCAAATCTTCTGACATGATCAAAATCCTTCAAGATAATTCTACCTTCCTTCCTACTTAATCTCATTATAATTCAGTATATAACATAGTTATTATTATTATTATTATTATTATTATTATTATAAAATTTGTTAAATTAGCACTTAAGCCAACTGTAATTTTATTTGTATTTTGTGTCTATTTATATGCCTTCTGTCTCTATCAGTAGACTATAAAGGGCAGCAACTATGTCTGATTTTGCTCATGATTGTATTCCTAGGACTAACTCAGTTCATGACATACACACTCCACAGAGATTTAATAAATGAATGAGTGAACAAATAATAATCTCTTTGTAAAAAGAAGATAGGATACCCATATTGAGAAATGTGAGAAAAGTCTCAGAGAGTTTAAGGGATTCATTCAAGGAGCACAAACATAGGTATTTGATTGCAAGGTATTTGGTTCTGGATTCCAAGGCCAGGGAATGCATCATTCCAAGGACTAAAAGCATAGGTGGCACATATTAGGTGTCTCATGCAGACTTGTTGACTGAAGAAAGGAAAACAAAAATAAAAGTAGGAAGGAATTATGAACTTTGGTAGAGTTTCAGTGTGAAGAGGAGTCTTTGCTGTGACACTGGGCAGGCCACATGACTTTTGCTCCCCAGGTGAAGGTTGAACTAGATGATCTCTATGCTCTAGAATTCTGATTCTGTGTTTCCAAACTCCTTACACCTTGGGAATCTGTCTAACAGCAGATACCTACATGTTGTGGCTTAGTTACCTAACAGCCCAGATTTCACTTTATGTTTTAGATCATTTTTAATGTATTCAAAGAGTAATTATCACTATGAAACCAGAGGCAATTGCAGGAGCAATTACACCAAGGATAACATATGGCAGCTATAGAAACAATGGAAAATTACTGCAGGATGTTAAGCACAGCAGATGGAAAACCTTTACTATCACCTTGATCATTGACCCTGAGACTTCCAGATATGTAATACAGTCATATACAAAAGGGCGAAGAACATCTGGACAAAAAGCTAGCTTTTTAAAATTTTCTTTTCCCATTGATAAATGATTTAGAAACTAATAAGAGGGAATCATGATGCACCATAGGACCCAGCTATCTTCTTGGTATTTATCCAAAAGATAAATCAGAATATTATAGTGATATGGCCATTTTATAGCAGCAGAATTCACATTAGCCAAACTATGGAATCAACCAGATGCTAGTCAATAGATGAATGGATTAAAAATGTGGCATCTATTCACAATGGAGTTTCACTGAGTCATAAAGAAGAATGAAATAATGGCATTTTCTGGTGAATGGATGGAAATGGAGAAAATTATGCAAAGTGAAATAAGCCAGACTCAGAAAATCAAGGATTGAATGTTTTTTTCTCACATGTGGAAACTAGAGCAAAATAAGGGAAAGAAGACAGTTGGCGAAGATAAGGAAAATCCAGGGAAGATCAGTGGAGTAGAAGAAGGGGAACCAGAGTGAGGGAGGAAGGAACGGAAAGGGGAAGATAAATGGATGAATCAATAAAATCTTGTTAACTTCAGATATAAAGGTATCAAAAGGAATTTCACCTTTATATATGTGTAGAAGAGAGGATGTTTAGTAGAGAGGAGAGAGAATAGGGAAGAAGGAGGGGGAGAAAAGTGGGGAGAGAATGGGGATTGAAATCAAATTCCTTGCATGTATGATTCTGTCAAAATGAATCCAAGTACCATGTATAATTATAATACTCGAATTTACAAAAAGAGATTGAAGAAGATACACTCAATTCTTAACCCTCTTGGACTGCTGAGGGCCATTGTCAAGTAGGAATGACGCATCGAAATTTCCTTGCCAGTGTACCCCATGTTAAATGGACTTGCCTTGGAAATTCGCTGTGACATTGCATGTGTGTTTGAGAAAGGTGACCCTGCTCAAGGACAAGGGTGGATCCAGGTTTAGGGTGTATTCTGCAGGTTTTAGGAAGCATCCCGGTTTAGGATAATTTGGGTTTAAGGCATTCCCGGTTTAAGACAATCTGGGTTTGGGGGCAGTTCCAGGTTTAAGATTATTCCTGCTGGGAATAGGGCGTATCCTGCTGCCGGAGTTCCCGTTGAGTTCTCATGGAGTTCAGAAGGTATTTGGGATTAAAAGCCTGGTGGAGTATGTGTATTGCGGCAGAACTTGGATTTCCCGAGAACGTGTTTGTAGAGGGCCGGTGTGAGTTTGGGAATAAAGAATTGCTGTTTGAATCGACTGCGGCATTAATGACAAGCATTATATATAGAAGTGACATGCATTATATCAGCTCCTACTCTGTGACTGAGGTCTAGTCCCACTACCCCACAGAGATGTGAGGGAAGGAGGTTGGAGAAATGTAATGCCCAGTTGGGCAAGTACTTACAGTGCTGGCCCAATACATGGAAAGGCAAGCAAGTACAAATTGAATTTTGGTGTATAAATATTACCAAAAAAGAAAAAAAAAGGCTAAAATGTACCTGGTTTGGCCAGTGATCTCTAAATGAAGCTATATTTTTTGTTTGTGTGTGTGTGGTTCCCAGGGATTGAACCCAGGAGCACTGAACTACTGAGCCACATCATCCCCAGTCCTTTTATTTTTTATTTTGAGACGGAGTCTGCTAGTTTGCTTAGGTTCTTGCTAAATTGCCGAGGCTGGCTTTGAACTTGGGATCATCCTACCCCAACCTCCTGAGGAGTAGCTGGGATTAAAGCATGTGCCACCTTCCCTGTCTAGAAACTAATGCTCTTCTTTGTGGGTTCTACTTTCATTTAGGTTTTGATTTTCAGAATTAATCTCTTTCTAGCTTACCAATGTACTGTAAAAGGTATTTTAGTTCTATTTTATGAAGCATTTTTAGTGGGAGAGTCAGTTAGGGTAGTTAGTCCACCATACTGCTAGAAATGGGAGTTGTCTAAAACTTTAAAATCTAGATTTTAAGAACATGCATCTTTAAAAAATTATTTCAGTGGGTTAGAATCATCTTAGGTAGTACTGAATTTGCATTATTTTTTGGTCATATTTAGTTAAGTACTTGTTCACTACTGACTTCTAATCAATTAAAAGTTTTATGTAGGTACAAGTTAGTATCAAGTATATTGGAAGTTAAAGTATTATTTTCATTTTCAATGTAGTGATTAGTTGTAACTATTCCAAATATGCTCTCTAAATGTAAATATTTAATTTTAAGTTATAAATAATACCTGTATGTAATAGAAAATATTGAATTGTTAAGGGGGGTCAAATACAAAAACCAATGAAATGTCAGCATTTTTTATTTTTAAAAGTGGGCAAGAGTAGAGGGAGGATAGGACATGTTTTGTGGTGATGAAAATGTTGCATTTTGGTCACGTTAGTAGCTTCTGTGGGGGCACATATTTGTCAAAACTCATTGAGCTATATATACATTTTAAATGGACATGTTTCATTACATGTAATGGTACCTCAATAAAGTTGATCTTAAAAAATAGGGAATCATGAATAAAATCAACCATCAGTCCAAGAGGTTAAATAGAAACTATAAGGAAGTTATGGCTTAGAGATGAGGTATCCCCCAAAAGCTCATGTGTAAGACAATGCAAGAAAGCTTACAGGTGAAATGATTGAGTTACAACAGCCTTAACTTAATCAGTGCATTAATACTCTGATAGGGATTAACTGGATGATAACTGTAGGCAGTAAGGAGGTGAGTCATTGGGGGATATGTCTTTGGGGTATATATTTTGTCTGTGGTGAGGGGATTCTATCTCTCTCTGCTTCTTGCTAAGTCCTGAGATGCTTTCCTCCACCACACATCCTGCCATGATGTTCTGCCTCACCTCAGGTCCTGAAGAATGGAGTCAGCCATCTATGGACTGAGACCTCTGAAATCATGAGCCAAATAAACTTTCCTTTCTCTAAAATTGTTCTTGTCAGGTCTTTTGGTCACAGCAGTGAAAAAGCTGACAAAACAAAGCAAAAACCACCTTCTCCCAACAAACATGGCTTACTCAACATAACTTTTCAGAGATTTATGTCCTAATCAAATTCCATACCAACATGAACCACAATCTAGATCTTCCTTCCCTATTCAGTACACTTCCCACCCACTCTGACCTAGCATTCACTCTCGCCTCAGAACTCACTGTCTCCATGATGCCTTGAGAAATCCCATGACTCCTTCAAGGTCCAGCTCCAATGTCATTTTCTCTTGGAAATCTTTCACAGTGCACCCAAGTACTCATGGCTACATCATCCAAAGTCTTTTATTTATGCCTTCATAAATTTATGCCTGCATAACAGCACTTTTGGCCATCTGATTTATGTTATGATGACCTATCTATTTATCTTGTCACCCACCCCAGACACCCCACTAACCTGTAAGACTCGTGAAGAGAGGAACTGTGTCTTATTCATCATAACATACCCAAAGCAACACAGTTGCATGACTGACATTTAGAAATTCTGAGTTAAATGCTAGGCAGCAATTAATCAGTAGATGAATTTATTGTAATGGAAGAATAAATCTTACCATGTTAGCCCACCTAGCAAAGTTTATCAGGGAGTTTTTAGTCACCTCATTTTATACCCAAAAAAGTAATTCCAATGCTAAAAGTTTCAAGCACTTTTATATGCCAATAATGGAATTATTTAGCAGAGGTCAAATTATATTCTATTCCTTGTCTTTTAGCTAAAAGGATTTTGTTGCCTATGCCATTAGAATTTTGCATGCATTATCTCATTTAATCCCCAAACCATCCTATATGATATTATTATTCCCACTTTCAAATAGAATAACTGAAGTCTAAGTAGGTATTATTTTCCCCAGGCAATAAGGCCAGTAAGTGACCAGCAGGGCTTGGATGTAAACTCAAGTCAACTTTACCCTGAAACTTCAACTCTTTATCACCATGAAACTACTCCACCTAGTTTTAGAGCCAAACTGGGTATGTGCTAAGCTATGTATCATAGTCTATTTTTCTTCAGTACTTGGTTACTTTTAATTTACTTTAATTTTTAAAATTTGCTTTTAGTTTTTACTCACATAGAATCTTTCATTTAGATATTTCATGGTTCTACTTGGCCAACCCTTTGCCATCACTCTAATACTTAACCAATGTTTTAACAAAGCAAAAACCACCTTCCTCCCATAGAATGCTCAAAATGGTCTAGGGATAAGAAAACTGGGAGATAGAGTAGTCACATAACTTGTCTAAAGTCACACAGTTAATAAAAATGAGAGTCCAGAGTAAATCCAAGCCATTTGACTTTAGCACCCAAGCACTATTAAACATTTCTCTGAGGGCATTTTTGTATCTTTTGTAAGTCCACAGGTCAAGGTGTCTAGAACAACATTACCCACCCAGTCAATTCCTGAGTCGGTCCAATTTCAATGACCAAAATCACATAGGAATGTAAATTTCTACTTTTTGAAGAATCCGTTTTCCTATATACTGTCACTGCCATATAACAGTTAACATATGTTAAAACGTGTGCTGAGTTCTTCCTATTCCTAATTGGCACTGCCTTGCATTAGATTTGATCCTCTTAGGAAAATATAAAAAGTGCTAAACCCGTAGTCACTTGCCTGATTGGTCAGGTTATTTTCTTATTTTATCAAGAAATAACTGTCCACATCTTAGAAGCTTTCCATCTGAACACCAACATTTACTGAGTATTTATGTCATGTGCCAGAAGCTATGCTGAGCGCCTCACCAGGACTCCTCACTGGGTCATCCTTATATCAGCCCTAATTTACAGGCCACACACTAAGCCCTGAGAGACTGAGAACCTTGCCCAAAGCCCCATGACTGGGCCCCAGTTGTATATGACTCCAAGCCTGAACTCTTAGCCACATATTTTTTTTTTCGGCATTATGGGTACTACTCTAGTCTCTTTTTTCTCCCTGTAATTAATGAAAGATCTCCAGACACATTAAAAAAGAAGAAGAAGAAAAAGAAAATAGATTACCTGATAAGGCCCATGTCATCTCCATTCAAATCCACTATTTTCAAGAGTAGCATTTCCTTGTCTGTATTTGAAGAATACCTAGTCAGTGAAATAAAGATACTTAGTTCTATGTTAAAGACTGGCCCTCATGTATGGCAAATAATAAAAGCTGAAAAAAAAAATGCCTCCGTGAGATTCCTTGAAAAGCAACAGTTCTGTGAACCCCATCCAATACCTCATTCTTCAGTAAGGAGATGGTTCATAATCATGATTGACCTTAGGAGGACTAAGTAAACTGACGGGAGTTGAACTATATATTTTTATATAATCGATGTAATATTATATAACATATAGAAAATGATTTGTCTTTGACATTTCTACTTATATCAACTTTTAATGGAATCTCTTGGAATGTGCAGGAGTATACAAAACCCAAATCATTCAATACCTGCAACTTAAGTGTTCTTTTATGTCTTTTCAAGGAAAATCAGATTTTAGTTTCTAAAAATCAATACCTCTGAAAGCCATTGAAAAATATGCAGACAAATATAAAATGTCAAAGTCAAGTTGAAACAGATGTTGTACAATGCCATAGCAGCCAAGTACTTCTCTTCTGTTACAACCTTGTAACCAACTATTTAAAAAAAAAAAATCATCTCCTTTAAATGTTTGATTTAGTTATGTTGGTTTTATTTCTTGCTTTTCCTTCCAGATTCTCTTTTTTATTTTTATGTTTTAATCTTCTCTCCCTTGCCCCACTCTGATGCATTTAGATGATTCCTTCTACATAACACATAATAAAACAGCTATTTTTTAATTTAACAAAGATGTGTTATGCACATTTTCGTCTCCATTTTACAGATGACAAAGCTAAGAGTCAATAAATTAAGTAAATTCTTAAAGGTCACACAATTAGGAAGTGATAAAGCTAAGTTGAAACAATACTTGTGCCTGATTTCACAGCCCAGAGTACTTTAGACATCTACCATGGCTCCCTACGCCAACAAAGGACAGAAATATATGAAAAGAAAATATTGGGAGTTCATTATTATATTCACTCTTTGTTTCTGCTTGCCCTAGATGAACGTGTTCTAAAATTATTTTAGCTTTCATACTCTCCTAGGGTCGGTCCTACCATGGCCACCAATAACAATTTTTGGATTTTGTGGCTTTTCTCAAGGGAAATGCAATGATGCTGTTTTGATCATTTCCCTCACCTTGCTCTCTCTGACTGTGGATTCCTAAGGTAAGATGTAGGACTTCGATTGATCTGCACACCCTCGATATCTCCTTTATTGATGAAGATTTTGGCTGGTTTCATATTTTCATGTGCTATCTCGATGCTCTGAAAGTTAAAAGAAGGAAGAAGAGGGAGTTGTAAGCTTCGACATCCTGGTGGAGATGATGACTTAGTCCATGTAAAAGAAGAGCCCTATAAACAATTTCCTTTGTAAGATGTCCCCACTATAGGTTAAAAGCTGAAGAGCCACATGGCTGTTGTCATCTGTAGGTAAACAGATAGGACCTTCAAGGCTGAGACAGAGAAAGTGCTGTGCGTAGGTAAGAAGAGTATCCATTAGCTCCTGTGACCTCTGCCCTCAGGACTGCCATTTACCTGGCCAATATGGCAGACTTGACTCCCAAGACACTGGGGCAAGATTTGTTAACATACAAGTGTTCCACCCTCTCTGCCCTCTCCATCCCACCATCCTCTAAGGCAGTTTCTCAAAATTGTTTTTCCTTTTTTTTTTTTTTTAACTGAAACCACAGTGAGAGATACATTTTTCATCGGAACTTATTGCAAACCAACATATGCATTCTAAGGCAAAAGTACATAAGACAGACTCTACCCTCACTGTGGGTCATGTACTGCAATATTTTCCCATCTATTCTATTGAAGTGCTTCTGCATGTAACACCTATTGCCACCTACAATAAGCTTATTTTATAAGCTATGAACACACTGCTAGCCACAGTGTGAAAAACACTGTTGTAAAGAAAATTCTGCCTTTGCCAGATGAAACTTGGGGCAACTTTGCGAGGAAAAGTAGAGACTGAACCTGGAAGGCCGAGGGAGGAAGAACAACATACACAAGATCTCTGTGCAGAAACAGCCGGCGCACAGGGGAGAGGGGAGGACAGGCATTTGAGCTAGGAATGGTGAGGAACTTAAGGGTGTTGGTGAGAAGTCCCCAAGGGAGTTAGTTCTGCTGAAGAAGACTTGAGAATGAGGATGTGTTTTTACCAATTGTATCTTCTTCATTCTTTGAGACATATAAAGAAATATTAGAGTTATTTGCAATTGTAGTTCCTTGATAAGTTCCTCTTCCAGTGACTCTGTGCAGGGAACAGATCATGTGAGGCCTTATAATTTATAAGAGTCACCAACGAAGTATTTTCTGTCTTGGGGCTTACTGCCATAGAAGCCTCCTGTTCCTATCAATCAGTGCCTCTTGCCTAACAGTCTGTGGCTCAGAACCAGAAGCCAAAGAGAGTCAGGAAGGAGAAAGATAGAAAAGCCCTAACACTGTGTCAGACCTGGATCCTAGAGGGAGTCTCTGTGTCACGCCAAATCACTCCTAAAACCTAGGGAAGAAGGGTCAGGAACAGCTGCCTTGGGGACTCTTTGCCTACCTTCACGATACCAGTGACCATGTACTCAAAGGTTCGATTGCTAAATCCTTCACTGGCAATGACAAATATAGTGTACTGGAAATATCCTGCTGGACCCGAGTGTGTGTGAATGCCACTCAGGATAACATTGTCTCTTCTGTACAGGGAGCCGTATTTACTCTGCAGTCTGTTCAGGACCTTTAGGAAAAAAAGAAAAATGAACCAACAAAGGGAATAACATACAAACTAAGCATGAGAAAAGCGTCTCCTGAGTTTAATCACTGATCCATCCCTTTGCTACCCCTTTCATGTGGCCCTTCACTCTGTTTACTATTATAGTAACAATAACGAAAACAACAGTAACAGCTATAGCAATAGCTAACATTTTATAGATTGCTAAGTGCAAGCACAATCCTAGGTATTTTATATATATTTATATATATATTATGTCATTTGAAAATATTTATAACAATCCCAAGAAGTAGGTATTGTGAACCTCTTTTTTTTTTTTAACTCAGAACATTGAAGGGTACAGAAGTTAAATAATTTGTTGGTAGGAGAGTGGTGAGCAGAGGCACCTTCCAGAAATTAATTTGCTGACCCATCTAAAATGTAGCAGAATCAGACTCCAGATCTAAGTCTGGCTATTGAGCCAGTATTCTTAAACCATTCATCATTCAACACATAGCATTAACATTCAGGCACCTGCTCTGAGCACATGGAATGTGGCAAATTCCTACCTTGAAGATGTTTTTACTCTAATGAAGGAGAAAGATAATAAACAAGAAAATAAATACGTGACAGTATGCCATACAGTGACACATGCTATAAAAAGAAACATTGATGAATAAGAAAAAAGAAAGTGGCAGGAGTTAGTGAGGAAAGACCTTTCTGAGGAGAGGTGCTCTTTAGCAGAGGCTTACCTGGGGAGAGAAGCTAGCCATGTAGTATCTGGCATGAAGCCTTACAGGCACAGTGAAGAGACTTGGCTAGGCCTCTTAGCTACTTTACTGCATCACTTTGCAAGATGAAGAATTCACTATCCCTGAATTACATCTACTGGTCTAAGGTAAGTCATCCAGTGTGATGTTAAGGACACCCCAGTAATCTCATGAAAGGTCCACGTGAAGAAGAACCATCTTACCAGCATGACTTGCTAGAAGAAGATTTCCTCAACCTCAGGCAAGTCTCCAAACAACTGCAGCCCCAGTCAACATCTGTGTGCCACCCCACAACACAGAAAAAAATAATGTGTGACTTCTGATCTAACATAAGTCAGAGGTGCCCGACTCAGCCACTCTGGGATTTCCAACCCACAGAAACCTTCTGTGGTAATACATGACTATTACTGCTTTAAGCCACTATGGTTTTGGATGATCTGTTTTTTAGCAATAGACAATTAAAGTAAAGATGCTTGGTAAATGTTAACTGAATTAGTCAATTAATATGCAAGTGCATGACTCGTGTCTTTGTACGGTGCACATGCAACAAGAAAACAGAAAATTGATGATGTTGCTGAGTACCTACTTCTGACTGTGCTTTAATCAGCTGCAATCCGAAGTCTGGTGTTATTGTGGCTCCTTTGTGAAAAATATGAAAATGATCCAGCAAAAGTGTCAAACTCAAAGCAACCATTAGCAATATTTACCTTGAATATGGCATAGAGTATCTGATAAACCGTCTCTCTAGGGAAGTGGGGAAGCCCTCATACATGGTTGCCAATTTCTGTGGTGTCAATGCTCCCACCATGGTCAATTTTAAAACTGCCAAAAGTTTAACAACCAAACCACAACATTCCTTAACAATTAACAACAATCTCTCATGAGCTGGTGCAATCCACTTCCAGAACACCACTAGTCCACAGGGAAGTAGCAGCTTCTGCACTGCATAGTTAGCAGAGATGAAGGTAGCCATGCAACTACTTCTGTCTCAGCTGAAGAGTGATGCTACTCATTCTAGCCATGTGGTCATTAAAGCATAAAGAATATTTTGCACACCATCTTGCCTCATTAACTTCTCCATACCCCAAAGAACAATTGTTTGGTTACCATGTCCACATAAGCAACACTGAAGCATGAAGCAGCAATGATGGGAAGGAAATATGAAAGAGCGCAACTAACATCCCTCTCACCAAGCAGCCCTCATCCTCCATCCCAGTGAGTTTGTATTCCTTCTGTTTCACCCTAAGTCCAACCTCAACTCCTATTGCTTCCACAAATGCTTCTGCACAGTAACTACCACACCATGCAGAAGGAAAGAAAAATGTCTGGGAGAAGAGGAAATAATTGATGAAGGGACACCATCAAGCTGAACTAAAGTCAAAGGCTGAAATTCTTGAAATTCTGCACCAAGACAGGAAGGTAATAGAAAAGTAGAACTGCACGTCAACTTTAAAACTCCCTAACCCCACTCAATTTATTCCTAAGACTACAACATTGGGATTTTAGAATTAAATGTATTAATTCATTTCTGTTCAAGAATCAAGTTCTTAAAAAGATAGTAATAATGAGGTATGGGGATGTGGCTCAGTGGTGGCACACCTGCCTCGCATGTCTGAAGCCCAGGGTTCTATTCCCAGCTTCACACACACACACACACACACACACACACACACACACACACACACACAATCTTGAACAAAAAAAGCTACAAATAGCACACCCACAACTGCAGGTACCTTTTCCTAAACCATAATCTCTGGTAAGAAACCAGACCCATAGGACTTTGAGGGAAAATGAAATATATGAAATAATAATAGAATAATCATGCATGCAAATAACCATTATTACAAGCACATTTGCCCTTTCTTGAAAGAAAGGGTATTTTAACATAGAACAATGCAGTTATGTTAATGTATGTAGCTGACTTCTCTGTCTTCTATTCCCATTTCATTTCCTATCCCAGATACTCTTGAGAGAATGATATAGACTATTAGAAAGTCATTCCGTTTTCCTGCCTTGCCTCACTGCTCAGAGATCCTTTCTAATCTTCATTCCATGCTGGAAATGTCATTAGTCTTGAAGCTGAGATGGAGAACCTACCTCAAACCAGGTGTTAAAGACAAGCTTAATGGCACTTATATAGCTACTTTTATTTTTCACACCTCCCTTTGAGATAACATGGAATAACTAAGTTGGTTTATTTAAGGGCCTTCCCACTGGGTCTCAGATTGCATGGAAAAATAAAAATAGGAAGATATGTTGCATGGTACCCACTATGACATGACCTCATCTATAAACCAACACATTAAGCCCCTCTCCCCTCACCATTCCAGCCCCAAAGTCTACCTTTGACTCTTCTGTTTTCTTTAGTTCCTTAGAAAAGTAGTATATTATAATAAAAACTCTGGTACCAAAATGCCTAAAGATCAAATCCCAGCTCTGACAGTTCCTCACTGTGTAACTCTGGATAAGTTACTTGATGGTCTACAACTTAGCTTCACAGTCTGTCTAAAGACATAACATCAGTACTCTCTCATAGAGTTGCTTAGAGGATTAAGCAAGTTTATATATACAAACTTTGTATATATAAAATACAAAAATGTTTTATATATTGTTCTTCATATATATATACATACATATATATAATGCTCTTCATAAATATATATAATGCTATATATATATAATATCTATATATCACACACACATATATATGAATTCATATATAAAAATATAAGGCTGGCACTTAGAACAGTACCTGGCTCATTATGTGTTAGTTTTTATGTCTATTCATCCCCAAATCTCATAAGCATTTAATTTCATCCCTTACCCACATGAAATCTCACTGTCACCTCACTGGTTTAAGATCTTTGTGCCAACCTCAAATGACATAGGAAAAATTGTCAGGCAATGTTAAAAACCCTTCTGTCACCTTAATTTCTCTTTCTATCTCTTTCAATCCTCCAACACCTTGTAAAATTCCCCTGTATTAAATGTCCTCTGTTTTAAATAGCTAGTATGATACTGTTTTCCTAACTGGACTCTTACAAATAAAATCTCAATATCAAAAATCTGATGGGCTGGGGCTGAAGCTCAGTGGTGGAGTACTTGCCTAGCTGGGCAAGGCCTTGGGTTCAATCTTCAGCATCACATAAAAATAAATAGATAAAATAAAGGTATTGTGTCCATCTACAACTTTAAAAAGCACCTTAAAGTCTGCTGATTTATGTCTTTATCTCTAGCTCCACTTTATTCCAATCCATATCAAACATCACTGTCTGATTAATCATCTTAAACCAAAATAGTGTTTATATTACCATTCAAAAGTTTTATAAAATTCCACATCACTCCCAGAATTAAAAAAAAAACAACAACCTGGCATTCCAGGCCTTCCACATTAGAGCCAACACACCATCCAGATACATCTTAAGACCTGACTCCATGTGTCCTAACAGAATCCTTCTGCTCCCTCAGAAGAGAGTCTCTGTCTCTCCCTTTCGAATCTCCCTTCTATATGGTATATCATCTCCCATTGTAAACATTTAAAATTCTGCACACTCAAATGTCATTTCCACAATGAAAATGTCTTCATAATTACCATTTCCTGAATCCCTTTGTGCTGATCTTAAAATACTATATATATTCTAAAAATTCTTCAGTATTTCCTACAAGAGTTAAAGCTTAATTTTCCCACCTGTAAGTATGAACTAGATTTAGTGACTTGCTTAGTAGAATAGGGTGAAAGTAACAGTAACTTATAAGACATGGTTGTAGAAGGCACTGTGGATTCCTCCTCGTTCTTTCTCTTGGGATACTCCCTCCAAAGGAATCCATCAGAATATGGAGAGAGTAATCGAGGTTTGCTGCCAACAACCACAGGAGTGAACCATCTTGCAATGAGAATTCAAATCCCAAATTGATCCTGAAATTTAAGGTTTATTCTTTTTTTTTTTTTTTAGTTGTACACGATACCTTTATTTTGTTTATTTTTACGTAGTGCTGAGGATCGAACCCAGGACCCCGTGCATGCTAGGCATCCTTTACTACTAAGCCACAACTCCAGCCCAAGGCTCATTCTTAAATGTCTGCATTCTTTGCCCTCATCTTGATTGCAAGAAAACTGAGGCCAAAACCACAGAGCCAAGCCAGTTCGGAACTCCTAACCAACAGACCAAGTGAAATAATAATGTTTGTTGTTTTAAATCACTGTCCTTTGGGATAAGTTATTACACAGTAATCAATAAATAATATACCAGTATACTTTACTCCAGAGAATAATGTGTGTTACTGAAAATACTCTTCCTTTTATGCCCCAACTAGATGGTGAACACATAAGGGACATGGAGTATGACTCACTTAGCTGTGTGACCCCTGTAGTGGCCAGCAAAGTGCTTACAAAAAGCAGGTGGTCAGCATATTTCACCCTCTAAAATAATAATGTCTTTCAAGAACAAGGGTTCTTGGATGAATAGATGATGGATGAATGGGTGGATGGATCCATCAGTCTATCGATGGAATATGGTGGACGGATGGTAGATAAATGGATGGATGAGGGATGAATGGGTGGTTGGGTGGATAAATGGATGGATGGTGATTGAATGGATAGATGGAGAGGCTGGCAGTTGTTAGGTTGGTGAATGGGTGGATGTGAATGGGTTGGCACGGTCTGTAGGAGCTGTTGGCACTCAGGCAGGTAGCCTCTTACCTGAGAAACTGGGAGAGGGATCTCAGGCAAGAGCTCCTTGCCCCAGGTTCCCTGTTGAGTCACAAGCCAGACCTCTCTTGAAATCAGGATAGTCAATTCTCCAAGTCCCTCCTCTCTCCTAACTTAAATTGAGCTGATTTCTCTTTAGGAAAGACCCAGGTGATCAGCATCCCTTATCCCTCTTCCCCGAAGAGTTTCCACCTCCATTCAGGTACAGGAGGCAACTTCTCAGGTGGATTTGGGAGACACGGGCTCTGGGATGAGGCGCACAGGTGTTCAGAACCCAGATCCCACATTTGCTAACTGTCTGAATTTTGGAAAGTTACTTACCTCCTTTGAGACTCAGTTGCCTGATCCATGATATGGGGACAACAGCAGAGCCACCTCTGAGTTCTGTTGTTAAATATAGGAGGGAGGAAAACACTCAATGCCTCCTCCTGTTTCCAGAGATGGGAGAGGCTCCCACCCTCCACCCCGGGGAGGGAGGTATTGGAACAGTGCCTTTAGACCATCTCACCACCCCTTGTCTGGCCTCTTCACACAGCCAGAGCAGCACAGGGGAGACTCACAGAACATGGCACTGCATGCCCGGCACTTACAGTCATGGTTCTGGCCAGGGCTCCAGCCTCTCCTCTTTCTCACATTCATGACTATGTGAACAGACCTGAACAGAGCATTCACTCATTGTGACCTAATCTTATGAAGAAAAAACTTCACTGGGTCAAAAGCTTGAAAGTTTGCTTCAAGAGATAGAACTGGAATTCATCCATCATTTTATTCTGCCCCATTTTTCCTTCCTTCCCTATCTCCCTCTCTGCTCCCTCTCTCCTTTTCTTTCTCTAATCTTTATATGTTTCAGGCAGCCCAGGACACCATGTAACTTTTTGCTAAGCTCAATTATCCCCCACAGGCAGGTAACAAGTTCTAAATTGGGGAGGAAAAAAAAATCACAGAAAAGTCTGCCATATTCTTCAATACAGTTTAAAGATTAATAGAGCTGATGTTATATTCTTTTATAATGTTTGTCATATGAATTTTCAAACTCATACAAAAATGACCAGAATAATATAATGAACCCCCTGTGCCTATCACCCAGTTTCTACAGTTACCAACTCATAGCTAACCTCATTTCAATGTTGCCTTTTAATTCTCATTTGACTCCTTGCATCTCTTCTCAATTGTCTGAGAACTTGAGAGATGAGTGATGAATTGATGCTCTCAAACTTCTAACGAGGAATGATTTAGTGAAAGAATATATGTGAAGGTCACCTGGAATATAATAAGCTTTCAAAAATATTAACATTCTTAATGACAAGACATCTGCAGAACTGAGAGTGAGTTTTGATCAAGATTACTTAGACTCAATAATGGGGCTCATTCTTGTGCGATTGTCTGCTGGATGAGAGCTTCTATTGATGGTAGAGGCTCACTGTGAGAAACCAGGAGTGCTTAGGCCATCATGTTTTGTTCACTCAGACTTCCTTTAAATCACATCATTTCATCCGGACCTCAATTACCTACCTCCAGCCTGAGTCTCTGGGATATCATGCCTATGTCAACGCTGACAAACACTATTCGTCGGTTTGGCCCAGTGGGTTCCGCCATGATGAATGCACGACTGTACAGCCTTGTGAGGATGCCCCGAGCGTTCTGGCCAGATTTGCCATAGCCCATCTAAAGAGAAAGGGAGAATGAGAGCCATGCTAGCCCACTCACCTACTAATGGAAAGAAGGCACAAGCATAGGAGAATAAATTCTTTCAGAAAGACAAAAAATAAAAACCACATGAACCCATAGCTCTGAGTGAGATAACTAATATGTTTTCAAGAATAATTTATGTTAATAATAAAGCCAAATAATAAAAAAAGTTAAATAATAAAGCCAAGATCATAATAGTGACTTTAATCTTCTACTCCAATGTAAAGGCAATGTATTAATAAGGCAGAAAACATTCACTGGTGTATGTCAAGGAAAGAGCTAGTGTGGCTCAAGAATTCCATTTCTACACTGGAAACCCTTTGATAGCCATTCTGTTCTTGAAAATGAAAGCTTTTCGTCTGTCTGCTTAAGGTACTAAAGAAGGAAATATTTTCTGTACCTCTACCCGACATTGTTCAGGAACATCCTGAAGATTGGAGCCTGCCTGTCTCACAATCGTTGTTCGGTGTGTGATTTTTTTTTTCCTCTGAAGATAATGGTATCTTTATGATTAAGTTATCTTGACTGAGGTACTTCACCCTGGCTTTTACCATGTTATCTCTCCCTAAGCAAAGCCAAGTCAGATCACAGGCATCTATCCCAAGCTCCTTTTGTCACTATTCATAAAACCCACCTATAAAGACTACACCCATACCTTCAGAATGCCCCTTCTACCATTAACTTTATCTCTCATTAGAGTGTTCACTTAGGGTTCCCATTCTAAGTCACTTTTTAGAAGAGACAGCTGGGAATAATTCTTAGAATATAAAAATTACTTGGTAACAGGAAGCAAGTCCCATCTGGACATTCATGTTCCGGTTTCTTAGGCACAAGCATAGGAGAATAAATTCTTTCAGAAAAACAAAAAATAAAAACCATAAATAGGTACTTCCACCACCATAGCCAAGAAGTTGCATGCTAGCAGTCAATAGGCCCCTCCTGACCTATAGAAGTATTTTATTCGGCTTACCCTGGTGTTAGCTCCTACTAAGTTTACAGTTCCAACTACAGTTGCCTATGTTTTTCGAGTGAGAGACTGAAAGCCTCAAATCTTCAATTCAGAGATATTTTGGCTTCTTTTGACAAAATCACTAAATTAGATAGCTCTGAGCTCACAGTTACTTCGTAAAACTGGTAATTGACTTTACAAAGGCATTGTGACTGAACAAAAATTTCCCTCTTTCTTACAGGATCATCCTTCCAATGCTAAACAATACCAAAGGGGGTAGGGTCGTGGCTCAGTGGTAGAATGTTCGCCTCGCATGTGCACAATCCTGGGTTCAATCCTCAGCACCACATAAAGATAAATAAGTGAAATAAAGGTATAGTGTCCAACTACAACTAAAAAACAAATATTAAAAAAATACCAAAGTCAATAGGAAGACTAGAAGAAGATAATAATGACATAATAAACACAAATGAATGTAGAATGCAAAATAATAAAATTACTTGTTTCACAGCCTCCCTAAAAAGCCCATCATTAATTAACCTACCAAATTGATATCTGCTACTTGTCCTGTGCAGTCAGCTCGCCCAACACCAATATGGTAGCCACTGAAGTTCTGAAATAAAGGAGGCTCTGAGGTGCAAGTAACTGGAGAGGCTTGGGTGGCTATGGTATCCTGCGAAACCGGAGAGGTTTGGGTGGTAGGAAAACCATGGTTTCCTGAGTCTAAAATAGATAAAATATTTGAGAAACAACATTTCATCCACTTTTTTTTGTCTGTATCCATTAGAATACATAAGTTCAGGTATCCAAGGAAAAAAAAATATTTTTTTATATATATAAGATACACCATGAGAAAAAAACAGAAGAAATAGATATCATAATTCTAAGCAGCATCTCTTTTGGGGGATGGGGGAGGGGTTGGCAATGCTTCAGACTAACAAATAGAGCCTCTGTGAAATGTCCTTCAGATCCTCATTATGAGCTTTTCCTTGTCACAGTTGTCTGCTGCCCTCACTGTCCCTGCTTTTATGTTCCAGCCAAACAAAATAGGAACCAGGTTCCTCTCACATGATTCGCTAAATCCAACTTCTGGGGATTTTTTTTCTTCCATTCTCTCCATTCAGACCTCTCACTCCTTTCCTCTCTGCCAACTGGTCTCCATCACTTGCTTCAGCACAGATCCATTTCCATCACACCTAGATCTAGCTCAGCTCCTCCAGGATGCCACCCAGATGTCTCTACCCTGCCCTGGTCCTCCTTGGCCTTTCAAAGCCCAGATCCTGTATGCTTGTTGACATAGTTCCACCTTTTTGTAATTATGTCCACACCTATTTATCCACATGCATTAATATACCATATTAATGCATGCATGCATGTATTTCTAATACACAAACACATATGAATTATCAAAGGAGCCAGAATGACACAGAGATTAGATCAAAAACTAACTGCCTGGTTTTGAAACCTGACTCTACCTATTACTAATGCAACACCTTGCTTAACTTATTTCACTTCGATTTTCTCAACTACATAATGTAGACAATAATAGTATCCCCTTCCTACGGTTGTTTGGAACAACAACAGTATTATCACATTCTTAAAATTTAGAGCAATGGCTGGTAGATAGCTTTGGTCTTCCTTACATATTTAGACATTTTTATATACATTTTCTTTTTTGTTTCAACCCCCAGACAATAGCCAAGGAATAGACAAGGTGGCAAATATTGGTGTCACAAAGTATTAGTGGTCAGAAAGTTCTTGGGCTAGAGATTTATAGCTGACATCTTTTGGGATTCCAGAATTTTTGAACCAAAAACAGTCATAGATCACCAAGTTCAACCTCTTCAGGTTTACAGATAGGAAAACTGAACCTCAGAGCAGTGACTTCACCAAGATTTCACAGTGAACATGCGGTAGATTCCAGGTCCAATTTAGATTTTCAAACTCAGAATCAGATGCTCTTGTGGCCAAATCCTAGGTGGAGTTAGAATCTATGGTTTTAAATAAATCCCAAGGATCCTGTCATTTCTAGCAGAGCAAGACCCCACGCTGGCCACTGCTACAATAGAGGATATCTGTTTCTCTGAATCCACAGGGAACTCAAGGCCACAGGACATGATAGAGAAAACTCTAGAAAAGAGGCCACGAAAGGAAAAGTGGAAGTGAACCATGCATCTGCTTTTCCATTCTGCCAGGAGACAGACCTCTTAAAGACAGGGTCAAAGCATGGAATCGCTCCTCCCCACACTCTCTATCGCCTAACAGGCATGTTACCAAACATGGAAGCAGAGACTCCACCAAAACCTGGATGGAACACAGTGCTAAGATTGCTGATAAATGTAGCCTATATAGTTTTTTATAGTTTTCAAAAACTCAATTTGTTTCCAATATCAAATACAAAAAAACAAATCAGAGACACCTTAAAAAAAAAATCTCAATTTCCAGCTTTTCTTGAAAACTCTGGAGATCTGAGACCATGCCATATCATGACAAAGAGCACAACAAGCTATGGATCCCCTTCATCAGAATTGAGCCTGCCCCCACTCTGTTCTGTCTCTCCACTCAAACCTGGTGGAAGAATTTGATCGGCCTGTAGGATTTGAATTGGAGGCTCCCTTTCTTAAGGCTTTTCATAGACTGACATTCAGGGGTCTTTCTTTCTTTTTTTGTTTTGTCTCCAGGAGAAAACAGACACTGCCTACAAGGAGACAGAAAGATTAGAAGCTTGGGGTAAAAGCTGACATTACCAGGCTTTGAAGAATCTTGAACTGGGCATAGATTAATGGGAAAGCTAAAGGCAAATATGTGCACCTGTCTCTTAACTGTATCTTTAGGGACAAAGGTAAATTTGATAAAAACTGCTATCGATGCAGAAAGAATAATTAATGTAAATGAAAGGACCATCCCATCTCCCTGAAGCACACATTGAACTATCAGCAGATACAGTTTCTCACCTTGGTATCCCTCAATAATTAAGACTGAGGAAGAGCATCTAAGAGGGCCCATGACACTTGCCTTTGTGGTTTTCGATGGTCCCACTGGTAATGAACAAGAGGCTGAGAAGGGCCACTGTGATGGCAGTCATCATTACAAGGAGAAAAATCAGGAATGTCTCCAATGTGGAGAAAGTACGCTTGGCCATTTCTCTTGAGGCAAAGCAGAAATGGGAGAAGAAACATGGAGAGGAATAAAAAGACAGAATCATGGGTGAAAATTCATACACATTGAGCTTCTCAAGGCTAAAACATCTTAGCTTTCATCTTGACCATGGCAAGGATGGCAAACAGAACATATTTACCACGGCTTCCATATCCCAGACCGCAACAGACAAGACCAATTACAATAGTGTTTCTGAAAAGCTTAGATGTGTTATCCAAATGCTTCACAACACAATCTATTTGCTTTCCACTGTTGGTACCTATCTCATAGAATTTCTATGAAAATAAGATCACGCATACAAGGGATACTTCTTCTGAGTATTTATTGTTAGGTTGATAAAACAGAGACCACCATACTCCTCCCTGTCTTTAAAGGGGGTTTACAGAAGCTAGTGCTAAAGGTCTATTAGAATGCCAGGTGGGAACTTCAGAACCCATTTTCTTAACCCATGCTTGAAGAAACCTGATCAGTGATATGAGACTCCCAGGACTGGTCCTTAAAAGGAGCAATTTGTGGCTAAGATGCTGCCACTCTATGTATTGAGAAATGGCAAGAAATTAATGCATTCCGTGTGGCCCGGACAATGTTTGGTTTCAATTTGAGTGAGATGGCAAAAAAAAAAAAATGCATTTATAGTTTATCTGTAAAGATAGAGCTTACATTTATAAATCTGATATTTCACATTTTCTTTTAAAGTAGTTCATAAAATACAGCAGTTGCTGGTGTTCCTGCAGCTGGGACATGCACTCTCTAGCCTGCTAAACCTGTATAGGATACAGAATAAAAGGAAACAATTATGTAATCTGGAACCATTTAAGACGTAATCATGGGCTCTGCTCCTCAAGGTATATTTGCATTCTGAAGGCAGATGAGGCATCTGCCTTAATGTTCAAATTCAGATTTTAATCATCAATGAGAAATAAATAGTGCTCACTCAAATGTTAATTTCCCTAAAGATGGTGGTAAAGTCAGTTAAAGTGGTTTAGCAAGAATGTTAATGTGTTGGCAGTGATTCTGGCAGCTAAACAGAGTGGTGAAACACATGAGGTAGACAGGTCATTCAAGTCCAACTAAAAGGCGAAAATTAAAATGCAAAATCAAGTGCCATTGTTGTCTGATATACAAGGTCAGCAGTGGTAATCAGTTCAACAGAGCAAAAATGGCCAAACAAAACGTGTGTGTGTGTGTGTATGTGTGTGTGTGTGTGTGTGTGTGTGTGTGTGTGCGTGTGTGTGTGTATGATGTGTTAATGTGTTATGTAGCACCTCTGTTTGGTACACAGGCTCTTATCACATGACTACACTTAACATAGACAATCTGTGTGTTGTCAGTCATCTTGGCTTATAGAAGGCTCAGAGCCTGTGGTTCATTTAAAGTGATTATTTTAAAAATGGCATACAATAAGGGTTAAGATTTTTTTGTTTTAATTTGCTTTTTTCTTTCTTCTTAAAAATTGTTCTATCATATTAATATCTTGGGAACTTCGCTAAAAAAAAATCAATTTACCATATACATGGATACCTATTTCTGGACCCACTACCATATACATTTGTCTTTATTGCCTATTCCAGAGCTTTTTAATTGAAGTAGTGGTAAATAAGTTTTAAAATTAGGTAGTGAAATCATCTTTATTCCTTTAAAAATTGTTTGGCTGTTCTGTCTCCTGAGAATTTAGAAATAAATTTTTAGAATAAATAATAACTTCTCTTTAAAAAAAAAAAAGAAAGAAAACACAAAGCCTTGAACATGAACTAGGCATAATCAATCTTACTCAAATTGAAACCAAAGGTTGTATGGGCCACACTGAATGCATTAATTTCTTGCCATTTCTCACTGCATGGGGTGTCAGCATCTTAGTCACAAATTGCTCCTTTTGAGGATCAGTCCTGGGAGTCTCATACCACTGCTCAGGTTTCTTCAAGCATGGGTTAAGAAAATGGGTTCTGAAGTTCTCATATGGCTCTCTAACAGGTGTTCAGCACTAGCTTCCTATAAACTTCCTTTAAAGACAGGGAGGAGTACAGTGTTCTCTGTTTTGAAACCTAATGATAAATGCTACCATTCTGAACACTTCCTATACCCCAAGGATCAGAAAAAGTATCCCTGGTACATATGATCTTATTTTTATAGAAATTCTACGAGATAGGTACCAACATTGTCATCATATCCCTATTTGTAGAGTAGGAAACTGAGGCTCAGTAGTAGGAGAAGAATTTCCCAAGGTCTCAACCCAAGAAGAGGCAGAAATGAGATTTTTTTTCAACTCTGCAATCAGGCTTCAGAACCCAGTTTCTAGCCACCATATTGTATTTCTTCTCATTACATTCTCTAGGTTTTTAGGTTCTACAGTCACTCTGACTGATGATGGATTCTTCTAAACCATCTTAAGGAATCTGTGAAGAAATACTTTGATAGAACACAGGGTTTGCAAAATGTGTGGGATAGTTCTGATCACTGAAAGGGAAATTTTACTAATGCCTGTCTTGAGACCAGACATGCCAATCCCTTTTCAGTAAGAAGTAACAATTTGGCACAATGGGTTCTCAAAGTTATGAAAATGAGATACAAACTTTAGGATTTTTTCAAGATCTCTAAAACAATTAGACAATTCGTGATTCTTTTTCCCCCTCCCTCTCCAGGATGAAAGCAGTCATTCTTACCTGATTTTACTACTCAAAAGAGTGCTTGCATCTCAGTAGATCAAATGACCACTCAGAATCTTGATCCTCTTCCCCTTGTAGGTTGCTGGGCTTAGACGTCCCAAACCTGCTGAGGAAAGTTGTTCATCTGTGAAGAGCAGGAACGTAAAGCGCTCATTTGCATAACCTTGTGGACTTAGTACAAGGACCAGATTAACATAAATTGATAAAAAAAAATGCTCGTAGGCAAACTCTCCTAGGACAGCCTGTTATTGGAGGTAGAGTTTACAGAAGGCCCTGTTGCTAAGGTCATTTTGGCCTTTATACAACTCTTCTAGTGTGACAAGTTCTTCAGTATTCCTGCAACCACAATTCAATCATAAAAGACGGCACTTGCTCTATTTATCACTGAAGAGTCAACCATCAATCAGGAGTGGTTGTGAATATTGGACATTAGCATGAACTATGGGTATATTTACCTATAAATATATGACAATATTTATACCAATTTCAGAAGAGAAAAGTGATCTTAATTTTAGATGCTTCTAAAGAAAATGCAAAGTATTAACTAAGAATACAAATAATAAATAATAGGGTTAGAATAGTATGTAGCCGGTAAAATTATACTCAAAAAATTTAATGAAATAAAATACACAATGTTTAGTTAAATTTACAGTATGATCCCATTTTTGTGAATTGTGCTCGTAAAGACCACACATATATAAGAAAGCATAGCAAAATATTATAAAGTAATTATCTGGTGATTATGGTGGCTTTGTTTTCATCTTTTTGCATCTTCGTGTTTTCCACAAAGGAGAATGTGTTCTATAAAGCAACATGAAGTTAAACAATGGCCCACATGAGACGCAGAGAACAAGAAATAGGTAACACCACCATCCCATTTTGTTTGTTTGGGTTTAGTTTGAGGATTTTCCCCCTTAAGTCCACATTGTTCAGGAATTAGCTGGTAGGCCCCTTAATTCTTTGCAAAGTTAAAAGAAAAAATAGCCTGGCCTCCAAAGTTCCAAAGGAAATATTTGAGGTATAAATGCCTTCAGACAGGTCATTTAGTCCTGTATCTGAGATTTCTGCTCCTGTGGAAGGGAACAGTCTAAATCATGGTAGTAAACAAGGTTTGTTTGTTCTTTTTATTAGTGCATTTATGCTGGGATTTTTGGTTACAAACAACAGAAAACAAATCAAGCCATCTTAAGGTGAGTGCAGAGAAGGATCGAGAGAAGGACATCCACTTGAAGGCAGCAAGAAAAGCTGAAGAGTGGACTCAGTAAGGGCAAGAATGAGGCAGCTCTACAGTGGTAGAGAACAGGAGCTCTGTGACCCTCTCTCTGAATCTCCACCACTGAGATGGAGGCTTTCCAGCTAGTTGGGTCTCGGTTGCTCCCCTCAGGGTTTAATTCCTGAAAGATAACATCTGACTAGCCTAGCTCAGATCATATAGTGACCCCTTTTCTTTTGTGGAGACATTTAAATGGAAATCTTTTTTTTTTTTTTTTTGGAAGGGTGGGGGACTGGGGATGGAACTCAGGGGCACTCGACCACTGAGCTACATCCCCAGCCCTACCATTTTGTGTTTTATTTAGAGACAGACACTGAGTTGTTTAGTGCCTCACTTTTGCTGAGGCTAGCTTTAAACTCAAAATCCTCCTGAGCCACTGGGATTACAGGCGTATGCCATGAGGCTGGCCTTAGATGGAAATCTAAATAAGACCATGCTCAAAAAAGAGAAAGGTAGTTCTCAAAAACAGAAACAAAAAAATCTCATCGAGGTCAAATAGATGTTAGATAAAAATAACAGATAGCCCTGATGACCTGCCATTGGATTTCCTTCTCCTGCCCATCTCCATGGCAGTGGAAGATCTCCAGACTGGCCCCAGGGTCTCTTCCAGGCCCCTTCAGCCCTCCTCCTCTTCATAAAAAGGAGCCATGCTGTGGCCCACTCACAGAGTCACTTAGTGACCAACAATGAAGTCAGATAAGATCATTTTGACCAGGGTTCGGTAGATGATCATGGCCTAACATAACTTCTCTAGACAACATTTCAAGATCTATACCTGATCAATAAAGGAGTGAGAATCAAGGAGATTCCAACTATAACAGAGGAGGAAGATGCTGGGCCCAGAGAACTCATGGTGACCATCAAAATAGCTGGCTCCCATAGCCTGGAACAAGCTCCCACACCCTGGGATGAGATGAAGATGCAGTCACTGTAAATATTTTTAATTTGTGCATATATTTTATTTCTATCTGAGTGACTCTCACATTAACCTTGTTAGCAAAGATAAGTTAACTGTCTTTCTCTACCCTCTGCCTCAACACATTGATTCATGTACACAGGGTCTACCCATTTTACAGATGAGGAAGACAGAAAGATCAAGGAGTCTATAGAACAAAACAGTTAAAAATGAGCATGAATCAGGCATGTTTATTCTAGGATATGAGTCTAAATAGTCAGACTACTAGACAAGACCTAATACCCTTCACCAAACTCTCATTATCTGTATATCACCTTGACCCAGTCATGGCACCCAGCCTCTGGGGATATGAAAGTCCACATGTCCACTCCTCATTAGATAGGATGAAACGAGCTATGTTCTTGTTCTCTTAACACCCTAGCACGGAGGAAGGAACTATCTAATACAAAGTAAAGGCAACTGGGGAAAATCTGCATTCAAGCTAGAATAATATTTCTCCAAAACCTTAACTTCTAGACAATAATAATCACTAGCATCACAAATTTTCTTAGTATTCTTTTTATGCCTAGCAAATTGGAGTTTTAAACATGATGTTAATTTCATATACTCCACATTAATGTTCACATCCTTTCAATTTTTAACTCTTCTAATATTGAAAATTGAATTACTTCTAGTAAACACTATTTCATATAGAATCCAGATTGTCATCTCTAAATATCATTTCTTGCTCAAAGAACCAGAGATCCTTGGAGAAATAGCTGGTTTGGGGATCTAGAGCAGGAATTACATGAACTGAACCTGGAATATTTTGTTATACCGGAAATCTTTAAGACTATTAGAACTGTTTAAAGAGCTAAAGATATTTCTAACAACAGAAGACTGATTAAATACAGTATTTGTATAAAGAAATATTTGCAATGAGTTGAAGAAATTAGATATGTTTAAATCCATGATATCATGATGATACCTTTTATTATTATTAATTATATATATATATTAACTGTACACATTTATGACATAACACAGTGATAATTCAAAATATATGTACAATGTATAATGGTCTAATCAGTGTAGTTAGGATCTCTATCTCCTTAAATATTTTTTAGATGTTTGACTAACACATGATAATTGTATATACTTATGATACACAATGTGTTATTTCAATTCATGTATACAGTGTACACAAATGAAATCAGAATAATAAATATTTCCATCTCCTTATCATTAGTTTGTATTTGGAGCCTCAAAGCTCCTGTCTTCTAGTTACTTATAAAATATATAATAGACTATTGTGAGCTATCATCCCTTCACTATGATATAAATCCCTAGAACTTGTTCTTCCAAAAGTAATTCTTACTGTTCAAAACATTTCTACCAATTCTGAAAATTGGTAGAGAAAAAGCAAGAAAGGATTGAAATTAAGAAATCAAGACTATAGCTGGGTGCAGTGGCACACACCTGTAATCCCAGTAGCTCAGGAAGTAGGAGGATCACAAGTTCAAGGCCAGCCCCAGCAAATTACTGAGACCCTAAGCAATTTAGTGAGACCCCTTTCAAAATAAAAAATAAAAATATGTCTGGGGATGTGGTTCAATGGTTAAGTATCCCTGAGTTCAGTTCCTGGTACCAAAAAAGAAAAGAAGAGAAATCAAGAATGTACTCAGCTTTTCCTGTAAAAAAAAAAAAAATGTACTTTTGGAAAGCCAAACCATTGTTGAGGGACAGTTTCTTAACTACCAAAGTGTTCCAGCTATAAATGAGGAAGGAATGACAGACTTGACAAGGAGGTAAAGTGTTTGAATAAAGTACAAAACCTTACCTCTCAAGAATTCTTAGCAGGAAGCTAAACCTAGATCAGATCAGCCTCTACATATAAGTTCCTGTGTGTAGGAAATGTACAAGAAGAACTGACCATGTCAGAGGACAATATGGTGATACAGTAAGCCAAATTAAGATGATGAAACTCCCTAAGATAAATGACCTCATTTCGTTAATAAATTGGAAGTGGAAAGGAAGAGAAAGGAGGAGGAGTTGGAGCAGAAGAAAGTAGTGGGGGTATGAGAGAGGAGAACAGCAAGAATAAGAATGTGTAGTGAAAGGGAAAGGAGAGGGGAGGGGAGACTTAAGAGAAGGATCAACCAACTGAGTGTTGTAAGCCCCAAACCAACATTATTTGGAACCCAATTCAAAAGTAGCATTTTGTTTTGAGTTGTGAAGCAATTGGGGAAATTTTAATACTGTCTAGATATTTGACAGTATTAAGAGATTATTGTTAAAAATGTGAGCACAATAATGGAATTGTGATGATATTCTTTAAAGAGATTTTTATTGTTCAGAAAGGCATTCTAAAACAGATTTTTAGAAAAGAAACAGTATAAAAACTGCAAGGGTTGGATAGAAGGTGGGGGAGTGAATGGATGAATGGATGGATGAACGGACAAATGGTTAGAACAGATGAAAAGACAAATAGATAAGGAATAATGTGCTGCTTGACCGAAGAGAGGATGGTTAAAAGCACTATGGCTAATACCATGCAGTGCTTTACCCCCCACACATTTTGAATCCTAGTGTGCAGAAGGTGGGCTAGACTTCCTGACATGGTTTAGGTTCTGCCTTCCGGATGTACCGCATGAGTCTTCAAATCAGAACCGAAGCACTTGGAGAGAAAGGTAGGACATGGGACAGCCATCTCATTGGCTTGGATCTTGGCAGCATAGTTTTCTGCCAACTGCCTGCTGTCTGCCTCTGGACACTGCATTCAGCTTCTTTACTCCATACTGATGGAGGCAGCTATGCCTGAGCAGCTCAGTTCTGCAATTTAAAATAGGGAGCTGTTCCTGGGAGCTCAGCCTCAGTCCTGACTTCGGCATTCCCAATGATTCTGAGAGTTCTCTCTCTTACTAAATTATTTCCCAACCCCCCCCCCTCCCATTTCTACGGAATGGATTCTGTTATTTTTAACTGAGAACCTGTCTATACTAAATCTCACAAAAGTAAGCATTGGACCTCACTTTAGAAAATGAATGCATTCTAAGTATTGGACTATGTAATTGTTTCTGGAAACATTTTAAAGTAAAAAAATGATGAGCAGTATGGTGTAATAGATTTTTCATTAGGCCCAAGAAAAAAAAATAGTTTTAAGTATATAGGCTGGAATAGTAGTACACTATCATCTCATGGATTTTGCAGAGGATGGAAAGATCTTTTTGAATTCCTTAGCAGTCCCAAGACCAGCTAACTATAAGTTCACCTTTTAATTTGTCTCAGTTTAACTGTGATCTCAACCCACAAGCAAAAGATAGGTCCCTTCTGTGTCAAGCTGCAGCGTTTGATTCTTATTTTAGCCTTATGTGCCTATGATATGCTAAGACTGTAACTAGGAATGTGCCACAGTGAACTGAGGAGCCCAAGTCCCTGAAAGCAGTCCCAGCTCCAACCACAGCACCAGGACCCAGAAGAAGATGGAGCGTGATGGAAGAGCACACTGCTCTTCCTCTCCCAGGAAGCTCACAAAGCCCAGCAAAGGATACAAGTAGATGCTGACAATCTTTCTATGGTTTTATCAGAGCAAACTACACCAGGATTAAACCGTTTCTCTCCCCCCAATTTACCTCTGTCTTACCCTCGATGCAAAGTAAAATGGTAAGGAGAGACCCTGAGGGTACGGGAAGATTGGGATTTGAATCTAAAGATTGGGATTTATTTTCTTAGTCCCTCTGATTTTTATTTTCCTTATTAGAAAAATAGGGACTAGCAAGAGATTTGTCTTTGTTAAAAGATCCAATAGATAATAAAGGTCTTAAAAGTTCTTTGCTAATTCTACAACGAGATGCCAATTAGTTACATTAACAAGGCTGAAGGTAAATACCCAACAGTGTTAAATTCGTGCATTTAAAATCCTATACTGCAATTATATTTCCTTGGCGTGTTCCTTATGCTTGGTTCCAAAGATCTCCCTATCAGAGTTTGATAAGCTCTGCCTTGGGAGAGTAATGTCTTTTGTTATTTTCAACTCATCCAAAGGGTTTTAAATCTAGATAAAATTGGAATTGCGAAACCTCCCTATTTCTCCACTTTTAGACAAACAGTGCAGGGCTTTGTCAGAGCATTTGGAAATTATTCTCTGATGATTGATCTTTTTCCAGAACCATAGATAAAAAATTATTTCATTTGGCACTGACAAATTTGACCGGTTTGCCATACAAGATTAAAAAGGGAGATTGGGAGAAAGCAGGCTACAGCTGCATTTATCATCATTTCAGGGACAGGGTGACAATATCTTTTGATGTAACTCTTGCCCTCCACATAAATTTCAGATGCTTAGCATTTCCCACCTGTATTGTGCACCTGTTAGAAATGTACCACGTTATCCTTTGATAAAACTTGAAAAAAGAAAGACCAAGAGAAGCAGAAAGCAAACCGGTTGTATCAAAGTTCATCCTGACTTAATCCCTGTTCTTTCTGGGCAATACAGGGAAGGAGGAAAGAGGCTGAACTGAACTTGGAACAAAGGCATATAGTTTATTATGTGTTGGGAACCCGAGGGGGAAACCTGTCTGGTAAGAATTGCCCACTTCTTTGTATGGAAGAAATTCATTGGCAACCATGCACAGATTACATTAGTCAAGAAGCAAAAGGGGAAGGGAACCACAGATCCTATGCCAGAGAGCAAATGTACACCATTTCTCACATTCTCTTTCTGCTGCAATCCTCTAACTCCTCCCAAAGACAATTCACTTAAGATCCATGGGGTTAGGGGAGAATCCCGTAGGGTCTGGGGACGAAAATGTAATTTCTTATGTATCTGTCTATCTGGAAGGATAGTCCCTGCAGGAGAACTTAACATCCTAGATTTGTCATTGATTTGGGATAGTGATAAGGCCAGGTGACATCTGAAATAGCCAGGCTCAAAAAGTAGAGCTAATAAATTCAGGGTGTCTGTGTGATGTCCCCTCCACTTTGCGGAGGCCAAGACCAATCTGCAATTTGAACTGAAGGCAGAGGCAGAGCCAAGTCCTGAAGAGTTGAGGCTAGGGCTGGAAGTCCCCTCCTGAGGTAAGAAGGCTCCCCAGGAGACCAAGGGTCCAGCCAAGGAGTCTGTAAGGGAAAGACAGAGCTGGGAAATCAAGCAGACATACTGAGCTTGGAGGAGTCAAAGGCAGGATGCAACTCAGGTGTTAGAACCAAAATGGGTGCAGGCAAGGATGGTATCTAAGCTAAAGTTGATAAAACACAAGTGTGAAGGGGCTAAAGGTTTGGCCCCAGGTCACCTATAGGTGGTGTGAGCCCATTTTATAGGTCAGTAAATTAGAGAGATATGTGTGGGCTGGGCTGGCTTATCTAGCCAGGATAAGAACAATAATTAAAACAAGCACAACTTATTAAGCTCTTACGTGTAGATAATATCAAGCCAGGGCAAGAAGAACAGATTTTAAAAATGATTTTTGAAATAAAATGAAATAAACTTATTGAACTCTTAGTATGTTCTAGACACTATTCTAAGAATATGAAATGAATTGCTTCATTCAGTTGTCACAGTAACCCTGTGGGGATGGCACTATGCCTATCCTCAATTTACCTTTGAATTAGAAACAACAAAAGAAAAAAACTGAGTCATAGAGAAGTTAAACAAACAGCTGAAAGTCACGTAGCCAAGCTATATTCAAACCAGATCAGTTGCCCTCTGTGTCCTCTAGCTTAACTTGATACACTATGCAACATACTCAATCAAGGGCCTTTTACTAGTTTTTATATAACTGATGGCCTCTGATTAACGATAAGATAATGCATGCAAAGTGATCAAAACCAAAAATCTATGACAAGAAGAAGCCATTTAGATTCAAAGATTGTAAGAGAGGTAAGAATTCTGAAGTCATCTAGTCCAATCCCCTCATCATAGAGATAAAGTTAAGTTACTTGCCCAAGGTCACTGTGGGGAAAACTTGCAGCACTCATTCATATCAGCTTCTCCATTCCTCCATGGGCATATGGCAAAGTGGTGCCTTCCACTCTGGTTGTTACTGGCCAATGGGCTGTGGGTGGCAGGGACATGTGTCACGTCTGAATTGAAGTTATCATGCTAAGGTATGTGAGAGGAGGTGTAAGTTCCACATGGTCTCTCTTCTTCCACTGTGGTAACCCTAATTGCATGTGTCCCAGATGCCAGGTTACAAGATTCCTGAGTCACCACATGAAAGAAACTGATCTCTAGATCAGGAGTAGGCTTTGCACAATAAATGCAAAGAAATGAATGCTTACATGTTAAGCAACTAAGATTTGGTAGAAGGGGCTATATTTATTACCACAATAAACCTCCTGCCCTCCTAATATAATGCCAGTTAACAAAGTAGCCTCCGTAGTTGAATTATAAATCTTTTAAAATTTCTTTCAGTACAATAAATACCTCAAATCAAATGGTTTCATTTCTACTTTTCAAAAAATAATAAAATCTCTCTAAATCAATACCGCATTTCATGCAATCTCAACCCTAAGACATTGTCAAAAATGGGAAGCAAATATAAAAGGCCTCTTGGTTACAAGACATACATGGCATAATGTTCATGCATTTATATGATAGGAGAGACTCAGGCTCATTCAGATCACAGAGGCTTTTAATTTACATACAGCTCCAACCAATTGTTCTTTTCCTTCTGACCATAAAAAAATTAGAATTGGAAAAAAATCCAGGTTTTTAGAAACAAACACACAGGTAGCAAAAGTGAAAGCTAAGAGACTCACTTGAAAATTACTCATTCCAGGACAATAATCAGTGGTTAAAGGGACAATTTGGGTCATTTTAACAACCTCTAAGACAGTAGTGTGTATAACATATTTGAAAATACTTTCACCTAATAGGTTGGTTGGTTGATTGGTTGGTTGGTTGGTTGGTTGATTGGTTGGTTGGTTGGTTGGTTGATTGGTTGGTTGGTTGGTTGATTTCCACTTAGGGCTTTAAAAGAAAGAGCCATGAGTTTTAAAGCTACTGAAAATATAAAGAAGAAGAGAAAGTCAAAGAGATAACTAGAGCAATGTTATATGACATCCACTTCAAAAGGCTCAAGTGTTTTGTCAGTGCGAGCTGAGGAGCTTCTCTCATATTTCACTTAACCATATTTTTAAATTTTGAATTTTTCTGCAATGATCATGTATTACTTTCATAATACAAAGATAATATTTTTAAGGGATTAATTCAGGTGTGTGCAAAAATCAGAGAGAGTAAAGACTTTAATTCTTCAAGCAGATTATGCTTAGTGAAGCTAGTCAATCCCTAAAAAACAAATACCAAATGTCTTCTTTGATATAATGAGAACAACTATGAACAGAGCAAGGAGGAAGAGCAGGAAGAAAAGATTAACATTAAACAGAGACATGAGATGGGAGGGAAAGGGAGAGAAAAGGGAAATTGCATGGAAATGAAGGGAGACCCTCATTGCTATACAAAATTACATATAAGAGGTTGTGAGGGGAATGGGAAAATAACAAGGAGAGAAATGAATTATGGTAGATGAGGTAGAGAGAGAAGATGGGAGGGAAGGGGAGGGGGATAGTAGGGGATAGGAAAGGTAGCAGAATACAACAATTACTAATAGGGCATTATGTAAAATTGTGGATGTGTAACTGACGTGATTCTGCAATCTGCATTTGGGGTAAAATTGGGAGTTCAAAACCCACTTCAGTCTGATGTATGAAATATGATATGTCAAGAGCTTTGTAATGTTGTGAACAACCAATAAAAAAAAAAGAAAAAAATAGATCACTGGAAAAAAAAATTCTTCAACTTGGCCAAAAAAACAAAGATGTCAATTCTACTACCTTACCCTTTTAAAAAATTATTTATATATGACAACAGAATGCATTACAGTTCTTTTTACACCTATAAAGCATAATTCTTCATATCTCTGGTTGTATACAAAATATATTCATACCCATTCATGTATTCATACATGTACTTTGGATAATAATGATCATCACAATCTCTTATGCATCATCAAATTCAGAATAACCACCATCGAAAGCAGAGTTTTTCTTTCTTAAAGTATGAAGAGGACAGTCCTCACCTCAGACTCCATCTTGGTTGAACTCCTAAATCAGTGGTCTGAGTGCCTGGGGCTCTGGAAGTAATGAGGCATCAGCTAATTTAGCCAGGACTAATGGAAGAGAGCAAGTTCTACCTGTCTATTCACTCCACGAGCTTCTCAGGTGAGCTAATCCTTAGATACACCATGATAGATAAAGGTTTTTCTGAATTGGTTCATGATATTGGTATTTACATAGAGATTTGATAACACAGGTTGCTTAGAGCTGCGACCTATTGTCTTGCAAATGCATACAAGGAGCTGAGGACACAATTGGAAACTAGCATTTTTTTCATTCCTACGTGTGAGTACTAAGATGGCTATATTCAAAATATTCAACTACCGATTCAGCTTGGGCACTGTCCAATCAGAGCAGATGCCAAGGTAAATGACAGGTAGACCTGCATTCCTACTGAATATCAACCAGCCTGGGTGAGTTTCTTTTTCAAAAGAAATTATGAAATTTGCATGGGCTGAGCAGTTTATTCCTTCAAAGACCCCACCATTATGAGTAGAGGGAATAGTCAAAAAAACAACACAGAACAAAAACCCTTCCATACTCAAATTACGCTGCTGAAAAATCACTTTGATCCATCATGAGGGAGACAGACAACCAGTAGTAGTTTCAACCAAGAGTCTAAAGAGCACATTTAAAGGGGAAACATCAGGAAACTGGCATCATTTCCCTGTCTGGCCAGCCAACACTACTGGGTGAGGATGTCTCCAGCCAAACCACAGAAACTGCCAATGCAAAGTTAAATTATTCAATGAAAGAAAACATTTTGCTCCAGTTTAGGCAGATTTGTAAGTTGAATTACCCTTGAAAATCCTTTGGATGGAGAGAAAACAAACCCAGTGTGTGGAGGAGAAAAATGAGACCATAAGGAAAGTTCTGCTGCCCTTTAAGGAGAGGGCTGTGTACATCAACTCATATTTAAGGCACAGGTTAAAAAGTGGACATATTTATCCACAGCTCTCCTAAGAATTGAGTGCTTTAGAGAAGGTAAGTATGTGATGGAAACCTGTAGATTCTGTCTGCAGGGGTACAGCACTAAATAACAATGGGTGTTAAGGAAACAATGGGGATGAGAGACAAGTGTCACAGTCAAATGTGTGCCCTATCTAAAGGGTACAGCTACCTTACATTGATGGCATGAGGAAATTCAGGCCCAAAGCTAATGGATCTTCCCTTTTTTAATGAAAAGTCAGCATTAATGATGCTTATCTCAAATTTCTTAATTTTCAAATGTAGGCAAAGAATTTCAGGAGAAACAAAACGAAATAGTTTCATCACTCTTCAGTCAATGCAGGACAACCTGACCATCCGCAAGTCCAAAAGTAGGAAGATCCATTCCTTCCTTCATTCAAAAACATTTTCTGAGCATCTGTAGAGTACCAGATACTGTGGTAGGACTAAGAGATACAATTTGTAAGACAAAGTTCCTGCCCTCAAAAACCTTGCCATCTGAGCTGGGGATGTAGCTCAGGGATACAGTACTTATCTAACATACATGAAGCCCTGGGTTTGATCCCCCAGTGCTTCAAAAACCAAACAAAAATCTCATAATCTAACATATAGAGATGATGCCCAGGTAATTCTAATACTGGAATATTAGTACTCTTGAGGTAGATAAGAAGGAGCCTAGAAATAAAGTTCAGAAGAAGAAATGTCTAAGTGGAGATCTAAAAGGTGGCTGTGAACATAGTGTTATCAGTTATCTTTAGCTATATAAAAAAAAAAAAAAAACACCCCAAGAGCTTAAAATAACAGTTGGTTTAGCTTGTGATTCTGAGCAACTGGGGCTGGGCCCAGCTGAACAGCTCTGATCTGAGACTTGTTAATACATAAAATGACCCGAGAATGGGTTGGTTGGAGGGCTGACTGGGAGCAGTCAATCTAGGGTGGCCTCCCCTTGGTATCTTAGTATCTGCTCTAACCTGTAGCAGACTAGCCTGGCAGCTGGGCAAGCTTCCAAGAGAACAAACAGAACTTGCAAGCCTTCTGAAAGCTTAGGCTCAGCACTGGCGCAGTGGAACTTCCTCTGCACTGTGCTGACCAAAGCAAGTTCTCAGGTCAGCTCAGATTCCAGGGGAGGGGAAATAGTCTGCACCTCTGGGTGGGCAGTCACACAGCAAAAGGCGAGGCTACAGGGAGGACTAAAGAACTGTGGCCATTTTGACAATCTTTTTCACCTGGTAAGAAGGCATGGCTTGTGCACAGACCTAAAGATAACTGCAAGAGAAAATGGAGTTTGGGAAACTCAAGGGATTTGGTATGACAGGAGCAAAGCCATTCTGCAAGAAAGCATGGCAATATGACACCAAGAAGCCAGATCAAGGACCTCCCAGGAGGGCAGCCCAGTGAAATCAATTTTTTTTAAAAGGGACTTTCTCTCTTCCAATTATCTATATGTTAAATACAAACAGTCACAAAATGAATACTATGCAAGATTAAACATAAGTATCCTAAATAAAGTGCTCTGGGAATTTACATCTAGTCTGAAAACTTAGGGCAGGTGTCATGACAGAGGTAGAATTCAAGCTGAACTTGGGGGAAAAAAATGATTTTTCCAGCTAGAGATAAAGAAGTGAGCCAAAAGGTGAGCATGGCTCAAGTGGAGGAGCTGGAAAAAGTCAAAATATAGAATAGCAAACAGTGTGATTTGTCTAAGCAGAGGACAACGTTCCTTATTCTCTGTACACCGTAAGATCCAGAAAGACATTCTTCACATTCCAACCCTGATTATACTGCAGTAAGATGGGACATGGGGTTAGTGTAAAAGGCAGCCCTTTGACTGTAAATCCCACCCTCATCTTACCCATTAGTTCTTTTTTTATTATTATTATTGGTTGTTCAAAACATTACAAAGCTCTTGACATATCATATTTCATACATTAGATTCAAGTGGGTTATGAACTCCCATTTTTACCCCAAATACAGATTGCAGAATCACTTCGGTTACACATCCACATTTTTACATACTGCCATACTAGTGACTGTTGTATTCTGCTACCTTTCCTATCCTCTACTATCCCCCCTCCCCTCCTCTCCCATCTTCTCTCTCTATCCCATCTACTATAATTCATTTCTCTCCCTTGTTTTTTTTTCTTTTCCCTCACATCCTCTTATATGTAATTTTATGTAACAATGAGGGTCTCCTTCCATTTCCATGCAATTTCCCTTTTCTCTCCCTTTCCCTCCCACCTCTCATCCCTGTTTAATGTTAATCTTTTTCTCATGCTCTTCCTCCCTGCTCTGTTCTTGGTTGCTCTCCTTATATCAAAGAAGACATTTGGCATTTGTTTTTTAGGGATTGGCTAGCTTCACTTAGCATAATCTGCTCTAATGCCATCCATTTCCCTGCAAATGCCATGATTTTGTCATTTTTTTAGTGCTAAGTAATACTCTATTGTGTATAAATGCCACATTTTTTTATCCATTCATCTATTGAAGGGCATTTAGGTTGGTTCCACAGTCTAGCTATTGTTCACAGTCTAGCTATGAACATCGCGATGTAGCAGTATCCCTATAGTACACTCTTTTAGTTCTTCAGGGAATAATCTGAGAAGGGCAATAGCTGGGTCAAATGGTGGTTCCATTCCCAGCTTTCCCAGGAATCTCCATACTGATTTCCAAATTGGCCGCACCAATTTGCAGTCCCACCAGCAATGTACAAGTGTACCCTTTTCTCCACATCCTCGCCAGCATTTGTTGTTGTTTGACTTCATAATGGCTGCCAATCTTACTGGAGTGAGATGGTATCTTAGAGTGGTTTTGATTTGCATTTCTCTGACTGCTAGAGATGGTGAGCACTTTTTCATGTGCTTGTTGATTGATTGTCTGTCCTCCTGAGAAGTGTCTGTTCAGGTCCTTGGCCCATTTGTTGATTGGGCTATTTGTTTTCTTATTGTTTAATTTTTTGAGTTCTTTGTATACTCTGGATATTAGGGCTCTATCTGAAGTGTGAGGAGTAAAGATTTGTTCCCAGAATGTAGGCTTCCTATTTACCTCTCTTATTGTTTCTCTTGCTGAGAAAAAACTTTTTAGTTTGAGTAAGTCCCATTTGTTGATTCTTGTTTTTAACTCTTGTGCTATGGGTGTCCTATTGAGGAATTTGGAGCCGACCCCACAGTATGTAGGTCGTAGCCAACTTTTTCTTCTATCAGATGCCATATCTCTGATTCGATATCAAGCTCCTTGATCCATTTTGAGTTAACTTTTGTGCATGGCGTGAGAAAGGGATTCAGTTTCATTTTGTTGCATGTGGATTTCCAGTTTTCCCAGCACCATTTGTTGAAGATGCTATCCTTCCTCCATTGCATTAGTTGTTTGTGACACTCAATCTAAGATCCACTACTATGTGCTTCTTTAGAAGAGAAAGGAAAGATGTAGCTGAGAAAAGTTCCAGAAAGAGCTCGGAGATGCTCTAATGCCAGGCTCAGGAGTCGAAAGTTAGGGAGGGCTGTAAAAAGTGCCCATTTTTGTATAAGACTGACAAATAGAACTGCATTTTCTAAAAATTTGCCTGGCAGAAGTGGGTAAAATAAAGCAGGGAGGGGCTAAGAGAAGACACTTTTTCCCCATCTCCTTCTATGGTAGCATTACTAATCAATCAAGGGACTTTATCCTAAGAAGCCCAAACAGAGCCTCCAAATTCTTCCCATCATGGTGCTCTAATGGTACTGAAAGGCAGATTGAAACCTAGGCTTGTGCTGGAGAGTGGCAGCTATTTAAGAGGTAAGACACCATTTAGGAGGAAAAGAGAGCCAAGTTAGGATGTAGAAGTGGTAGTAGAAAAGGAAGAGAATATGTTAGGACATGTTTGTGATGTGTATCAGTAGGACTTGGAATTTGTTTAATGTGGAGAGATGGAACCAAAATGGCACTCCAACTTTTTGACGTTTTGAAAGAACTGTGGTGCCCTTAGCCAAAGCAAAAACACTCAAACAAGAACCAGCAGAAGCAGTGAGGGGGAGGAGGGAAAGAAAGAGAGGAAAGGGGAGAGGATTGAAGTGTGTGGGGGGGGTGGAACTTGGGCAAACAAACGGATTATAAAGGGGAGAAGAAAATGAAATCTGAATATTTGGTATAAATAGCAGGTCTAGAACAAGGGCTAAAGCTAAAGTTTGTAGGACCAACCATCCAAACAAGAATCTCAGGAATATAACATTTCTCCAAAGATTCTCAGCAGCATTAAAAGAATGCATATGGGAGAGAAGCCCATTTCTATCTCCCATAAAAATATGACATCGTTCAAGAGTCCTGGCAGAACTAAGAATAGGAAGAAAGGTAAAATTGAATGCAAAAGAGTTTTGTTTTTCAAAACCGCATGGTACTAGCATAAAAATAGATATATAGATCAGTGATACAGAATAGAAGACACAGAGACAAGCCCACACACATACAGTCATCTGATCTTTGACAAAGGTGCCAAAAACATACATCAGAGAGAAGATTTTTTTTTTTTTAACAAATGGTGCTGGGGAAACTGGTTATCTGTATGGAGAAAAATGAAACTAGCCTCAGAATTAGACCAGAAACTAAGCAATTCATAGGAGAAAATGGAGAGTCAACACTCTAGTTTTCAAGCACAGCAATGACTTTCTCAATAGGACCCCTAGATCTCAGAAAATAATGCCAAGAGTTAAGAAAAAGCTTCTGCACAACATAGGAAATGATTAGAAACATGAAAAAAAAATCTTTGCTAGCTACTCTTCTGACAGAGGATTAGTATCTAGAATACATAAAGACTTAAAAAACATTACACCAAAACCTCAAATAACCCAACTAATAATTAAGTGGACAAATAAATTAAATAGACACTTCTCAAAAGAAAAAAATACAAATGGCCAACAAATATATTAACAAGTTTACAACATCCATTAGCAACTAGGAAAATGCAAAACAAAACTACACTAAAATTTCATAAATTTTAAATGCATATGGGAGAGAAGCCCATTTCTATTTCCCATAAAAATATTACATTGTTCAAGAGTCACTAGTTAGAACGGCAGCCATCAAGAACACAAATGATAATAAATGCTGGAAGAGGATGTGAAGAAAAAGGAACACTTTTGGACTGTTGGTGGGATTGCAAATTAGTATCACCACTATGAAAATCAGTATGGAGGTTCCTTAAGACTAGGCATGGAACCACCATTTGTCCCAGTTATACCACTCCTAGGTATTTATCCTGAAGAATTAAAGTCATCTTACTACAGTGATATATGCATACCCATGTTTATAGCAGCAGAGTTCACAGTAGCCAAATTATAGAACTAGACTAGGTGTCCATCAGTGGATAAATGGATAAAGAAAATGTGTAATATGTACACAACATAGTTTTATTCAGCCATAAAGAAAAATGAAATTACATCATTTGCAGGAAAATGTATGGAACTTGAGACCATGTTAAGCAAAATAGGTCCAATTCAGGTTAGGAGTCACGTTTTCTCTCATGGAGAAGATAGAGATGAAAAAAAGAAAAGAAAGGTGGGGTGCCCCTCATGGAAATCAAAGGGAAATTAGTAGAGGAAAGGGCCAGGGGGTGAGAGGTGGAAAGGGAAGGGGCAAGGGCTGGAGAGTGATATTGGCCAAATTATATTGGTGTATTTTATACTGTGTGCATTTATGAATATGTAACAACAAATCCCACCAATATTTGCAACTATAATGTTCCAATAAAAATTATGGAAGAGAGAGTTATGTTTTGCTTTTCTTTCTTTCTTTCTTTCCTTCTTTCTTTCTTTCTTTCCTTCTTTCTTTCTTTCTTTCTTTCTTTCTTTCTTTCAACTTTTTAAAATTTGATGCTGAGGATTGAACCCAGGACTTGCACATGCTAAACATATACCCTATCTCTGAGCCATACCTTAGCCCCAATTAAATATTTCTTTTGTATGAGAAACAACGTGGGTGATGACCCCTGCATGCATGTTAGGCCATGACCGCAGGAGTGGAGACCAACATGTCCTGCTCCATCTTTCAATCTTCGCTCTCTCTGAAGTTCTGACTTCATGAATATGTGAAAGACTTGATCAAATGATAAAATTCATCATTATGTCACTTTTAGCTCAAGATAGTTTTTGTGCAATAAAAATGGGTGTTCATGTTCCCAGCTTCAGGGGAGCTAAATTTTAAGTCATTCCCGTCTTAGAAAGGCAACAAAGAATTGCAGTTTAGACTGTCTGGGTACTGAATTGAAATTTGGTGAGTTCAAATCCAATCACTGCTCTAATCTGAGGAAGCTGCTTAACTTCTCTGTATGTTTATTTCTACATCTGTAAAACAGGGATAATATTATCTACTTCTTAAGGTTGTTGTGAGGATTAAATGAGAAGCACATGTTGTATGAACTCAATTGTTAACTATGATTGCTTCACAATTATGCATTTTTCTAGAGATATTCTTACCAAGTGCTAATAAATAATTCTTCTTGGACACAAATATGATCCATAGGGAGTTCCCACATTCTCTAAGAAGAAAATTCCTTTTGGTTTAGAATGACTGACAAGCAACTTCAAGGGCCTGTAGATGAATGAATGCCTGCCAAAATGGAAATTATTAGTGGCTTCCCCAATCTCTAAAGTGATTCTGGCTACATAGCTAACCTGCTTTGGGTGCCAATCTTTCCATGTATATGAGGTTTAGAAGACGGACCTTAAAAAATGACCTTCCACATTAGACACCATTAGAGACTGATTCCCCGCCCCTCCCCAATCCTACACACACACACACACACACACACACACACACACACACACACACACACACTGGGGATGAGCCTGAAGCTAAGCCCTTGTCTCAGAGCTGCAAAGAGGTAGCCCAGCTGGGCTGGAGTGCAGGTGGCAAGCACAAGTCACAGGTGATGGAGATACCCACTCCACATAGCACTGCTGTCAGGAGCTCCCGGCAACTATGATTTGATGATTTCAACTTCCAAAGGGAAGAAAACAGAAATGGGGGCAGACCTGAATGGAAGTTCAGACTCAAGGATTAACCAATCACATTAGTGCTTTTCCAATCCCTGATTAGCATAAATTTGGACCAATAGCTTTGAGCCAAGTGCTATATAAACCCTAGACTAGCACAGTCAGATGGCAACCTGCTATAGGGTTCCCTTTTGCTTCTGCGAGGATTCTGTTTCTGTTCTTTACACTTTAATAAATTCTACCCCTTTTATTCTTGCCTTCTATTGTCCCATGAATTTCTTCTTCAGATTTGCTAGGCAAGAACCTGGAAAGAAATTGGCAATAAGCCACTGGCGTCTGCTCCAACACTGGAGGGCACAGCCCACCATTTAGAGCTTCAACATGCCACTCCATAGCAGTGAAGAAGAATCCACTTGCTAACTGTGACCCTTGGAGTTAACACCGCTAACACTGAAACAGGCTTTCTCAGCTGCAGAGGCCTGCAGCTTGCACAGGCCCTACCTACCAGAAGAAGCGAGCATCAAGTTTTGTCTCAAACCCAGGGCCTTGTTGTATTTGCAGAGCCCACTCTCCACCTCTGTACTGTATACCACCTGCCCAACTTGACAAATTTCTTGTTCCTACTTCTATTAACTCAGAACCGTAAAGGACCTAGAAAAGGATTAGAATGTTCTTTACTTTGACCTCAAAGATCTCTTTATAAGTTTCTTCCTCTTATTAATAACAGTATCATAAATATGAAGTAATATGAATCCATTAGCAGAATCCACAAGTCCGAGCATTTAGTAAAGTAGTACTCTGCCCTGGAAAGGTAGCCTGGCCAGAATATTCCCTGTCGGCAAACTCTTAGATATCCTCCAGGGCAAAAATGAATCTTGGGCTTATCATTATGTTCTAGCCACAATACAAAGGTCATTTTCCTCCTAATGTCTTAAAATAGCACTTCATTTCTTTATTGAAGAATTTCTTCAATAAGTACCGTCAGTGGAGTCCTGCTAAATGTCAAAAACTGACTCTCCAGGAATTAAAAGCCTTGGAGAGTAACATTTGCCAATTTCTGTGATATAAATAATCCTACCATTGCTGATTTCAAGCAACCAAGGATGATGCTTCTGAAAGTGAAGCTGGGAAGATCTGTGTACAATGGGCTCTGATGAGCCAGCCTGAGCTATCTCCAGCACACCAGTGTCACTGTGCAAAGCACCCCTTAAGCCACACATGGGGAATTTCCCAAGTATTGTTGGAGATAACCACACTGCCCTTAGAGCAAGAATGGAGACTGGATCCTTCAGGAGGCTATTGAAGCCACTGCTGTCTGATTTGTGTCATAAATATGCTTGGAGACTTTTCTTTATGTCAGCTATTCAATCTGGAAGCACAATTAGGAAATGTGGGTAACAATAAAAATAATATTGAAAACAGTTCTAGAAGATTCCCCCCCCCCCCCAGGCCCTCAGGGGCCTCATTTCTGGGCAGTCTCGACCAGTGGCATGATTTGCTCTGCCCCCTTGTGGCTTCAATGACTGCTTTAACCTGGTGATGACTCACCCCTGACCTATTCCTTCTTTGCTCTTCAAATGTCTTATTGTGACTGAAGCTGTTCTTAGTAAGGTGGGAGGAGAATCCTTGCTGAGTCATAGATACAACTGGCCTGGGGCCTCACCTTTCTGGAGGGATTTGGGACAAATTCCCTCATGCTGAGTGGGAAGAGAGCTGAGTAGCACTCTTAGAGGCAGACAAAAGTGTTCCTTGTGGCAGGGACCTAGCGTATCCCTTCTCTCTAGGATGATCCCTCACAGTCAAATCCAGTTTCAAAATCTTAATTCTAGGACTGGATAACCACTTGAGTCAGAGTTCTATATCATTTTTTTAAGGATGCACATTTTACTCTGATGCTAGTAAAACTCGATGCCTTCCCTGAGGGATGGCCCAGATTAGCTTGTTTCCCATTCTCCCTTTCTGCACGCATTTGCCCTAGAGATCTGACGCGTCCTCCACTTCTGTCACTTACTGTTGACTTGACCTTGTCTGTCAGCAAAGAAGTGGGTTGTTCTTTGAGAGGGAAACGAACTGACGAAGGCTCAATGCAGAAAGGCCTTGGAAAGGGGCTGTTTTTGAAGAACTTTCAGAACCAGCTCCTGGTATCTTTGCTTTAATCCAAGGGGTAAGGTTTCCAGGTGTCACTTAACATCTCAGCTGTTTTCCTTTGGCAGCAGGGATAGCATGGGCCATGCCTCTCTGCATCCTCCTACCAAGAAACTATTTCACAAAACTGTGAAAAGAAAATGGAGAGAAGTGCATAATACTGCCATGTGACCTACATAGGGTTTGAAATGTGTTATCTATTAGAATGGTGACCCCCCCTGAGAATGAATTGCTTAATCCATGTCTTCCTCTTCAATGTATACACTTTCCTAATCTGGTTCCCTTTGAGGAGTGTGTGTCTCTGTGAGACAATTTGGCATTTCAGTCTCATCATGTTCCTTTCTCTTCTAGCACTATCCCAGAGACTGGCACCCAGGATCCCAATGCTACAAATACAGCAACTGAAGCGCAAGGAGGTTCCAAGAGCTAATAATTTGTAGGCATAGGATTTGAATTTGCATCTTTTGACTCCAACTGCAGGGATCATGCCACACTGACCCAAATAGGGGCCCAAAATATTTCTGAGGAATACACTAGTAAATAAGCCAATTTCTGTGATGTAAATAATTCTACCATTGCTGATTTCATGCAACCAAGGATGATGCTTCTGAAAGTGAAGCTGGGAAGATCTGTGTACAATGGCCTCTGACGAACTCTTGTCTTAGGAGAGCCTGCTTCTGCATTGAACATCCTGTCTTCAAAGCACTGGACAACTACAACATGGATCAAAGAAATCAACCAGCAGATCCATGTAAGACGTGTATAGATTCTGAAAAGGAACTCTGGAGTTGTGGGGAATAAGAAAAGTACCTCAGAGGCAAAAGATTAGGAGCCAACTACAGCAGTCTGAGGTCAGAGGCACAGCCTATTGAACAAGGTTCATCTCACCTCAAGGATTATGTGCACCACTAGTCTTTTGCAAGCTTTTGCCCTTAAGAGAATATTTATATCATCTACTCCCTTGCAAATTCTAAAAGATGACACCTAAAACTTATTTATATTCTTTAGCCCCACTCACGGCTCTAAAAGCCATCTTTGCATTGTTCCAAGGTCCAGCTCCCTGATGCCAGTTGGCCACAAGCACCTCTGTCGGACTCTAGCAGCTTTATCACCAGAGCCCTGAACTCTAGTTTTCTTTTTAACCCACTGCATGGGATCACGGGTGTACCTACTTCACCACGTCAGATGCTGCCGTGGGCACTCACTCCAACATCACCACCAAGGATGTGAAGAAGGAAGTTGAGGAGGCAGAGAAAGGAAGGTCCCTGATAATGGGAGTGCTAATGAGGAAAATGGGGAGCAGGACAGGGAGGAAGAGGGAAAGGAGGAAGAGGAAGGGGAAGGAGAAGAGAGAGAGAGAGGGAGGAGGTGATGGTGAGGAAGAGGATGAAAATTAAACTTAAAATAAAAGTCCATCATGACCTGATCACCCTCCACATCCCATGTCAAAATCTACATGTGATCACCTTTATAGCAGACAGCCCCCCACCCCCACCCCATAGACAGTGCCACCCACAGATGACATGCTCACAACCCAACCAAAATCACATGTGCAATAGGGGAAGGGGGAAGAACTCAAATTTCCAAAGCCCTGTTGGTTTTCTGAAGAGCACTTTTTAAAAGGGAATCTTGTATTTTTTATTTACATTTTATGTTTTTGTACATGTTGTTAGGGGTCAGCCATTCTTAATGATCTCTGATAACCAAACCTGCCTTCAAAGTATTCTTGGTCCTACTTCTGACTTTACTTGTGGTGTATCATGTTTCTTATAATCTCAAAGGAGAAAAAAAAATTGTAAAAAAAAAAAAGCAAAAACAACAAAACTAATTTTATTCCCAGTAGTATAGTACTTTTGCTGTACTATAAGTAGTTGGTTTGTATGAGATGGTTAAAAATACCACAAACAGAAAGTTTTCTCTCTCTTTTTTCTTTCTTTCTTTTTTCTTTTGTCTATGAAGCTACTGTTAATTTTTTGGTCTGTCTGATGTTTTTGTGAAACAATGTCATCCAACAATAAACCAGAATTTGGGGCTGGGGCTGGGGCTCAGTGGTAGAGTGCTTGCTTAGCATATGTGAGGCAGTGGGTTTGATCCTCAGCACCACATAAAAAAAATAAACAAATAAAATAAAGTTATTTTAAAAATAATGTAAACACCCACAATTTTATGTTGCTTAGTTGTTCTAAGAAAAGTTAAAAATAAAACATATGTTTTAATAGTGGCAAAAGTTTTATCTTATTTTCTATATATTGGAAAAATGATTTATATGTTTGTTGTCCCAAACCTTGAATAGCAGAACCAACATTACATTTACAGAAATATCTGCCACAGAACCTAACCAACTTCATTATCAAATCAGGCAGCCAGATCAGCATGCTATTAGGAAATATCTGACTTCATTTTTTTATTTCCTGAACATGTGTCCATACATGCACCCTGTCCCCAGGACAATCTTTTTAATTGTATTTCTAAAACAGTGGGAAAAGTGAGTTCCAGAGCCTTTGGCCTGAACATGAGATGAGATCAGGTTTGCTTCTGGCCTGGCTTATAGTAGACTCTTCTTCAGGAGCAATCAATGTGTTCTGAAATTATTCCTTTGTGTGATGCAAAGAGAATTTTATATACCTGGTACTTTTTTTTTTTTAGGCTATTGGATAGAGCAAAGGGGAGGGAGGTGAAAGGAGGGGGCTTGGGGGTAGGAAAAATGGAGACTGAGATGGACATCATCACCCTAAGTAGGTGTATAAAGACATGAATGGTGTGACTCTACTTTGTGTATGACCAGAGCAAGTAAAAATTGTGCTCTATATGTGTACTATAAATTGAGATGCATTCTGCTGACATGTATAACAAATTAGAATAAATAAACACATTTTTAAAATAATAAATAAATGAAAAGAGATTTACCTGGATGCGAAGTTTGTCTTTATAAAAATTTTGTAAAGGAGTTTAAATGGAAATTGAGGACCTGGAAATTGATTCCCTGGGATGCTAACTGTTCCATGTGCCCCTGGAAGTCTTCAAGCACCTTCACCTTCACCACTGTGTGCCCTGTTCTACGGACTCTGTCCTCCCTTCCCAGTTGCCCTCTTCAGTATTCTTAAAATGGCTTCACTGGCCACTATCAAACTTTCATGTCCTCAGAGAGAGTGATTTTAAAGATGCATTCAATTAATTTATGTGAAGGTGTTCATGATTGATAGCCACTCAAGTTTCAAGGCAGTATTTGCATTTTTCAAAGAGAAATTTGCTTATCAAAAGACTCTCCCATCGGTTGGAAATCCAGACTAAAAATCTTTGGGTACTGATGAGGAAATATTTTGGATGATGCCAAAACATTTATTCCAGTTTAGATCTCTGCATTGGGAAACAGCAACTTGTTAAGTAGGGTCAAAGTCTGACAAGCAACATCCCATATCTTAAATCTGCAGAGTGGACCAACTGGGGAAAAAAGTCATCAATATCCTATAGATAGTCAGTAACTGATACTGTAATGCCAGAATGGAGGTAGGAAGAGATCAAAACCAACTTTACTTAAGTCCCTTTATCTTTGAAAATTCCAGCAAATCCAAATCTCTGAGTAGTTCTAGTCTATTCTGAGTCTCAGATATTTTCTTTTTAAATGACAAAATAGAGAAAGATATCCAACATGACAGGAAGGCCCAGGTGAGCCAATTTAGAAGACTCATTAGAAGAGCTAGTATTCTGAAGGTTATTTCAAGTCACACTGCATACACCCAAGACTAAAGTAGTCAGCTCCTAAGGGGGAAAAACAAAAGGCCATATCCAAGATGATGCTCTTCTCACTCAGGCATATGTTACATTTGGAGAAGTTTGCTTTCTAAGTCTAAGGATCTGAATCTCACTTTCCAAAATGGGGCAGGAAAATATAGATTTCTGCCACTTGGCTCCACCAATTCAACAAATAACTCTTCACACCAAATCCATATCTCTGAATGTAGATATGAAGACTTTTAGAAAGAATTGCAAAAGGTTATCTTTTTAATTCCACTATAACTGTGACATTCAAATGACCTGATTATACCCCACTAGAATCCAGATAGAATTAAAGAAAATCTGTCATTGCAATAAGAAACAGAAATGAGAATGAGGATCTGTTCCCCCCACTCCCCTGCTTCTCTATTACTTATTTTCATGATAAACAGCAGGCTAATAAACATCTGTTCTTTCTCAATGTCCAAGGGATCTTGTTTGCAAACATGAACAACCATCGCTTTGTTCTCTCTGGAGAAAACAAAACACTATCAATCAAAGCAAAGCTACATACCCAGACCTGCTGCGGCAGCTGCTTGTTCAAAACCGCATGTCATTCTCCTGCAAGCCAGAGCGCCAGGGATGCTTGTATATCCTCTGCCCCTGCTCTTCTGAGCAGTGCTGCAGGTTAACTCTTGGAGGCTGAATGCTCTAACCAGGAAAGCCAAGGCTCCCCAACTTAACCATTTGCATGCTGACTCATGCAGCAGTCAGGACGCACCCCTGCTGAGCCGGCTGAGGTAGAAACCCTTGCACCATCCTTGGAAGGTCACACCTAGAGTTTGACATTTTGCACCCTGCAAGAACACGGCCTGGGAAGCAGTTATTCTTTTTCTCAGACTGACCTGCTTGTCCTCTTGCATTTGGAAGACATTCAATTCACTACAAGGAGACTTGACAGAACAAATCAGCAGGGAGATGTAAGTTAAGATTTTGGATGAAGGAGTTAAGCTCTGGGAAAGGAGGAGCCCCCACTTTTCTACAGAGACTGCAACTAGACGGAGGAAACTCATGGCATGTAATCACCTTCTTAGTTTGGGAAAGCAAATAAAACGGTGTTTACGTGTCCCCTGGTGCCCTTCCCAGGCAAAACCAAAAATCAACTTCCTGCAGTTTTGCCTCAGTTTTAATCTATATCAACACTATAGGGTTCAAAAGCCTAGATAGAATTCCTAAAGAAAAGTGGTGCCTCTTCTGCAGTTATTGGTGGATCACTTTGAAAAGCAGCTTAAGAGGCCAAAACTTAATTCTAGGGCAAGTGCCTGGTTTTCTGCAGGCCATAACAGAGCCTGCCATGGGATTTGCAAGGAAGTCAAAGCAGGCAGGTGCAGCACAAATGTTAGGTAAAAATTGAACTCTCGAAGGCAGGAATGAAATAGACATGCAATCCTGTGGGAACTGGGTCTGGTTCTCTCTGCTTCCTGCTGACTAGAGCCACAGAGCCGCCTGCTGAAGTTATTAGCTACTAATTGGGCTCCTAGGCTCTGGAGTCTCCTTTGCCTTAAGTACATCTACCTAGGGGGCCGAAAAGCTCCAGAAAAGGGAGTGCAAATTCATCGACATGTAGAACAGCACACAGGCTGGGTGTATCATAGTAAAGGTGCTAAAAACAGCAGCAGCTACTATGCTGAAGGCTTACTGTATTCCAGTAAGTGTGCCGAGTGCTTTATATGTGTTCTATAACAAGGACCACTAGCTCTTCAATAAAAATCTGTGTTCCTTCTTCCTTCCCAGTCCCCTGCAGTCAGAGTAGCCAGGTAACTGAAATCTGGACAATGAAAAGTGAGCAGAAGTGATGTGCTACAGCTCTATTTCTGGCCTAAACAGCCTTTCCGGTGTATGATTCTCCAGGTTTTACGCACAGATGGAGGAAGAGATTCACAGTGACCTTGGAAGCACTGGGAGGAAGAAAGTGAAAAGTTTCCATCAAAGCAAAGGGCCGCATGGAGGAGAGCTGCTGAGCTTTGTAATCACTTTTAATTATGGGGGAGGAGGGAGGGATTGTACATCAACCTGAAAATGCGTTTTAGAAATTTTGTTTAAGGACCAGGCACGGTGGGGCTTGCCTGTAATCCCAGTGGCTCAGGAGGCTGAGGCAGAAGGATGGTGAGTTCAAAGCCAGCCTCAGTGAGACCCTGCCTCTAAATAAAATACAAAATAGGACTGGGGATATGGCTCAGTGGTCGAGTGCCTCTGAGTTCAATCCCCAGTAGCCCCCACCCCCCAAAAATAATTCCTTTAGGGATATGTAAACACGACAGCTTGAAGACCACTTGTCTACAGAACAAAGGTCAGACTCCTTAACCCGGTGTTCATACTTGTCCCAGCCTAAGCCCTTTCTCTGCCATCTCTCCCGGTCATTCTCTCACTCCAGGTACTTTGGACTCCTTACAATTCCTGAATTATCTTTCCTACCCCATTCCAATAGAGAATGAAAAGGTAACGTAACTCTATGTGACTTTTGAGACTGGATCACATGAGGCCTTGAAGCCTCCATCATGTATCTTGGGGAATTAGCTCTTAGAGTCCTGAGTTACCTCCTAAAAAGTCTGAGAATCCCAAAGTTCCCATACTGGAAATACCATATATAGATGGTTTGGTCATCATCTCAACTAAATACATCCTTCCACCCCTTCCACTCATCCCCACTAAAGTAGCAGACATGCAAATGAAACCATCTTAGATCATCCCAACCAACCCGTCCACCAGCTAAATACCACAAGTGCTCCCCATCAGTGCCCCATGGAACAAAAGTCTCACCCAGCCAAGCTCGCTGCTCAACCTGCTGGTCCACAAAGCCATAGACTGTAAAGAAAACAAAAATCATCGTTTTAAGCTACGGTGTTTGGGTAGTTTGTGACATAGCAAGAGATAAGAGGAACACCCTCCTTCAGGACCCAAGAGAGGGTCCATGTTTTGCAAGAAGCATCCTCTGACCACTCCACCTCATCTCTGAGTTTTCTGATCCTTTTACATTCTGGTCTTGACTTTTTTTTTTAAATAAGAAGTTGTCCTTTTCCACCTGGGCTCTTTATACGGACCTTATATAATAACTTTTGTTGAATGTTCATTGACTGAGACAAATCCGTAAAGTGGAAGGCAGTTATTGGGGTTTACTTTAGTGGTGCTGCTTTTTTTTTTTTTTTTTTTTTTTTTTTTTTTGTACACGAGGCTATTGACTGCAATGGTCAAGTAGTATGTAGTCAATCTAGTATTTATTCATGTATTTGCTAAATGCCGGCTACTTCGCAAGGCACTTTTTTAGACCCTGGTGATAGAGTAATGAATGAAACGGTCTTTTCACAATGCTTGCATTCCAAATGGAGGAAGACAAACAAAAAATGCAATTAATCATAATCTGTTAGGTTATGAGTGCTCAGAAGGAGAAGAATGCAAGATAAGAGGCAGGAAGTTTTTTATTATTTATTTTTTTATAGCATAACAGAGTGGTTCTCTCTAATAAGGAGATCTCAATACACACCTGAGGGGAGAGGGAAGAAAAATTGTCATATTTACACCTGGAGAGGAAGCATTTCAGGAAAAAGGAATAGGAAGCACAAGAGCCCCTAGACAAGACCATGCATGATGAGTTGAAGAAAAAGAAGGTGGCCAGGATGACTTGAGCAGAGAGAGCATGAAAAGTGGTCAAGATGGGCAAGGGGGGCTAGGGATGTGGCTCAAGCGGTAGCACGCTCGCCTGGCATGTGCTTGGCTCTGGGTTTGATCCTTAGCACCACATACAAATAAAATAAAGATGTTGTGTCTGCTGAAAACTAAAAAATAAATATTAAAAAAATTCTCTCTCTCTCTCAAAAAAAAAGATGGGCAAGGGCGGGTGCAAGGGATGGAGGCCAGGAAGTATTAAGTTCAAAGTAAGGACTTCAGATTTTTCTCCAAAGGTGATGGGAAGTCATTAGAGATTTTTAAGCTGAACAGTGGCATGATCGGGCTACTAGAAGGCTTTGTCTATTATCTACCTAGATTCTATGCAGAACTTGTACTATACAGAGGCGAGCTGCAAAGCAGCAAAACTAATCTTGAGCCTTTTGCAATATTCAAGAAAGAAACTTAAGACTGGAGGACTGGACATAAAGATGATGTGAAGTGATCACAGTGTTTGAAGGCATAGACAAGAGGATTTCCTGCTGGGCTTAGGGTAGGAAAGTGAAACAGGGGTCAATTTCTTTTTTTTTTTTTTTTTTTTTGCTTATTTCTAAGTAAAACTTAGTTCAATATTTTATTTTATTTTTTATTTTTTTTATTTTTTAAATTTTTTATTTTTTTATTGGTTGCTCACAACATTACAAAGCTCTTGACATATCATATTTCATACACTAGATTGAAGTGGATTATGAACTCCCAATTTTACCCCAAATGCAGATTGCAGAATCACGTCGGTTACACATCCACAATTTTACATAATGCCCAATTAGTAATTGTTGTATTCTGCTACCTTTCCTATCCCCTACTATCCCCCCTCCCCTCCCCTCCCATCTTCTCTCTCTACCCCATCTACTGTAATTCATTTCTCTCCTTGTTTATTTTCCCATTCCCCTCACAACCTCTTATATGTAATTTTGTATAGCAATGAGGGTCTCCCTTCATTTCCATGCAATTTCCCTTTACTCTTCCTTTCCCTCCCATCTCATGACTCTGTTTAATGTTAGTCTTTTCTTCCTGCTCTTCCTCCTTGCTCTGTTCATAGCTGCTCTCATTATATCAAAGAAGACATTTGGTATTTGTTTTTTAGGGATTGACTAGCTTCACTAAGCATAATCTGCTCTAGTGCCATCCATTTCCCTGCAAATTCTATGATTTTGTCATTTTTTATTGCTGCATAGTACTCCATTGTGTATAGATGCCACATTTTTTTTTATCCATTCATCTATTGAAGGGCATCTGGGTTGGTTCCACAGTTTAGCTATTGTGAATTGTGCTGCTATGAACATCAATATGGCAGCATCCCTGAAACAGGGGTCAATTTCAAAGCTTTTGGGACTCAAGAACTGACAGAATGAAGAGAAGTAGGTTTATATAAAGAAAATCAAAACTTGGGTAGCTCTGCAAACAGTCCTGGAGGGATTTTTAAACTCAAGATCTTAGAAAAATAGCTGAGTTTGGTTGAGAATGATCTATTATATTAAAGATAGAGGTATTTCCTGAAAGATGAAAACAATTTTAGATGGTACAGAGTAGACACCTTTGTTTGTTATACTTTTTTTTTTTTTTGGCAGGGGGTGTTACCAGAGATTGAAGCCAGAGGTGCTTAATCACTGAGCCACATCCCCAGCCCTTTTTATTTTTTATTTGGAGACAGGGTCTTGCTTAATTGCTTAGGGCCTTGCTAAGTTGCTGAGGCTGATTTTGAACTTGTGATCCTTCTTCTTCAGCCTCCCAAGCTGCTGGGATTATAGGTATGTGTCATTGTGCCCGGCTTGTTATTGATTTTGATGTGAATTAGAAATACAAAATATATAGAGGAATTTTTAATGTCATTTAAAAGATTAATTAAATCAATAAAAATGATAAATAATTATGGAGTAAAAATCATGTATGTATGTGAGACATGTGCTAAGGGATGAGCTTTGTTTGGGTAATAGTGCTACGCAATTTAATTTAGCTATCTTTAAATCTCTGCCAATGCATCTCTTCTGATCTACTGTTCATAAGTATGCTGGATGGCTTCTATAATGCCCATCACTCCATGTTTTTCCGCATGAGTTCAGCTCAGGGCCAGTTTCCTCTGTACCAAAACCCAAAAATGGCATTTGTAGACTATTCTCACTTTATATTCCCATATAATTGTTCAAAGTTTGAGCCCTTATGTGTTGATGGATTTATAAAGAATTTGCTTTCCTCCAATAAGCTCTGCATGAAACCAGTTAGTGCCTTAACTCCTCCATCCCCAGATAGCTAAAGGAGGCAGGCAGCTTGGCCTTCAAACCCCACAAAGTGGCCCATCTGCATCTGCATGTTGCTCCTGAACCACCGTGATTTTCATCATTCAGCCAACAGTGTTTGAGGAAAGAATATCTTCCCACTTTGACAGAAAAATGGAAAGAAGCTATTCCATGAACCCCAGAACATGCCTTACTACCTAGAACCTCTGTGATATGCATAAGCCCTTTTCATTCAGGAACCCCCCCCCAAAAAAAAAAACCTTATGCAGTAGCTCCAATTACTTTTCCCACTTTACAAATAAAATAATATTGGAGGATCAGCTAGCCAGTGTGCAAAGTCACCTGGCCCACAGGTGACATAACTTGTAACCCTGAGTTTTCCAACTAGTTTGATGAGGACACTATTAACATATCTCAGGGTGACTTCACTGTAGCTGTGTCTCCTCCCTCACTTCCTGCCTCCAGGACAATATGATGAAAATTCAGTGATGACTGTTTTGGCTAATTACAGGGCTTTTGTTCCCCTTGCTGAATGTGTGTGCAGACTGAGAGGATTTGGAAAGAAAAATGGAGAAAGAAATCTGTATCAAGAAGTGGCCACCAGAGGAGATCTGGAGAAGCCAGAGTGAGGCATGTTTAATTTAAGTTTTGTGAAGATTTGGTAAAATTTCTTCTTTAAATGCTTGGTAGAATTTACCAGTGAGCCTACCTGGATCTTTAGTTTCATTTTATTACTTTTATGTTTTGGTGTATAATACTGTCACATTTCCTCGGGGCCACCATAGGCAGATAGTGCTTTAAGCCTTGGGTCAGATACTCAGGTAAAATCAGCTTGTAAAAATAATCTGTATTACTTTTCTGTATATGTGTAAAACTTTAATAAAGTTATAAAAATATTTTACTCTGATAAATAAAAAGATAGTATCTCTCTGACTCAAATAACTATAAATAATAAAGAAAGTTACTAACTCACATTACAAAAAATCCAAGGGTGACAGGCCCAGAGTTGGTCATTTCAGCACTCAATGATGTTTCCCTCTGCCAGTCCTGTCTCCAAAGTTGTAGAAGCTCTTGCCCAGAGGAATAGAGTGTTTTTATTTATGGATCTCTTTTTAAGAGCAAGAAGAGTTTCCTAGAAGCAGGTCTGGTGATTTCTTATAAACCTAAACATACATCTGCCATCTGGCCCATCAATCCACCACCTGGGTATTAATCCATGAGAAATGAAAGCATATATACCTACAGATACACATGTGAGCACACACATGTACACATATACACAATGCATGCAAGAATGTTCTTTGCTTTATTCGTAACATGCAAACCTTGGAAAGGGTAGAGATATTGATCTGTAGAAAAATAAACTGTAGTACATTCTTTTAATGGAATACTGCTTCCTGACAAAAAAAGAATGAATTGGTAATATATGTGATATTGGCCAATCTAAAAATATTGTGCAGAGTGAAATAAGCCAGATACAAAGAGTATATATTTAATAGATGGTAGGAAAAAAAAAATCCATGGCAGACAGTTGGGGATGTAGCTCAGTAGGTGAGCACTTATCAAGGATGTGTAGGGCCTTGGGCTCAATCCCCAGGACTGGCAACAAAAAAAAAAAGAAAGAAAGAAAGAAAAGAAAAAAATCCATATGATTAGAAACAAAAAGTAGATACAGTGGTATTTATATCTCGGAGGAACAGAATGGAGTGTTGACCACGATTGACTGGGAAAAGCAGTAGGACACTTTCTCTGGACTTACTATTGTGGTGTATGTTGACAAATGTTTTGGTTACATAAATGCATGCATTTGTCAAACAATGTATGCTTAAAATTTGTGCATTTCATTGTTGATTAATTTTACCTTAAAAGAAAAAACCCTGTCTGCCAAAGGCCAATGTCTCGGCTTGGCACCAGAATCACGAGGCACTCACAGCTTTGTAGGTTCAAACAGCAATTCTTTATTCCAGCTCTCACACCGCCTCCACACAGGTCCAGGGGCAAACCCGTTCTGCCGTCTCCCGCACAATTCACCTACTCCACGAGGCTATCTCCAAATCCCCTTTTAATCTCACGAGAACTCAACGGGAACAAGCAGCAGGAACACCCTAATCCCAGCAATAATCTTCAATCTCCAACTTCCCTAAAACCCATTATCTTAAACTGGCAACGCCTTAAACTCAAGGAGCGGGTTACTTCCTCAAACCTGATCAGCTCTAAACCCGGATCCGCCTTGGTCCTTGAGCAAGGTCACCTTATTAAAGCATGCATGCAATGTCCCATCGAATGTCCTCTAAGCAGCATGGGGTACGCTTGGCAAGGAAATTTCGATGCGTCATTCCTACTTGGTAATGGCCCTCAGCACCTGTCAACAAATTTTGAATTTTAGCTCATGACATGTGTGCTGAAATATTGAGGGGGAAATGAATTGGTATCTTCAATTTACTTTGAAATGTAGGCAAAAATAAGACAATTGATAGATGGAGAGAGAGAGAGAGACAAAGGAATTAGTATGTGATAAAGCAAGTAAACGAGGTATAGTATAACTAAGTGGATTTTCATTTATGAAAAATTATGCATGAATGGTAGAGGGGCAGAGGATTTATACAGAAAGTTTCTTCAAAGTCAAATAAATGTAGTAAATAATAGGTGATCAAAGTGTAAGCAAGTTTCTTTAAGGAATGATTTATCAGTGTTAAATATACTGATATGCATGCTGATTTTATATGTGTGTGTATTCCTTAACAGATTTTTGTTTGCCATTAAAACCAAACTGCAAGGGGGGAAAAACAGAGAATTTCATGTTCTCTATGTCCCCAAATTCACAGATCACCCCCAGTGGCCACCATCCGATGATCCCTGGATTTCTGCTTCAATCCTTCTAGCTCTTTTCCCTGGGTCCTGGGCTATGAGTCAAGTTTCTCTAAATCAGAACAGAAACCAGCAGGTCTTACTAGCGAGCCTGGCTTCCTTCCCTGCTCTGACCTCCCTTGAGCAGTAGGAAGATTGCCATCAATTCCTCGTTATTTTTGTCAAAGGAGAAAGATCTGGATTTGGGCCTCCTTTGTTTCTAAAAAGAAAAATGGATTTCCTGAGCCCTGGGAAAATTCATTGTCGTTGCTGATTTTCATCGGTGATTCAGCCCTGAACATCTTGAGATTTTAAGCCAGTTTTGATAGCCCCGATCTACAGGAAGCCAAATTGTCACAGTTTTCTATACTTGCCATGTGTTAAAGTGACATTTCAGATACCTTCCCATCTAATTTTGGTGACTTTTTGTTTGAATTTGCACTTGGTGAATGTTAATAGTCTGTGGGGGTTACATGTGCTGAATACATTGACATTTTGTCTCCTGGAAGAAGATCATTTTCTCCCCTCCCCCACACCCCAACCACTTTGGCTGTGTTTTGGGTGCAATGGATTCAGAGCATCCTGGAACATGACCTTCTTGCTATATTCCTTCCTTTAATCTCTCTGTGAACAGGAGCCCCAGGGAAACCTCATTAGGCTGCCACTTGCGGGGGTGGGGAGGGGTGGGGAGAGGGGGTTAGGGGGTGTTTCAGAGCATCTACTGCAAACTGCTTTGGAAAGGAGATGGAGTTCTTTTGAGTCATCTGGTGTCAGCTCAGGAGCATAGGAATGTGCACCAGGACCCGGTGCCAGTGACGCCTTCAAAGGGGACATGTGCCAGCAGTACTAATTGGACACAATTCCTTTTCAAGTCATTTGCTGTGCATGTTCATCTCTGGAGCCTGTGGAGAAACAGAATTGGGAAACGCCTGCAAATTCATGTGCTGGCCTCTGGTTTGGAGCCTACTGGTGCATTTAAGCAGTTGCAATGTGGCCTACTAATGTTACCTGCTATGAAGAGGAGGTTTGTTTTGGGACACATAATATCCTCACTTCTAAGCCCCTGCCACAACTGAACACCAGCCAGAGGTCAGAAATCTGCCTTGGCCAATAAGGTCTGTAATGAACACACTTCTCATGGACCTGGCAATGATGGAATGGTGGTCTTTTGCAGCTCAATTTAACAGTCAGAATATGCTTGCTTGTTCCAAGTGATTTTTATTTTGTTTTTGTTAAAACATCCTAAAATATCAGAGGATACTGCTAAACACCTCTAAAGGGAAACCAGATACCCGCATAGCTGCGGTCAAAAGTTCTTTGTTTAAAACGAAAAATGCACAAGCAACTGCTTGGCTGAAACCTTTTTGGCTCCTCCCTCTTACCACTGATAAATACTGTCAGCAGAAACCAATTCAAACAATACAAGCTCCTTCATCCAATGCACACAGCTAGAGCAGACTCAAGATGCCAGGGAATCATGGTGGCCACATGAGTTTCTCCTTCATTGCTTCCCTGGCTCATTTCCAAGATTCTGCATCATGCTAGTTCAGAGTTCATCAGTACCCGGACAACCATTGCCATGCACACCAGATTTTCAGAATGCAAGAGTAATGATTCTACCAGAGGAGTTAAGATGTAAATATGTTTGGACAACTGATATATATACTTAGAAGTTTAAATAAAGGCAGAGTCCAGGCTTGTACTGGTTTCTCACTGAGTTCAGCCAGACTTCTTTCTCCGCTCCACAGGGGCCTCCTTTGCGTATCTCTCTCCCATTCTCCTCTTTTTAATAATAGTGGCCAATTACTGAGCACTTAACCCACTCACAGGCCATGTCTGGCCCACTTTACGCCATAAAACAGCTCAGTTGATCTTTATTTTCAAAGTTAGGACACTCAGGCTCAGAGAAGATTGTTATTTTCCAGGGAGCATGGTGCCTGTAAACGGCAGAGTTAGGAATTTGGATCCACAGCTGAGTTCCTAGCCCATGTTTTCATGGAAACATGGACTCAACTCCTTCAGGAGTTTCTCTTTCCCCCTGCAAAATTACTCTCATTCTTCATAAAACAATAAAGCCATTAATTCATTGATCCTTTCAACTATCAAAACTTTATTCAGTGCCTAATACACAAGTTAAACAGAAAGATTAGCTAACTTCCCAGACAAAAATTTTTTCCTTAGAAGCTGTTATTTCCCCCCGCCTTTAACTGCTCTCCCAAAGAGTTTTGGCTTCCACAAAGAATCATGTACCCACACAATCCACTATGAACTGCAGAGTTCAAAAACAGCACAATGCCAGATGGCAACAAAAATAATAGGAATTGAGCTATTTAAAGGAATAACAACCATTGCTATTGCTATTTTATATACTGGAAGAGTCACTGAAGCCAAGAAAAAGATGTGTGTGTGTGGAGTCATCAAAAAGAATAAGCAAAGCAATTGACTTTCTAAACAATTAGAAAAAACTATAGACTGACCAAGCACTCTACACCACAGCACAGGTCAAATGTTCTAGACAAAAGACACCTGGCATTTTCTCTTAGTCTTCTAAAATTCCTTCTAAGGTATTACATATGATACAAACCAAAGTCCCTGGCAATTCTTTCCCAGACAGCTTGGGATATACCACCCTATTTAATGGTAATCAGTGAGGGCCCCTATCTACCTGGAGTTCAGAATTGTTGGTGAGAAATCCCTGACCTCATTCCCTTCGTCTAAAATTTTCCAATATACTGGACGCCTTGAGAGTTATGAGGTTTCACAGAAGGAATTGTCCATCAAGATAGAGAGATGGCATTTTGGCTATTCTTAGAGTGACGGCACACACCTCAGTTATTGGTTTATACATCAAAAGAAAATGAAACTTCAAGAGCCCTAAGAAGAAGGATACCAAAAGATTGAAAAAGTGGACTAATTCATGGAGAAGGAGGCATCTGTAGAAAGTGAAAAGAAGGTGAATGGTAGCTTAAACTTCTAGGTATCAACACCTCCTTTCCAGGAAGACTTTTCTGCAGTCTGGTAAAGGAAAAGTAAGAACTTGCGACTGGTGCTCAAAGCTCTCCAAAAGCAAATTCATTCAACACACCAGAGTCTGCGCTTTGAGCACCACACCAGGCACTGCAGGGAAATAACTGGCCACTATCGCTTCCTTCTCCTGATAGGGCTTCATCAGAAGTTTCTCTCAGGTTATTTCATAAAGTTTCAATTAACAAATTGGATTATAGAACATTTTGGTTAATCTCAATTTTTATTTTAATTTAGGGCTTACTTGGAAATCTTTTTTAAACAGAAGTCTTTCTAAAATATATATTTTCTGCTTTTGAGAACAGAGAGAAAGTATTTCTGTGGTGATCAGAAGCTATTCTAATGTCTATCAGTTCTCTTTGTCCAAAGCAAAGGGTGAATGTATGGGTATAGAGGTTCAAGAGAGCGCCCAGACCACTCCTGGAAGAAACTGTGTTTTGGAGGAAGCAATATTTTCCATAAAAGTCAGATTTTTTCCTTGTTTATTTCTGTTCCTAAAATTGAAAGAATCTATTTCAGTAGAGTCCTCCTTGAGATCCACTTTACTGTCCTTTGCAGAACAGATTATAAATGTTCATGAGGACAGTCACCCTTATCTGCTTTGTTTACCTCCACCAAGTATCTGCTAACCCCCAAAACCCATCTGTTGAATGAATACAGGGTGGGAGCAGAAAGGGAGGAAACGTGAGGAGTGTATGAGGGCTTGAATGAACGAACGATTAGCCTTGAAATCATAGGGTCCCGTGGGCAACTTCAAACTTGGGCATTCTTTAATGTCACATCATTTTTATTCCTTTATTGTTCAAATTTAGGAATAGAGCTGATGATAATGTCGCAAAATTCTAAGGGCCTCTAAAACAAACTAACACAAGGGTTAAGATGCAAAAATCAAGGATTTTTTTCCACCCTCCAAAAGAATCCATAACACCAAAACCCAGCCAGCAGCTGTTCACAAGTGCTGAACGCAATTGGCAACAGAGGCTGTTGGTGAGTGCCGCAGTGGAGCTGGGCAGTACTCAGGGTTCCATTATGTCAATTCAAAGGATTTAAAAAAAAAATCCTAATAAGATTTTAAATTTATGACCCTAAAAGAAAACCCACAAACCACAAAATATATTCTACTTCTCATTATCAATCAACCTTGCAAGAAAAAGCTTAGTGTTCCCATCCATCTTCACAGGAGAGACCTTTATCACCCAAGCAGGGACAATCCATAGAGGCCCAGGGAGAGTGGATATCTGACCTACCAAAATGCTTGTCAGCTTCTGAGAAAGGAGTTATACATCAATTTAGAGTTGGCCTAAACTTATTTTCATGATAGCTTGTCACAAGCGGTTCATGGGTTACATGTGGGTCACGGAATGTGGAAGCCTTGTGGATAGAGACATCTGGTGTCTGGGAATAACCAGTGGACATTCTCTCTGGTCAATTGCCCGGGAACAATGTGACTCTCTTTCCCATTCTGCTGTGGCCCACACAGCTCCTGAGATGGGTGTGACCTGCCAAGGTGTCAATCAACCTGCCAACTGCAAAATATTGTGAAGCAAGACTCCACCCTTGAAACCCTATCCCTGCCTTTAATGTACCCCCTTAATAAACCACCGGAGCCATCTTGTCTTTTTCTAGTTCCAGACCCATGTGGACTAGCTCTATCAGGGGCTTCATTTCCTGTAAATGCATTTCTGAGTATCTATGCTTTGTTATTTGCTAATTATCTGTGAGTGTAAGTTTTAGAGTGGCTTGGATTCCTGGGCAGAAACAAGGACCCCTTATTGAGACACTGGCCATCAACATTGGCCATCGTTCCCCGCTAAAATAGCTTCTGTTAAACAAAGGCTAATAGGAAAAAATTAAATAAATAAACCGGGACAAAAGAAAAATAGGGAGATGGAGGTGCAAGAGAAGTGGTGTGGGGAGGAAATGAATCAAGGGTACAAATATATAACCTAAAATTGTGTATATTTGTTAGGGACATACAATAAATTAAAATCTTCCTAAAAGCAAAAAGAAAACTGACAGTATAAAAGTTTATGCCATGAGAGATCCAACTGCCCACAAATGTAATCTTCAGATAGAAATGACATTGCCAGAGGCAGCCCCTGATATCAGGGTATTTGCAGAGCTAATAGGACTGAATCCCATTATACAGGAGGCTCCCTCAGAGGATAAAACCCACCTTTGAAACACCATCATATGTAGACATATGATGGTGTACTTCAGCATATATTCATGACTCCCATCATGAGATTTTGGGGTTTCCATCATCCACTTGGGTTCTTGAGAGGAATTATTTTTTTTTTTCCTGATGAAGTTATTTCAGGAACATAAAAAAATTTTCATAGATCAGTACATCCCCGAGTGCAGATTTTCACTAGACACTTGGTCTTGCATACAACTGCATATAGGAGTAAAAGGCACATTAGCATATTAAAGGTTCTGACAGGTCTCACAGGAAACTTAGAGAGTGATCTCTAAGTTCCCAGAGCATGCAAGTTAAAAAGTACATGAATATGTCCCGTTTTCAACTCCAGTATTATTTTCTCATGTTCTTCTGGATACCTTCTCTGTTGAGAGTTCAAAGTCATTAAACAAGACTGTGAATGCCACTAGTTCTTCAACTGTTGTTAGGACACAAATGTGTAAACTCAATCTTTAAGAACATTCTATAGATAACTGTTTATTGTTTCCCACATTTGTTTAATTTATATGAAAACTATCACCAAGGGCTTCTGGCTTTGGCTTCTATATGCAGAGCTTGGGAGTCATTGTTCCTGACTGTAAGAAAAAGCTGGATCAACTGAAAAGCAACTTTCCTTCGATCTATTACAGAACGGAGGTCACAGGTGCAACTACCATCCCAAAATATGGAGACAAGTGCATCCAGAGTCAGGGCCAAGATCTGCTGACCTGGAACAGAAGCCAACAGAGCTGTAAGCTGGTAGGAAGAGCTACATGGTATCTGATGAGTTTTCTGGAGGCAGAATATGAATTAGTGTTGGAGTAAGAACTTCCTAGTGGCCCCTTCTCCTCATCCAGTTCCTTCCAGCTTTCCCATCTGACTTAAGGGAGAAAGTATAGTAGATAGGAATCAAGGCTCCAAGGAAATAGATTAGGGATTGCAGTCAGGAAATGGGTAGGGGATGGAAGAGGTGGGGTTAAAATACACTTGTGAAGGTCAAGCCTGAAAATGGCAAAGGTCATTGAAACATTGAGATTTCACTGGATTTGAGAACACTCCCTTACACAATATCTTTCCACCACTACCAACACAACAGTCCAGTATGAAAAGCAATGGAGTAACTACTCAGAGCTGGAAGATACAGACTTTCTCTGGGGAGGATGTCATAAAGAAGCCCAAAGTCAGGAGGGGAGGCCAAAATAGCACATTAAAGGAAGGTAGAGATACTGGTACTTAGAGCTACAGCAAGCATTAAATATCCGCTATTCCCAAACTGGATAATGAATATACCGAAGTCCTATTTACCTCAATAGTTATTTACCAATATGTCCATCTTTCAACAACAGCAACAACAAAATACAAGCCAAGACAAAAGGCATAAAAAAACACTCTTAAGATACAAAGAAAGAATGAAACTTAGATACGATACAGATGTTGGAAATATCAAAGAATTTAAAATAAATATAATTTATGTTAGGGATCTAAGGACAAAGTGGAGACCATACAAGAATACATGAGTAATTTAGGCAGAGAGAATAAAATTTTAAGAGCCAAAAGGAATGCTAGAGATTATAAATATTATAACAGAAATGAAGAATGCCCTGGATGGATCATCAGTAGTTTAGACATGGCTAAAGAGATAGATATGCCAGTAGAACCTCCCAAATTGAAATATAAAAAGAAAAAGAAGAATGGAAAAACAGAATACCCAAGAACTATAAGATGGAGGATCCAAGATGGCGGACTAGAGGGAGGCTGCATTCCTTGTCATTCTGTGACCTGGGATTCAAACAGTGGGAATACTGTTTCACTGTGAGTTATTAGAGGAGCCCTGGCATCAGTGCCTGCACAGGACACTCAGCCCTTGCTCCTGTGTGGACCTCCATCTACCAGCATGTGGCTACCCAGTTGCCTCCATCTTGGGACACTTCAGCCGCTGCCATAGTTGCCTGCATCTGGGGACACTAGACAGGGTTTGGAGATAGCCACCAGCCACAACACTGCAAGCCACAGAGCTGCATCTCTGAACACGTCATGCAATACCACTGCCCGGCCAGAACTGACACCCCATCCCTGAAAGCAGCTGCCTCCATATTGGGACACCTTTGTTGCCACCACCATTGCCATTTTTAGTTGGGGCAACTCCCAGCTTGGGACACTGGTTGGGGCCTAGAAGCAGTATCCAGGTACCTATAGTCTCCAAGTCCCTTCTTTCTCCCACAGTCACTAACCAGGCACAGTGCCTGCCTCCATGTGGCCAGTCCATAGTTCACAAAGCCTGATCATGATCTGCCTGAGACAAAACAGCTCTCTGCAACAGGTGCACAGGTCCCAAAGTGCAGCCCACATGACCTCTGGAGAGGTTCCTGCCTGGGAAGTAGAAAGGGAGGGGGTGAGTGAGATACAGTTAGAGACTAATTTATAGACCAGGAATTGTGAGGTCTACAGCTGATATAAGGAGATAAGACCCAGAGCCCACACCACACACACAGGCCCCAAAGGAGATCCTTGGGGTACAGTCTCCCCACTGACGGGGACCAGTAAGTGCTATGCCCACTTCCAGGAGCTCTTCCCCCAAGACCAACCTACTACCCTAGTGACTTTCACCCTGAGGGTGGAAATACCAGCAAACAACACCCCCCCCCCCACCTATTGGATGAGAAGGGAAGCAGGAAAGATACTGAACTCCAACAGAAACAATCCTTTAATTTTCCTCTGAAATTTTTGTTTCTTTTTTCTCTCTCTTCTCCCACCCTCCCATCCCCAACATTTGTGAAACCAAGCACTTTTCATGGATTAGTCTACTGGGGAGTGGGATGTCTGAATAGTATATTATAGTCGTCTTCTATATTCTCTTACCTCCTATTTTTACAATTTTCTTAATTTCTCTTTCAGAGGATTCATCACTGATGTATAGAAATGCATTTGACTTATAGGTATTGATTTTATATCCTGCTACTTTGTGTCAGATTAGGCCCTGACTTCTTTAACAAGACTTCTAAAGCGCAAGAAATAAAATCAAGAATTAATAAATGGGATGGACTCAAACTGAAAAGCTTCTTCTCAGCAAAAGAATCAATCAACAAGGTAAATAGAGAGCCTATAATTTTGGGAGCAAATTTTTGCCACACATATGCCAGAGAGAGCACTAATCCCCAGGATACATAAAGAATTCAAAGAACTACACACACACACACACACACACACACACACACACACACACACACACACAATCAATCAATAAATGGGCCAAGGAAATGAACAGATACTTTTCAGAAGATGATATATAATTGGTCAACAAAATGTTCATCCTAGAAATGCAAACCAAAACTACTCTTAAGATTTCATTTCACTCCAGTCAGAACGGCAGCTATTAAGAACACAAACAATAATAAGTGTTGGCAAGGATGTGGGGAGAGGCACATTTATACATTGCTGGTGGTACTTCAAATTGGTGCAGCCAATCTGGAAAGCAGTATGGAGGTTCCTTGGAAAACTTGGGATGGAACTATCATTTCACCCAGCTATCCCACTCCTCGGACTATACCCAAAGGACTTTAAAACAGCATACAGTGATGCAGCGACATCAATGCTTATAGCAGCACAATGCACAATAGCTAAATTGTGGAACCAACCTAGATGTCTTTCAACACATGAATGAATAAAGAAACTGGGGTATATATACACCATGAAATATTATTCAGCATTAAAAGAGAATAAAATCATGGAATTTGCAGGTAAATGGATGGAGTTGGAGAATATCATGCTAAGTGAAGTAAGCAAATCCCCCCAAACCAAAGGCCAAATGATTTCTCTGACATGTGGGTGCTGATCCATATGGGGGGTAGGGAGAGGAGCATGGGAGGAATGGAGGAATTTTGGATAGGGCAAAGGGGAGGGAGTGAGAGGGACATGGGGGTAGGAAATATGGACAGTGAGATGGACATTATTATCCTAGGTACATGTACAAAGAACAAATGGTATGACTCTATTTTGTGTACGACCAGAGAAATGAAAATTTGTGCTCCATATGTGTACTATGAATTGAAAAGCATTCTGTCATATATAACAAATCATAATAAATAAATTACAAAATAAAACTATAAGACAAATTTAAAAGGTGGAAGGAAACAGAAAACAAGAGAAATATTTAAAATAACAATGGCTGATAATTTCCCCAAATTAATAACACCAAACTATCAATTAAGGAAGCTCAGAGGACACCAAACACCAAAAACTAAATAAATAAACAAACAAACAAACAAATAAATTGACACATCATATTTGAACTGTAGAAAACAATAAGAAAAAATTTTTTTGAAAGAATGTAGTGAAAGAGCACTTATTATTTGCAGGGGTATAAGGATAAAATTTAAAAAAGATTTCTTAGGAGAAACCAGGTAAACAAAATGTGGAGTGAAACACTTACAGCACTGGGGCGGGGAATCCAGTAACCTAGATTCAGCAGTTATCCTTTAAAAGTGAAGGAGAAATTTTTCTTAAACAAAATCTGAAGGAATTCATCACCAGCAAACCTGCTCTGTGAGGAGTGGGAATTTCTTCAGGTAGAATGAAAATGACGTAGGTTAGAAGTTTGACTCTACATAAAGAAAGGCGTAAGAGAATAAACAAAGATCAACAGAATCTTTCATTTTCCTTAACTGACCCAAAAGACAACGGATTGTTAAAGTAGTGACATCAGCAATGTATTCGGTGCTGACGGCATTTGGTAAGGGAGGTGACATCAATGTTATGAATCAACATGATCACCTGCACCACACTCAAAGACAGGCTTTGGCTAGGTAAAAAATATCAACTCTAGAGCAACCATCATTTTCTGTTCATTTGCTTGTTTGCTTGTTTTTTGAGATTGGGTCTTGCTGTTGCCCAACTGGTCTTGAACCCTGTGGGCTCAAGTGATCCTCCCTCTTCAGCCTCCCAAGTAATGAACCTTAGGCAACGCAGGTAAGCAAGTCCACTTTACGCATTTTTTAAAAAGTATAACTGGTAAACTAAGACATAAAACGGAATCATATGATGTCCATAGAGGAAGGCAGGAAAAAAGAGAGGCGGAAATAGAACAAATGGAAAAGAATTATAATTGGTAGATATTCATTGAGTTATGTCAACTGTCATTTTAATTTGAAAGGTCCCTCTGATGAAGGGATCACTTAATTTCCTTCTAACTTATTCTTTTAGGAGATAGGAAAGTATTTGAAAGTACTGGTAAGCAGAATATCAAATCAACAGTTTTGATTTGATCAAAGTAAGGTTTCTGACCATAGGGAGAAAAAGATAAGGATATCAATACGAAATAATTTAAGAATCATGTTTCCTAGTTCATTCAAAATCTGGTTGACAGGGCTGGGGATGTAGTTCAATGATAGAGCTCTTGCCTAGTATGTGCTACTTGCCTGGATTTGCTACTTAGCACTGCAAAAAGAAAAAAAAAATATACACACACAACAAGAACAAACCTAGTTGACCTTTCATATAATGGTGATCAACTTAAGGATGGCATGTATTCTCATTTTATACATTTATGATGTTTTTAAAAAAAACTATCAAACATCAATTTTGGTATGTGCTTGGGAGAAAAAAAATTAGGAAACTGGCAAAATTTTCTCACATTATATAGTGTGGATTTTCCGCTACTCAGTCCATCAGTAAGTCATTCTGCTTCAATGTGCCACCACTGGCAGAAATTTCTCCTAAAGACTCCTATTGCAGAATTTATGAAAGCTCAAAAGTATTGGTAGGGGAGGATGGAAACCTGAACTCTAATTGGATTTTCACCACTTTATCAGCTGCATGTTCCCGGGCACAAATTATTTCATGTATCTGTGTCATTTTTGTGGGCTCATCTGTAAAATGGGGAAAACCTACACCTTGTGGTTGTATGATGCTAATATATGTTAAGTATCTAAATTGTAAAATTAATAAAATGATGGAAGCTATTGTCTAGGGCTTTAGCTTAGCAAATATAGGACAAAAGAGTACTTGTGCTTATTCAGGCAGTCATTATCAAGTGCACCACAATTTTCCAGAATATAAAGAAGTTTCTCCTAGTCTTTCCTGGGATTTGCAGAGTAGAAGAACCACATGGTACATCAACTCATGCATCAGAGCAATTAGGCAATCAGCAAATGAATGTCCTGGTAAATATATGATATGCAAAGTTATGAATTTTTAATATAATTATTTCAATAGTCTTTGGAAAAACATTCTCTTCTTAGCATGTGCCAATAGTTCATTTTTATTTACTCAACTTATTTTCCCTCTCAATATGGAGCACCTGGTCAGCAGAGTTAAACACAGTCCTATCTTAGAGTTTTGCTGTTTGCCGTGAGAGCACATCATATTTCCTCTGTCTGGCACACATGCTCAAAGTCCCATGCAAGAACCTTCTACTGGTTTCACATCTCTAGCTTCCCAGAACACATCCTTCAACCAAGATAATTTTCCACTGTTAACACCTTCCTCCTTCACATCAGAAATAATCATCATTGGCTTTTTCTCTTTTTAAAGAGTTCTTTTCTATTACCATGGTTATCAATACTATCGCTGTTTTTCACTTCAGATTTTCTTTTGCTTTCCATTTAAACTGGAAAAGCTGTATTAGTTCTAAGCTATAAGAAAAAATAAGTGAGTGGCTTAGTTGAGAATTAGAAAATTCAAAACTGTCAGAAAACAAAGGTGTACAGTGTGAATTCAACTTATCTGCAAGGTTTTTAAATATACTTTTTATAAACCAATCTGTAGTGTAACTAAAGAATACATTTTAAGGAATCACAAAGAAACCGATGATTACTAAAGGCCCTGGGTTAAACTCAGTAAAGAAACCCCACCTTAATATAATGACTTCGTTGTGATTTTGTGAAGAATGTGAAAACATTAGCAATAATAGACATTTATTTTAAGTATCAGTTTTTATTAAAAAGTGCATTTTGATTATGTACGATCTAGATAAGCTGTAAGATATCAGTATACTCTCTGGAATAATAACTTTACAAAAATTTAAAACAAACAAAATTTTAAAAGCCTTTTTATTTCCTTCACCATTATTGTTTTACAATACAAATATCACCTTGTGAATACACAAAAAAACCCTACAGAAGATAATTCTGTTGCACGTAAAATACAGAATGGATATAATATACTTCTTCATTCTTAAAAAACTATTTTGTTCTCCACATTGGCAAGTATAGAATAGAATACTTCCCCAAACATACATATGTTAGGAGTAAAACTTAGAGTTACATGCAGTTTCTGCACAAATATATTTTAAAGAAATAGATCTCTTTTTTGTTGTTCACCAACAAAATTGTCATGAGAGTATGGATAACTAATTTGTAGCTTTCAAGTTTTAGATAAGTGATCATTTTCAAAACTCTCTTTAAAAAAAGATATTCATGGCTGTTTTCATTGAATAGTTAAAATTGAACTACCAAAAAGACAATAAAATAATTTAAGTGGTACATGTCATTGTCACCTGCTCACAATGTGTGAACAGGCTTCGACTCTCTAATTAACACCCCCATTCTTTAATTCAAAGCAATTTTAAAACCATAAGCAGTCTTCTGATTTAATTTAGCTATAAATGCAAAATTTAGTAGTGTATACATACATTTATATTTTCATGGAATACTTTATTTTAAATAAAAACATTTAAGATCGCCTACTGACCATACAATCAAGACAAGAAAGGCACTAGAAACATAGACAAATTTCTCTCCCAAGAAGCATTAAATTTTAACTCTCTTCTCTCTGACATGTAAAAATCTTTAAATTTGGTTTTCATAACATCATTTTGAAAAATAAAGTTAGGAAATACTTAGAAAATCACTTATAACAGAATCTTTTTTTTTTTTTGCACTTTTTGACACACCGTCTCTGCTGATTTTACAAAACCCAAAGTTACCAAACCTCTCTGTGTCTGTCATTTTTATTTGAATATCGGTGCAACAGGTAGAAAGATTTCAGAATCGAACCCCATTCAGGTACTTAGAAACCTTCATAGAGACATTTGCTAGAAAATGGCTTACAGCCCAATCTTTGGGGCAAGAGATATGAAAAGTATGTTTTCCCAAGAAAATAATACACTTTATTTCCAGATGTGACTGGAAAGACCAGAACTTATGATATAAAAGCTTACATTTATGCTGTTGCATCATATACAAAGGAACGTGGTGGCTGCGGGTTATGTAAATCCCAAACTCATGAACAGGAAATGTGGACAGTGCATGATAGGTGAGATTTTCTTTATTGTTGTCCAACGCAGGTCCTTTGGAGAGAAAAAAAGATCACAGTGCTGACCAGGTAACTCAATAGGTTAAGTCAAGGTAACTCTTGAAAGATAACAGGGTCAGGGAGGTGTTTATTTTATGGCATCTTCTCTCATGGAGTTCTTAGCACTTCGGACAGTTCCTGTTTCCCCACTCAGCACAGCTGTTATGTGTCGTTCACCAACCGGCTGTATTTCACTTGCCTGCCGAGGTGCACTACTGGCCAGGGGAAGGGCCAATGGTAAGATCGAGGTACAATTCCTTGGACATTCTTTTCAAAGTACTGAAATGGCCTGTACCACCACACCCTGGCCAGGAGGTTCATCTGGGAAGCTTCCTTTAGCACCTAAGATAACAAAGAAACACATTTTCACAATCTTTTACTTTAAGTTCAAATGTTTCCTGTGTTCAAGTTCATGAAGAATCTTGGACCTGCCCATGGCCACTCACACAACCCAGCTTCATCCTCTGATCACCATCTTATACTCCTCACACACCTGCCCATGGGCCCCCAATACTAACAGGGCAAGGAAAACATGGGCTTGTTTGTTTCTTGGCCATTAATAAATACCTCAGTTAGCTTTTCTATGTTAAAAATGGAAAAACTTAATGAAATGTTAAGTATTAAACTGGTGATGGGCCCACAGTAATGAGAAGAGGGTAAGAGTGCAAATCTAGCAATGAGTGGACACAGACTTAGAAAATCTTTTTCATAGACAATGAGGGTATGATACTTGTTTTAGAAGACATATTCTCCTGTGTCCTTATATTAAATACTTTTTCATCTTGGTTCTCAAGAGAATCAATGTCACAAAAGACAGCACAATATTAGCTGACTACACTTTAAGAAACATTTTGCTGGCCTGGGGTTATAGCTCAACTGAGTAGAGCACTCGCCTAGTGTGTGAGGCACTAGGTTCGATCCTCAACACCCCATAAAAGTGAAATAAAGGTATTGTATCCATCTACTATAAAAAAATACTTTTTTTTAAAAAAAGAAACATTTTGCTGGGTATGGTGTCACACTATCCCCAGCTACTTGGTAGGCTGAGGCTGAGGCTTGAGCCCAGGAGTTCAAGACCAGCTTGGGCAACACAGCAAGACCCTGCCTAAAATAAAACCAAACCAGACCCAAACAAAAACAAAACAAGAAAAAAGGAAAGGATGCGTATACATCTGTGGATTCTTTGCATTTCCTGCCTAAGCCAGCAGCACCTATCCAGGAACAACAAGAGTTAACATCCAACAGGGGCAGGGAGGACTCACTTGCTGATTGGCCATAGTGTGATACCACCAGAAGAGTCTTGTGGTGATGTAATATGCTACCACCACGTCCACAGTGTAGTGGTCATGCGCTAAGAGAATACAGAAGATTCCAACGACGCTGAGAAGCCAGCAAATCCAGTGGTACCACCAGAGTCGTCGAGGGGAATCTGAAAAAAGGAGAAATGTACAATAGTCCCATCATCCAAATAACACTCAAGAAGATACCCACCATGCCTCTGCTACAGTGCTTCTGAGTCTAATTACCTTAGGTCTTCCCTTCTGAAAACAGATCTCTTAGGCTAGTAAATCTAAAGGCTTTCATTTTCATCTGTAACCAGGGTTAGAATGGAAATAACTTTTTACACAGTGATTTTACTACCAGCAATAGTAATTCAGATTTGATTATTACTTGACTGATATAATCAATGCAGTTTAAAAGAGTAGTTTAATCAAGGATGGGTTAATGCATTATGCTTCTCCATTTAAAATATTGCTCACTGACATTTTAGCCCAATTTACCTGTAGCTAATTTGGGGGTAATGCTCTTTACAAAAATCAGTATTTATTGATCCATACATCTCCATACATGAACTAAGCGATCATAACCAATACAACTGTCTTATTCCACCTATCTCCCTCAGATGGAAGTTCAAGTTCCACAATTGTACAACTCATCTGAAAGTCTCTGAGATTTCCATTTCTCAACACAAACAGAAGAAGAACTAAATGCCTGGGAACTCTCATCCAAAAGCCTCTGAAAGGTAGGAATGTGTCAGAAAAATGCTTTTCTCTACCTTCATTTGGGGAGTCACCTGAGGGAAACATTGAAGTCTCTACTAGTACAGGCCTACCTCTCTATCTTGCATTTTCAATGAGTAGGGATTCAGAGGCTCTGGAATTTTAGGCAAAAATTTCGAATGTAGCTTCCCCACACCAGAGGAGAAGTACAGGCTTTTATTGGATTCTTAAGAGGTCCAGGAAGTAGTCATTCATGTCATTAATTCAACCAATATACATGTGGCATCTGCCAGATGTCAGGGACAGGCACTGCTCTAGTTACCAGGATCAATGGGCAGAGACCGGAAAGGGCCTGCCCTCATGAGGAGACACTTCCTAGGAGGAAAGAGAGACCAGAGGCTATGATTATAATAACTAAATTCCATACTATATCAGAAGATATTAAAGGCTCTGGAGAAATTTAAAGGTGAGCAAGATAAGGGGTCAGAAGAAGGTGGAGTGAAGGGCAGATTACAACTTTAAAGTGGGAGTTATGGCAGGGATATATTTCAGTAATACTTGTACTTGGTACCTTAACAATACAACAACAAATAATAGCTATAATTTATTCTCTGTGTAACTCTATTAGTATTAGTATCCAAGTACATCATCTATTTAAATTTTAATAACCCGTTCCTCACCCATGAAGTAGATTTCAAAATCATTCTTGGATGAGGAAACTAAGACTCAGAGAAGTTGCAGATTTTTTACAGGGTCACAGAGCTGGCACATGGTAACACCAGGATTCAAAATCAAGAGGTCTATGACCCAAGGCCTCTGCACTTCCTAGAATGGCACAATGCTTTATTGCTGAAATAAGCCTTGACAGCATTAAAAGATTTCAGGATTAGCCAGCAGAGGGCAGGAATCCCTTCCCCAGGGCTGTCAGCATCTGGCCTCTAAGGTTCCCATTTTCCACACCTCGTTATTACCCAATACCAAAGGCTGCTTCACGTCCATTGAATTCTCGATAGAACTGCTAGAATTCACTATTTGTGATTGCATACTAAATACAAGTATAGGAACATCAATTCTCCCTTTCTTTCTCCAGTACTCCTTTACCTTAGTTTTCAAAACCAGAACAAAACTTTAACCAAGCTCACCACCTCTCTCCTCTGCACTCATAATCTATACTGTCATGTGTTATCTGTTGACTCTTTTTATTAATGTCTCTCAGTACCTTCTGCTTCTTACCATCCCAAAAGCCATCATGGTAGTTCAAGGTACTGCCATCTTTTTCCTTGATTCTAACAACAATCACCCAACTTTTCTCCTGGTCTCCATTCTAATCCCTCTCTAGTCCATCTTACAACCTGCTGCCAAGAGTGGTTTCTCCTTCTCTGAGGGACACAGGAGATGGTACTGCTCCATTGTTCCACCCCTTGATAGGCACCTATCTCCCTCAGATGGAAGTTCAGATTCCTTATTGTGGCTTAGGGCACCCTCCACAATCTGTTTACTACTTACCTATCCCTCCTCATTTCTCATTATTGCTCTCACTGAAAACTCCAGTCACATTAATTCCCAGAGAGGACAACAGTGCTCCCAATATACCTCCAGATCGCAGTGTACATCCCACCTCTGTGAAACCATGGCAGTTTGATTTTATTTTTTGCCTTTCATGGAAACGCCTGCATAATGCTCATTAGATTGCTTTTAACAGTAAAATTCTGAGTATCACTGAATTTCCCCCACACCCCCATTCTGTTACTAGGGATTAAACCCAGGGGCATGTACCACTGAACTGTATTTCCAGTCCTTTATTTAATTTTTTTTTAATTGTGCAACAGGGTTTTTGTAAGTTGCCGTGGTGGGCCTCAAAATAGTGATTTTTCTGCCTCGGCCTCCTGAGTCATGGAAATTACAGGCATGAGCCACTATGCCAAGCTAAGTACCACTAAATTTCCTCTAAGTAATAAAGGGTTCATTTATAGTACTGAAATACTAATAGCAATTAAAATGAATGAACCAAGTCTCATGTCTCAAAAACAAAATTTGAGAGTAAAAGATGGTAGAGGAATATATATATATATATATATATATATATATATATATAGCATGGAACCATTTATATAAAATTTTAAAACCATGAAACCCAATTCTCAAATACAAAAATAAGCTTAGAAATGATGCAGGAAAATGAGATAAGGAAAGGATTTAATCACATATTATCATTTTATTTCTTCTGAAAAAGGTAATCTGAAGCAAATAAGGCAAAATTCTAGATGCTAAATTTGAGCAGCATATGGGGTTATCTATAATGTTAATTTGTTAGTTTTACAAGTACTAATATTATTAATATTTATTTATGGCAGTACCGGGGATTGAATCCAGGGCTTTGCACATGCTAGGCAAGAGCTCTACCATTGAGCTATACCCAGCACTTTATATTTTATTTTGAAACAGAATCTTGCTTCTTGGCTGAGGCCAGCCTTGAACTTGTAATCTTCCTGCCTCTGCCCCTAAGTAACTGGGATTACATGTATGTGCCACCATGTCTGGCTTTGATTCACAATAGAAAATATTTTAAGTATGTTTCTTAAAGGAAATGTCCCATTTAGTGTCCCGCCTCATCCCTAAGCCCATGGCCTGAGGGCAGAGAATCCTCTTACCCATCACTGTACCCTCAGCACGTGGCACAGTGTCAAATGCTTAAAAACATAACTACAGAGTCAATACATGAGCTTCTATCATCTAACCAGGCCCGATGCTGGATTTCTGTGTCTTTATGAGATTTCCATCTGGTTCCTTTCAGAGCTGTACCACTGATCATAACACACCCTGTACACTGTGCTGGAAACTGCCTCTACCCCATAACTACACTGATATGCGGAAAACAAGACATCTTGCAAGAAGCACATTTATGTCCTTCCACATATTCCCTTTGGGTGCCAGCTGCATTCCAGGCATGGTGATGAGATGAAGCCACTACCCTCCTAAAGCCTCCAGTCTTCCTTCAGCAGCCCTTCCACACAACATGATTTTTCAAAGGACCAGAGACCTTGGAAAATGGCAGGTAAGGAAACTGTGATGGATGGTTGTGTTAGACTTACACTCTTTGATAAATAAGTAGGTGAGTGTTAGCATGACCGTGTGGCCGCTGTACAGATAGTCCCCACACATGTTGTGAGAGCCAGTGATGGACAAACCACCTCCAGCAATGAGCTTCATTATTCTCCGCAATTGGGCTTCCCAGTCTCCAAAAAGCTGGCAGGAGAGAAGAAAACAAAATTATTAGTCACATAAAAGTGTGCTATGTTTACTATCTATATCCAGAGTTAGGGTTTGGGCTGGGAATATAGCTCAGTTGGCAGGGTACTTGCCTCTCATGCACAAGGCCATGGGGTTCAAGCACCACCAAACAAACAAATCACAGAATTAGGGTTTATTAAGACACACAAAATCCACACCATGAAATTTAGCCTCTCAATATTCACCATTCCATAGGCAGCACCCGAAGAAAGTTCAGTTCTATAGATGAACCATTTGGCTTTGAAACTTTTGGATGTTTTACAGCACATTTCAATAAATGTTTACCAAATTTAAATAATTTTATCAGAGAAAAATCAGTGGACCTACTTACCAAAACTGCTGTTTTGGAAGAAGAAAATCTTAGAGATGTATTTTTGCCATGCATGGCCTGGGAGGACAACTATTCTACTAACTTAGAAAAAGGAGCAGGAGGCTGGAATAGTCAATGCATCAAACAAGAGACTCGTCAGAATGTGCCTTCAATCTTCTGAAAGTATGTGGGTAGCACTAGATGCCTTTACTTTTAATAGGAGTGAAAAAGTTTATAAATTAATCTACCTGCGTATGATGCAAGACTGGGCTGGATAGTAAAGTAATTAAACGGACTTAACAACTCACTTGTTGCAACTTGGATTTGTTCCTTCAAACAAGATGTTCAACTGTCTATTTAAGCTTGTCAGCACCTGTTTAAATTCTTGTTGGCCAATTTGATCACCAAGGTCTTTTTTCAACAATTAACTGATGATATTCCAGGCTTTGAGAGACACTTTTCATTATAATTTTCCTTTATAAAAAAAGTCTTCAATATTTCTAGTTAAAGATGGCAGGCTGCACAGATCACATGAAGGATAAGTGTTTCCCATTTCAGAGACCCTTGAAGGCTCCACACAACAGAAGACAGACCTGCATCACAAGATGGCATCACAGAACTTCAAGAACAGGGATGAAGAGAGATGCTAAAGTCTCCAGAGATTAAAAACAAGTCTTATATGAAGGATCACTAGAATCAGACTTTTAAAAGCAACAATGGAAAACAGAAGGCTTTTGAAAAAATGCCTTCAGATTCTTATGAAAAGTGATTTCTAACTTAGAATTCTACATCGGTACATATTACAATCAAGCATAAACCAAAGGATAAACAAAAGCCTTTTTTTATATACGTAAGACTTTAAAATATTGCCCACCTAAAAACTCTTTTCCAGGAATTACAGAGGGTATGCTCCACAAAGTGAGTAACATGGAGGAAAGGAAGAAACAGGTCTGGCCAGGTTGCCAGCAAAGGGAAAAGAGAACCTTGCTGTAGCTCCCTAGAAAGGGACCAGCCGAGGGGCTCTGGAGAGACAACTTCAAGGAGATGAGACTAACAGAACACTCCAATGCCTCTGACCAAACTAAGGAGAGTCAATTTCGAGATGAATAAACACAAGGAAAAACCATGAAAGCAGAACAGCAATTACTTACTCTACAGGGAAAAGAAAATTGTGCAGAAAAAGAAAACTATTGGAAACCACATGGCTTAGCTGTGAGTAGCACTTCCAGAACTCTGATAATAGAGGCCCTGAATATTGAGCTAAACAGACGATAGAGAACTGCAGAGGGAAGGCAGGACAAGAAGCTTGAAGGTGTGAGGTGGGTATGGGCAGAGATAGAGGAAGTAAGGACAAGGCACAGGACAGGAAGCTTGGCCTTCCACAGCAGGAAGTCAGTAAAAGGGAAAGTCTGCATCCAAAAGTCATAGAGCAGAATGTTCCCTCAACACTTAGAGACCCAGGAGTAGACATATTTAAAAATCTGTAAAAAGAGTTAAAGATGGGGCAGTAAATACCACAAAATTCAGACCAAAGAGCTAAAATGAAGGGGAAAAGTAGCCAGAATTGGGTTAGGGCCAAGTCATCATTGTGTCTCAGAACAAATTTGATAGAACATTTTTAAAATTGCATAATTATACAAACATGATACAGTTTTCTAAAATCTCAAATTAAAAGTTTGGTTTAGTTCTGTCATAACAATGGATAATATGTAGAAGAAAGTTACATCAAAAAAAAAATTGGACATATCTCCTCATTTTAGACTATTTCAAATGATCCTTCCTAACTCCATCTGTGTTATAAAACCTACAATCACATTACCAAGGTGGCTTCTCCTGATAATGTACCCCCTCATTTTAGCAAGCAAATCTTCACAGGAGACTGATGTGTTGGGGGAGAGGAAGAGAAGTAACGAAGTTAACGTGGCACGGAGGAAAACAGGAAAAATAAATAAATCAATGTTGTACTTCTTACAGGTGTCCTTAAAATCCCTAAGCCTTCTTTTTAAAATATTTTCCCATGTTAGCCAAACATGGAAAGCCTCTTCAAGTCTAGTGGGGAAAGGGAAAAGAGGACGGATGTTTATAATGATCTAAAATACTTAATTATGTTTAAAAAAGCAAAGTACAAGACAAATTACAAAACTGCAGCAGAGACAAGTTAATGTTTTTTATCATGTACACAGCACATAGAAATTAAGTAAAATAAGACCAACTCGGCAAACAGAATTTATTCAAGGACAAAAGGATGTGACCAGATAGAGGCACAAACTGTCAAACAAATAGAAATAAAAATTAACCTGACGGGAGCTCATGTCTTCCCAGGTCAAGTTAGCACAGCTTTAAGCTAAGGAACGTGCTGGTGTTGGGGAGGAGTTGAGAGAGCAGTCTTCACATGGCCAAGTATGCAAGAGCAGGCCAAATCACTCTGTGTTAACATCACGACTCTCCCAATGACCTACTCTGTGACCCTGGGTGGCTGAACCATCCTGAGCCTTAATGATATCATCTAGTTTATGACCACTGGCAAAAACCCTCTGTAAAGATCACCATAGTTTACCAGCAATTTCCATGGCCATAACCTCTGAGCCCATTTTGCTTCTGGGAGTCTACCTTAAAGAAATGACCCCAAATATGAAGAAAAGCTTTTTGGACAAACATCTCATTGTAACAAGCTGCAAAATGGAAATAACATTTGTGAGGACTGTCAAATAGCTCCCTTGCGGTCCAAGGTTTGGTTCAGGGGCAGTATTGGCCAAGATGGGGAGTCTAACTTGAGTAAGTAAACTGTTAGAGCTGGACCTACTGACCCAAAAGCTGAGGTGATGCAGATGTGCATGAAAGTATGAGAAGCACTGAACCAGGCTGACTGCTTAATAACTTATTAAAAAATAAGTTTCCAATAACTGTGTAGGACAGTAATGGTATAAGCATTGTCCTATATTAAGAGGGGAAAACATAATAAAATGGTAAAATTCTATGTGTTCAAATAACTATGTCCAGACAAAGTCTAGACATGCCACATTCTCAATGTTCACAGGTCACAAGGAAATGGGGAGGGTTTCTCCCAGTCTCTGTCCCAGAATGGCTTTCCTTCTTTTCCCTGGGCCAGAGAGAAAGGGATTCTCTTGAAGCTCTGCCTTCAGGGATTTGTGTTTGAAGTCCAGGCAGGACAGTACATGGAGAGACAAACAGGAAACAGGAAACCTGGATTCCCCATCCTTTACATTTTGGTTTCCCTCCCCAATCTGCCAGCTAACATTTACTTTTGAGTCTCAAGTAGCTGCTACAAACATTCCACAGTATTTTTTGACTGCATCCAGTGGGAAAGAGGATGGGATATGCTTATTATTCAACAGTAACTAGAACTGGAGCCTCCCTATCAGTGGGCTTCTGAATGTGTACTGTTGAAAGCAGAGATTATCTGGAGGATGCTCACATAAAAACCTACAGTGGACACTATAAAATTTTATCATGAAAGCCTCATATCTGTGAAATATGGTCTCTCAGGGTCATAGAAAATCAGTTTTCAGTAAAAATAAAGCCACTTTCTTCAAATTCTAATGAATAACCAAGAAATGAAATGAAGTGGGCAAATCACTTAATACCAAAATACAGAAACTGAGAGCAGGAGGAGGAGGGAAAGGTCTCCAAATGAGGCAAGGCATCAAGTACACTGAAGCCCAACAAGCCTTTGGTTATTAAAAAATGAGTCTCCCAGGCATTGTTTTCAATCGATGAAAAAAAAAAAATGGTGATCGTCTGTTCTCATTCAGTCTGCAGGTGGCACAGGGCAATGGCTTTTTCTGACTCATCTAAAGAGCAGGAGCAGTCACTGAGCTTCAGTGCCCTAAATGGGAGGAAGAGGAGAGCCTGCCACTAAAATCATCAAACGATGCTGCACGAATCTTCAGTTTTAACATAACTGACGAAGAGCTGGAAGTGAGGGCTAAAGAGCAGAAATGCTATTAAAATAATCCTTGACCTTTTACTAATGCTTCGTCTTGGAGCAGCCCAGAAGAGGCACTTAGAGATATATCTGGGACTGGAATCCAAGTTCTCTGACTCCTTATGTGCACGCCACATACATTATACTAATATTTCAGTCAACAACAGATTGAATAGACGACAGCGGTCCCATAAGACTACACTGGAGCTGAAGAGTTCCTATTGCCTAGTGACACTGCAGCCATTGTAATGTCAGGGTGCAGCTTGTTACTTCTTTACTGTTTGTGGTGATGCTTTTGAAAACCTACTGTCCACCAGCTATGTAACAGCACAGCACATACAATCATATACACCGTGTAACACTTGTTAACTATAAGTAACAACTGTTATCACTTTGTTATTTTAGAGTGCAATCCTTCTATTTTACAAAAAAAAAAATTTTTTTTTACTGTAAAACAGACTCAGGCAGGTCCTTCAGGGACAAAGGAACTATTATCACAGAAGATGACAGCTCCATGTGTGTTATTGGCCCTGAAGACCTTCTAATGGGACAAGATGTGGAGGTGGGAGACAGTGTTACTGATCCTGACCCTGTATAGCCACAGTTATGGCATGTTTTTGACTTAGTTTTCAACAAAAAAGTTCAAAAAGTTAACCAAATAAAAATTTAAAATAGAAAATGGCTTACAGAATAAGAATATGCAGAAAGAAAATATTTTTGTATAGCTGTATAGTGTTTGCATTTTAAGCTAAGTGTTATTACAAAGAGTTCCAAATGGTAAAAATAATTAAAAACTTTATAAAGTTAAAAGAGTTACATTAAGTTAAGGTTGATTTATTATTGAAGAAGAAAAAATGTTTTGGATAAGCCTGGTGTAGCCTTAGTGTCTCTAGTGAGTTCCAGGTCTGCTTGTCTACTTACCACTCGCTCACCCAGAGCCATGTGAGGTCTTGCAAGATCCACTTATGATAAGTGTCCTACACAGGTGTGCCATTTTTCTTTTATACCACACATTTTTACCTTTTTAATTTTACATATGCAAATACTCATAATTGTGTTATAGTTGCCCATATTATTTGGAAGTAACACAGTCTAGGAGCAACAAAAGGCTATACCATATAGCCCAGCTGTGTAGCAGGCTACCCCATTTAGGATTGTGTAACACACTTCATGATATTTGCACAATGATGGAATTGCCTAACCACTCATATTTCAGAACATATCCTGTCATTAAGTAACTACATTATTCACAAAATTGTATGTTACCGTGTGTATTTACAGTCTTTCACAAACTTAGATACACAGGAAATAGAAACACAGTGACTTTTCTTTTGCAGCCTAGATATAGTATAGAAATATGCTATCCATACCACAGTGCAATGGCCAGGAACTGCCAAGCCTTCCTCAAAGTATTCATTCATCCAATCATTTGCTCAAGGAATCTACCTATCAGGGGAAATTATTTTATACTATACCTGAAGGATAGTCTTCCCCACAAACAGAAAATGCATTATTATATATGAAACATACAAAAAAAGCTACTTCTTAGATACTCAGGCAAGGCATTAAAACAGCAGGTCCTGAAAGAGGATAGGTAAAATTCTTGCCAATCCATATCCACAGCAGCCTGCAACAGAGACTGGGCAAGATGTATTGCTGTCTCTTTCAGCACCAACTCCCAAAGAACTACCTAAAACAACCAAATACGCCCTTTCCAAATTTCAACTGGCATAAAGCCTTCCTAACCAGTGACAGGTACTTAAGAATCAATGTAAGTTATGGAAATGCCCTTGAACATGACCTTAAAGCTGTCACTGGGAAGACAGTGTGCTTGAAATTGTGATAAATATTTTAGATTTTACAGCAGCAGGGTGAGACTCAAAGCTGCCCCTCATTTCCCCTGCCTTGTTTTACTATTATCTAGTTGCACAGTTTAAAAAAAAAGATATATAGTAGGGTGTTTTTATAAAATAAAAATTTTATTTGTAGACAGATTCCAAATTTCTACCACAGTTTTCCTATCAATTATCTCACTAACCCCTCCCAGTCAGATGTTAGTGCAGATGTTATGATGTTCATCTTACAGATGAGAAAGTATATGGAGAGGCTTCTGATCAGTATGTGAGGACACAGTGTCTCACTTCTGATCAAACAATGTCATTTTTAGGTCCCTGGAAAGAGCTAGCTAGTGCTACAAACACCTTGAGAAATGACAAGGACAATGTCCAAGGCTGCACAGTGTTTCTCAGTTCACTTTTTTGTTGCTGCTGTTCAATAAAATTGAAGCATCTTACCTTTGTTTGCTTTCTTAAAAAAGGTGTTCTCAATTTGATTTAAACGTTCCTTGCTTTATTTATATCATGCTATATTGGTCTCCAAGTTCACTTTCATAGGAACACTACCAAGCATGAATGCAACTTCAAACTCTATTGTTAGGCTAACCACATAGGTGACTCTGGACAAAACATTTTCCTCATTCTGGCCTCAGTTTTCTCATTTGCAGAATGGCAAAACAACATATTCTCATCCTTAAGTCCTACCTGTCAAAGTAAGATTAATATCTGTCTGCAAAAATAATCTCTGAAATATTGCCATATAGATTGAAGGTAACATCACTATTACCAAGTTAGGTCAATCTTCTAGGGGGGTTCTTAAGTGAGAACCCAATGCCTGACAACCAGCAAGTCAAACTGGGATGAGTCTCCTTAAACATGCAGCCCTGCAGGATACCTCTCAGTTATCAGCTCTTGAACACTCAAGAGACTTTCCTGAATTCTTCTTTCCTATGGTAACTGTTCCATTTCCTGGAAAGATGTGGTTTCATCCACAAATGTTATGCCTGCCACAACTGTCGGGCAGTAGCGATTTCACTGTGTACTCCTCTTTCAACTCATGTACACATGACAACTTTTTAGAAGACTTCTTCCTCCACTCAGCTATGAAGAATTTGGCTCACTGTACTTTTCCATCCTGAAATGTACTCATCAATTCCTATTTTAGGCAGGCATTTTGGTGGGACAGGAATCTCTAAGTAATTATGAGCAAAAGAACACAAATACTCAACTAGTCTCTCTTTTATCAAAAATTCTTAAAATATTTTATGGCCTCTAATAAAGAAACTTATCAAAAGCTTTATAAAATCTTCAGTAAAAATCAACTATGAATTTCCATTACCTATTTACTATATTCTATTCCATTACCTATTTACTAATTTCTATTTCTTGTTTACTATAGGAAAGGTTCTCTATAAATGTTTGTTCAGGAAATAAGCAATTTGTTTGTTTATCAAAGGAAATCATACCAACCATCTGCTTGCCTTGCAATCTAGGAGAATGTTATCTTTCCTTCAGTCAAAAAACCATCATGTTGGGCTGGGGCTGTCGCTCAGTGGCAGAGCCCTTGCCTAGCACATGTGAGGCACTGGGTTCGATCCTTAGCACCACATAAAAATAAACAAATAAAATAAAGGCATGCTGTCTATCCATAACTACAAAAAATTTTAAAAAACCATAATGTAAAAATGCATATATTAAATGCTAAACACAAGGGGCAGAATTGTAAATATATAGACAGCATAGTCAGAATTATGAGAGAAAATATGCATATGCATAAATAAAAGACTAATGTACTGAAATTTTAATAGTCAATAAGGCTATGAATGCTTTTTTAGAAGTTCCCTATTTTTTGCATTGTTTCAATGTGTCTACAATGAAAGAACAACTTATTTAAGGTAATATAATTTTTACAAGAGAGAGAGATAGATATGATTTGGTACACTGCCATCTTTCTTATTTCTAAAAAAAGAACAGTAGCACCGAGAGAAAAGGGAGAGTAAAGAACATTTGGGGGATGGGACAGTTACTGAAAATTATATGCAAGAAACTGGGAAAAATGAGAACAAAAAGGAAAATTATACTGACAAGAAACTGGGAGGATAAGGAGACTATTAGATAAAATCCAATATAGTGTTTAAGTTCCACATAATTCAACAGGAAGTCAAAGTAATTTTGGTCATGAAACCAACCATATTCTGAAGTCCTGATTAAGATCTGCAGGCAGGGGCTGAGGTTGTAGCCCAGTGGTAGAGTGTTTGCCTGCTATGTGTGAGACACTGGGTTCAATCCTCAGTACCACATAAAAATACAAAAAAATAAAGGTATTGTGTTCACCTACAACTAAAAAATACATATTAAAAAAAAGATCAGCAGGAAGCTTATCAGATTATCAAAGTTGTCAGCATGAAGGGCACTCGGAATACTCTGCTATCTGAGAAAGCAAGAAAGACCTAAAGAAGGTCCTAAAATTCCAGAGAACAGAAGGTACTGGGGAACAAGAAACTGACCAAATTATGTTGTTCTATTGTGTGCATGAATAAATAAGTAATAACAAACCCTGCTATTATGTAAAAGTATAACATATCAATAAAAATAAAAATAAACTAAAAAATATATATATCTCAAACAGCAGAAAGTCTACTACTTTGTGAGACTAAACTGGTGCCAGATAAGGGTCCACTAGGCTAGTGATGACTTCTTTGCAGCTTAAGTCCCAGCTCAGCAGCAAGTTGAAGGAGGAGCTCTGATCTTTCTCATCTGTGCACCGAGACAAGCTGACAATGCAGAGAAAAAAACGAAGGTATTTTTGCTATTTCATTTGCTCCAGTTGGCAATCAGCCTCAGATGCCATCCAAACATGACCCTTGTCCAAAAGTGGGCTCTGTGCTGGGGACGGGACTAAAAAGCATGTCTTTCAAGTTTAAAAGAATCATTTCACTGAAAATTCCATGCCACATTAATGCATCAGCCAGCTAAGTGCCTTTGCTGTAATCTTTCTTTTCAAAGTTTTTCAAATCTAAGGCCACCACAGAAGTCACAAGACACACCTTACCTTAATTCTTAGACACTATTAGATTAGACACAACCCATACACACCTTACCTTAATGCTTAGACACTATTAAATTAGACACAACCCAAACACACCTTACCTTAATGCTTAGACACTATTGCATTAACTCATCTAATAACTAAACAAGAGTGGAAAGCGGTGTCAGTATTTCTTCTCTTCCATTAGCATTAGGTTGTCTCTGGATCTGGGGACCAAGGTACAGCTTTTTCTTTTAAGATTGCTAAACTGTGGGTTGTGATGGTGCATGCCTATAATCCCAGCAGCTTGGGAGGCCGAGGCAGGAGGATCACAAAGTTCAAAGCCAGTCTCAGCTATTCAGAGAGAACCTATCTCAAAATCAAACATTTTAAAAAGGGCTGGGGATGTGGCTCAATAGTTCAGTGCTCCTGGGTTCAATTCCTGGTGTGTGTGTGTGTGTGTGTGAATTTGATAAACTAGTATAAAAACTTACCTACAGGGAGTTTAGAAAATCAAAGAATTCTCAAATGTTTCTGCCTTTTAAAAACAATGAATCATGAATGATTACAAGGAGATGGAAAAAACCATGATGAGGTTAACATGGGGTCAAGGTCTCAAGCACTTGGTAGGCTCCAGCATAAGCCTATCCTGCATGTACTCCAGGATATGGGACAGGCGCTTCCCTCACACTCATAATCCCAGAACTGAACACACTATTTCCCTTTCCATGTTTCGTTGTGGTTTGCCCTTGCTGCAGCAGCATCTGATAGGAGGCCTGCTCTTCATCCTAATCTCCTGGTATCACGCAATGATTATTTCTCAAGCTGCTATGTTTTGTGAAGTGAGGAGTACACTGCTATCAAACGAAAAAAGAGATTAATTTCCTAGTGACTAGCACTGGTGCTAAGGAAGCACTGAGTGTGTTAACATGGGCGATGAGGGCAGAGCCTCATGCAAGTTTACAGGACTAGAGTAAATACAAAGTCATAATCTGTAGCTCAGCTCTCTCCTTAAAAATTTAGTGATTTAAAAATAAGAGTATCCACCCAATGGATCAGCCTGAAATGGTGTTTCAAATTATGGAATATCTAATTCTTAAAGCACTGTATTTTCTACATCCTGTCTCTGGGCCTTTTCATCCATACTCACAGCTTTAACCATCATCCAGAACAGGATAAATCATGAATATTTGTTTATAAGCCTTGATTTTTTTCTTAACTTCCCTATACAAATAAATGTCATAGTCATCACCACTTAGCTATCTCTCAAGTACCTCACACTCCGTGTTTCATCTGAAGTCATTAACTGCCTTTTCCTCCTGCTCTTATAATTATCCTAGTGGTAAAACCCAGTCTTTGAAATCTTTCCCTTTTATCTTCATTCCATATAATCAATCTATAAACATTTGACCTCTTAAATACTGCTCAAATCTGCCTCTTCTTTCCATCCTTAGGGCAAACGGCTTAACTTGAGGATTTTTTATAATATTTAAAAAATTTACTATATAAGGTACAAGTCTCAACCAGGTGAATTTTAAGGTTCTTTTCCACAAAGACTGTATCTGCTTTGCTCACCCCTTGTACTCCAGCACCTAAAGACACTTGAAGCAAGTTGTAGCACCACTTTTGACTGGATGAATGAGTCTAGAGTTGAAGCATGATAATACCAAGTCCTCCTCTTATTTCTGTATAATACCTTACAGTGACAGAGCCCCTATACACTATCTCCACTCACACCTACAACTTCCTAAGACAGATGCCAATAGCATCCTTAGGTCTGCTTTGTCACTAAGGAACTGAGACTCTAAGAAGTTAAATGACCTGCCACTCAGCTAACAAACTGATGTGCAAAACCACCTTTACCCCTGACCTCAGTGGTCCCTCTACTGCTGGGTAAACTTGTGCTACTGGGGTGAGAGGATCCCACTCTGGGCAGAGAGAGGCTGAGGAGAATTTGGCAGCGATGATGATGTTCTGACATCAAGAAGAACACTGGACCCAAGTGACTTCCTGTAAGTTTCTTTCAATTACAGAGCCTTTAGGCTTGGTATCACTCTAAAGTAGGCAAAGCTGGTCTCCTCTCCCTAATGACACTGGTCCCCAGAGCAGAACCCTGGCCTTTCAGTGACCATTGAATTTCTTAAGCTCAACCTGCCATCCAAGGGGCAGCATCAAGCCTTCAAGGACTTTTCTAACACTTCTGTCTAGTTTCAGAAATCTCTCTGTTGTACCCGTGAAGTGTTCTGAACAAAAAAGTTAAAACTGAATACATATAAGTCTCCCAAGTCAACTTTCTATTCAGAGGAAATATGGAGTTTGAAAACAAATTTCCCAACACCAGAAAGAAACAGATAGACTAATCCAGAACATGATTGTGGGCTGTTCTACAGAACCAATGATCTAATCTCGACAAGTCACTGGCAGGAGGAAAAAAAGAGAAAGAACTGCTAAAAGACAGAGCAAGAAAAGGTAAAGACTCTGGATCCTAATGGAAGCAGACCAACTAGGAAGAAAAGAAGGCCTTCAAGGCCATCAGGAAATTCCATAGACTTACAACTGCCAATACCAAATAATTAGCAGCAGCATTGTGGTTATGCAGTAAAATGTCCACAGATTTTAGATGCATCCTAAAATATGCAGTGATAAACTGACACTGTCTGAGTTTGCTTTAAAATGCTTCAAAAAGAAAAAAAAAGGAACAAAGTGATGAACCAAATACAGTACATCTTATTAACGAAACTGGGTGCTGGGTGTATGGAACTTTCTTAGACCAGTCTCTCTACTTTAGAGACATCTGAAAGTGTAAGTGTCTTATTCTATAGAAGTAGTAATTAGATTTAATTGTTTTAATTACTACTACTTTTTGCTGAGGGGTATGCTATTATTTCACCTTTCCTGTTTATTTTTGAATTCCAGTTTCCGGAAGACTGTCACAGAATCATGGCCCTGTTTGGGATTTCTGGCAACATGACAAATGAGTGACATATTTGAGTTTGGTGAGTGTGCAGCAGTTCCTGCTGTTATCTCTGTCTTTACCAGGAAAACCCACAAACTATTGTTGGCCACAGGACCGTGGTTAGATAGGCTGGGGACTCAACTGGCCTCTGAGTGGCCATACAACTCCCTAGTGTGGGTCTGCTAGCAACTGGGTAGAACTGCAGAGGTCCTGAAGACACAGGCTAGACCCAGAGGAGAGACATCACAGCCTCTTAGAGCTGAATCCACCTTCGATATGGGCTTACTCGGAATCTACCTACCCCTTTGCAGCAAACTGTTCCAATGCACAGACTCTCTTCAGGAGCTGGTCAATGGCCTAAATTGTTAGTTTATACTGAGAACATGCTGCTTATCCAGCCCCAGCAAGAGTCCATACCCTCTCACTGATAACAAGATACTTCCTGTACCCTGCCTGGACGTTGCAAGTCACTGCTTTCAGAGAGGATAAAAAAGGTGCAAGGCTGGCTTCCTGGGAAGGCTGAGGAAAGAGCACAAGGGGAGCACAGGGAGGAAGAGCTGCCCTATGGAGAAGAAGCAATGTTGACAACATTCATCTCCAGGACAGTGTCTCCAGAATTCAGGAAGTACTATGTAGCAAAAAAAGTGTAAAAAGAAAGAAACAGAGTGCTACCTCTATAGGCATATATGTGAGTCTAGAAATAAAGGTGGACCACAGGGCTCGAACTAACTAAAACACTCCAAAATTTCACACAACAAAGATGCCTCTTTAAAAAATCCAGAGTGAAACGGCTATCCCCCTTTCAAGACAAGGTCTCTTTTAGAAGGAACAGAAGTAGAAAGGGACCAAAAGCACCTGGCTGTTTCTCCAGACCAGGTGCAATGCAAAGAAATGACCTCAAACACAGTAGAGTAGCCCGTGGTTTCTTTCACCAAAAATCAAGAGAGAAATTAGCTTCTTCCTTTTCTCACTACAATAAAGAGCTTTAATGGAGGTAAACATTTTTAAAAATCAAATCTCTTTATCTCATAAAGTTCTAATGATCTCCCTAGTTAAAAATTCTTCCAAGACCAAATTGTATAAAGAGTATTACGTGCACCCAGCAGAAAGGCAGAGATGATATAAGTGGAGAAAAATTCTTAAAAACTTTTATGTTACCAGAGAGGTTGGAGATACAAGGCCATATGTACTTCCAGAGAACAGCGACCTTATGTGAAGCAGAAGGCTTCTAGGGGATAGGAATAATTCTCTTGCTTGCTCTGCGGTAGGGATTAATAGAAAGAAGCAGAAAAGAATATCATTTGGAACTGAGCTTTCAATCTAAGAGAGGGAGGAAGTATACAAAAGCCTCTGGATCTGTGTCAAAGGAGTGAATGATATTTTAAAAGTGTGGCAGGAAACCAAAGAGCTACACCCACACGCAAAGCTCAACTGCTTCCAGCGCACTAACTACACCACAAACTTCCCCAGCTGGGAGGCACTGGCGGGACTAGAAGTGCTGAGAAGGGTGTGGCTGCCTGGCCCTATGGCTTAGTGACTTTCCCAGATGAGGGTGGAGGGACTTGACTGTATTCTGAAGAAATGCTCACATTCAGCCTTAGGCAGAGGGGCCCCTGGCAAGACCAGAAACAAACAAAAAGGGAAATTACAGTGAGGAATAGTTTACCTTCGGAGAACAGTTGAAATGCATACCGGGTACTGGGAGTGTAGTTACATACATTGTAATACACCGATACAGGTACAGCGTGCCAACTATGCAGAAAAATCTTCTGCTAATTATAGACCTAGAAAAAGGGAAAAACAGGGCAGATTCTCAGTCAAGAAATTCTGCAGGTTCATTTAAAGTTTTTAATGACCCAATAAAACAAACCCAAAAAAAGTACTTGAGAACTTGATAACAGAATGTTGTAACTTGAGGATTTGGAGCGTAATGTGTTGTGTTAAAAAAAAAAAATTAACTGGTGCTAAGGGCACAGCTCAGTACTTGCCTAGCATGCATGAGGTTCCACCCCAATACACACACACACACACACACACACACACACACAAGTTGGTCAAAAAGAATTCAAACTGCGCTATGCTGCTATTAATTAGGATTCATGAAGCTTTAAACCTGAGTTGTCATTCAAATGATGGGTGAGCTGAGTCTACTCGGTACCTCTGGTTAAACATAAAGTATCTTCTCTGTCAAAAAAGGGATGATGCCCAGAAAATCAGAATGACATTAGAATGAGAATTTAAAACTTTTATGCCATTCAATGAGTTAAAAGACATTAAGCAATTATACATGTACATACAAGAAACCAATTTTCTTAGGCAACACAGTGTCAAGTTGAAGAACCCATGTGGAAGACAGAATCCAACCCCCACTCCACTTTCCAATCACTGTGGGGCCTCAGAATAGACTATTTACTTCTTTCAGTCTCAATTTTCTCATCAGTAAAGTAGGGATAATAGCCTTAAAAGTAAGGCATGGAAAATTCCTACTACTTAGTAAGTATAAATAGTAGCTACCAAACAAATAGCCATATTGATGAATAAAACTCTAAGCAAGAATTTGAAAAAGTTTTTATCAGTGGCTCTAATGAAATTATTTGATGTACACATGTGAACATGTATACTGAATGTGATAACTTCTCCTAATATCAAATTCCACTTAAGTTTGTACGACCTAACCTCAGCAGAATAATCTTAAGTGTCTCCTTGGACAAGAATATTCCTGCTCTACCTTCCTCCCATTCTACCACAGGTCAGAACCATGTCCTCTGAATCTCCTCTTCCTCAACCCTGGGGATTCAAGTTTTCCTTGGCCTAGAGCAACCTGAGTCAAATAACATGAAACACTTAGAAACAGTGGATAGGCTTTCCTCTTAGAACTGAACACTGAGTCATTCTATAGTTATGCAGTGTAGCGGTTTTTATGCAGGATGACATGACTACCAAAGTGTGGTAGCTACAGAATTATCTCATTCATACTTTTTGTTTTAACAAGAGGAATGAAATGATAAAGTTATTTGTATGGTTAAAAATTAATTTTAAAAAATATGCAACCGTGGTAGCATTTCATTTACACACACTGAGTCAATTGGGTTTTATCACTATAATCTGGATGTTTTGTCTCTTTATCTACATTTTATAAACTCGGTCAGAAACATCTGCCACAGAAGATGTCTTTGCTTATTTCTCTTGGTGAAGAAGACAAGAACTTATTCAGCATACAGTTGTCTTGGAAAGGCATGTGCTTCTAATTTCAAGTATAAAGAAAAGCACAAACATAATTGAATAGTGAGACAAAACTAAAGAAAAATGCCTGTCTATAAATGATGTCCAGAATACCATAGAAGAAAAACGAAAGTGAATTGTGCTGTGGTGAACTCTAACAGCTGTCTTTCTTAAAAAGAAAATGCTCTCTCAAACATAAATTATTTGCAATTTCACCTGATCTATATGAGAGAAAATATCAAAACTAGACCTGTTGGAAGTCTTTAGAGGAAGAGAAATAAAATTACTGCTTTTGGTAAACAACACTATCTTAAAATCATTTTGCCCGATTATTTCACTGCACACAAAAGATAACCGCACTCACTTCAACATCTATTTCCAAATCTCAAACTTGAGTCATATGAGTAGCCTGAAGTGATTTCAGTTATCTTGACAATGAGGCAAGTGATAAAAGTGAAAAAAGTGATAAAGGACTAGAAAAGGCAACTCATTTTAAAAAAAAAAAAAATTAACTAAAAACAATGCATGTTCAGTTACATTTACTATTTGACTCGAAGTTTAAGAAAATAGAATGAAGTTATTCATGTGAATTTATCAATGTTAATAATAAGGTGACAAGTTCAAAGTGGTTGTTAAGAATTTTTTGATCTTTGGTATTTACTTAATCTTTTTGAAATTAAGCTTAGAATGTCTTCAATTTGTAATGTTAAACAAGGATCTCCTACCACCAAACTTAAAAAGCAGAGCACAACAGTGTTTCAAAGAACTGTATACACTTCTGGGCATTTGCTTCCTTAATCAAAGAATTTCACACATTTGAATTTCTTAGTTACTTAAAGGTTTAAAAGCTCACAAGATGTTACAAAAAAGAAAAGAAAAAGAACCACAAAAGAAACGTTAATTAGATATTAAGAGATTAATGCAATACCAATAAGAAGATGCATGGTATCATCCTCAAAATCCCCTGGTTCTCTCTTCCCAGATGGGATGTACCTCTCCTGCCACGTGTCCTGTGTACTCACACTCAGCAATAATTAGCATCTCAAAAAGCTGTATTTGGACATAATTATCTATTTTTTCTTAAATATTTAAGCATAAGGTTCACTATTATTTTTTTCTGAGAAAAGAAAAACATACCTGTTAAATTTGATTATAAGGAAATATGAATGAAAGTTGTTCATATTCTGTAGATTATTTTTAAGACTTGCTAGAACAGTGGGTTATACAGGTGACTTATTATTAAACCTTTTTTTTTGAGGTGCTGGCAATTGAGCTCAGGGCCTACTGAATGCTTGGCAAGTGCTCTACTACTGAGCTTCACCCACTAGCTCCCTTTTATGCTTTTTAATACCCCTTATCTAGAAAAGAAAAACATGCTCAAAGTAGATTACATTTGCCAAACCTAGGCTTAAAACAGCATGACTATAACATTTTTGGCATTTGCTATGATAGTCTAAAATTTTTAAAAAATAGTTAATGAAAGAAATTAATAGACTATAAAGTACAATTAAAATACTGGAAAGTTCTTTTATTTCCCACAATGTCTCTTTCAACTAATCCACAATAGGAAGACATACACAACTCTGGGCGTATTGGAGAGATCTGACTATTTGTTAATAATATGACCCCTGAAGAAATACCTCAATTGAAAAAAGTTTTGATAGTGTCATAATTGACTTTAAATAAAATCATTTCATTTACTCAAATTCTTATATTTTCTAATAAGAAAAAAACCTTTTAAAGAAATTATAGGTAATGAGTATAATGGTACCATTCCTGGTCCTATTTCATAGACTTTCCATTATTTCTAATCCATTTCTCCAATTAGACATTTTTTTCTGGCTCTTTATGAAGTTATTGGCTTTCAGAAACAGGACCTGGCACACAGCAGTGGAGCTAAGAGGCAAATAAACAAGGGAGAGCACAGGAACCCTGATACAGAGTCAAGAAGACACCTGTCTGCGGTGCAGTCCTCAAGGCCAGTGTGTAACTCAGGTCCCTGCTGAGTGACTCCAGCTTGTGAAACACAACGGCACAAGCTGAGCAGTACCTTTCGTTGGAGGCTAGTTCATTTGGTGACCTTGACCATCTCAATGAAGTTCCTTGAAAACTAGTTTCCTCATCAGCAAAAGGAGAAAAAGGACACCGCAAGAGAAGTGGGTTAGAAATAAATGGAAAGGCTATGAAAAACAACCGAGAGTGGTCATCAGAGTACTCATCAACTGTGATTTCTTTAACATTTTTTCTTAAAAAGTTGGCTCTGAATAAAATAATTTCATTTTTCTAACTACCACACTACCAAATAAAATTAGTAAGATATCAGGGGTGATAGGAACAGTACCAACTGTTTTGCCAAATTGCTCTTACATGTCTAGCTCTGTGCCATTTACTTCCTACAACACCCAGCAACGTGTGGCTATGGCCCTTATTTTACAGATGGGAAAACTGAGGTTTAGAGTCTGAAGTGTACATAACACAATAACATTTAGACAAAATTGTTTCGTATTAGGTAACAAATCCTGGTGTTGAGTACTAACAGGCAAGTTAACATACTACCACATTTTGTTTACATTTCAAAAGTTACTTAACTCCGGTGAATGTTTTTGGTGTTTTTTTCTGGTATGAGATAACTGTACTTATGTGGGTTTGTTTCTGTGTCTTCTATTTTGTATCACTGGTCTACCAGAGTCTGTTTGGGTGACAATTACCATGTCTATGAGTCTGTTTTGGTGACAATTACCATGCTGTTTTTGTTACTATGGCTCTGTAGTATAGTTTAAAATCTGATATAGTGATGCTTCCTGCTTCCCTTTTCTTGCTAAGGATTGCTTTAGCTATTGGGGTCTCTTATTTTTCCAAATAAATTTTATGATTGCTTTTTCTACTTAAATGAAAAATGTCATTGGGATTTTAATTGGAATTGCATTAAATCTGTATAGTGCTTTTGACAGTATGGCCATTTTGACTATTAATTCTCCCTTTATAGGAGCATGAGAGGTCTTTCCATCTTCTAAGGTCTTCTTCAATTTCTTTCTTTAGTGTACTATAGTTTTAATTGTAGAGGTCTTTCACTTCTTTTGTTAAATTGATTCCCATGTATTTTTTTTTTTTGAAGCTACTGTGAATGGGGTTGTTTTCCTAATTTCTCTTTTAGTAGATTTGTCACTAATATATAGGAACATTTTTGATTTATAGGTGTTGATTTTATAACCTGCTATTTGGCTGAATTCATTTATGAGTTCTAGAAGTTTCTGGTAAAATTTTTTGGCTGTTCTAAATATAGAATCATGTCACTGGCAAATAGTGACAGTTTTGAGTTATTTTCCTATTCGTATCCCTTTAGTTTCTTTTTCCTGCCTAATTGTTCTGGCTAGAGTTTTAAATAGAAGTGGTGAAAGAGGGCATCCCTGTCTTGTTCCAGTTTTTAGAGGGAATGCTTCCAATTTTTCTCCATTTAGAATGATGTTGACCTTGGGCTTAGCATATATACCTTTTATGATATTGAGGTATGTTCCTACTATCCCTAGTTTTTCTAGTGTTTTGAACATGAAGGGGTGCTATGTTTTGTCAAGTACTTTTTCTGCATCTATTGAGATGATCAAAACATTCACTGGAGAACAGACAGCCTGTTCAACAAATGATGTTGGGAAAATTGGAAATCTACATGCAACAAAATGAAATTAAACCCCTATTTCTCACCCTACATAAAAATAACTCAAAGTAGATCAAAGATTTAGACACTAGAACAGAGACCTTGGGTGTACTAGAAGAAAAAGTAGGCCCAAATATTCACCAGGTCAGCCTAGGATCTGAATTATTTAAAGCACAAGACCCCTAAAGCACAAGAAGTAAAATCATCATTAAATGAAATGGATTCAAACTAAAAAGCTTCTTCTCAGAAAAGGAAACAATAATGTAAGAGAGAGCCTACAGAATGGGAGAAAATCTTTACCACATGCATCTCAGATATAGCATTAATCTCCAGGATATATAAAGATATCAAAAAACACAAACAAATAAACAAAAAATAACCCAATCAACAAATGGGCTAAGGAACTGAACAGACACTTCACAGAAGAAATACAATCTATCAACACATATATGAAAAAATGTTCAACATCTTTAACAATTAGAGAGATGCAACTCAACTCTAAACTACTCTTAGATTTCATCACACCCCAGGCAGAATGGCAATTATCAAGAATACAAAGAATAATAAATGTTGGCAAGGATGTGGGGGAAAAGGTACACTCATACACTGCTGGTAGAAATGCAAATTGGTGCAACCATTATGGAAAGTGATACAGAAATTCCTCAGAAAACTTGGAATGGAATCACCATTTGACCCAGCTGTCCCATTTCTTGGTTTATAACCAAAAGACTTAAAATCAGCATATTACAGTGATACAGCCACATCAATATTCATAGCAGCTCAACTGACAATAGCTAAACTATGACCAATCTAGGTGCCCTTGAACAGATGAATGGATTTAAAAAATGTGATATGTTTATATATATATACACACACACACACACACACTGGAATATTACTTAGCCTTAAAGAAGAATAAAATTATGGCATTTGCTAGTAAATAGATGGAGCTGGAGACTATCACGCTAAAATAAGCCAATCCCCCCAAACCAAAGGCCAATTGTTTTCTCTGATATGTGGATGTTAATTCACAATGGGGGTGGCTAGGGAAGAACAGAGTTACTTTAGATTAGGTAGAGGGAGATGGGGAGGGGAGGAGCAGGTATGTGGGTAGGAAAAATAGTTGAATGAATCAGACATTATTACCCTATGTACATATATAACTATATGACCAGTGGGATTCTACATCATGTATAATCAGAGGAATAAGAAATTATACTCCATTATATATGATGTATTGAAGTGCAGTCTACTTTCATGTATACTAATTAAAACAAATAATAAAAAATAAAAAAGTTCCTCAACTCAAATTTTTAATAAGTTTTATGTCATATTTCATACTGCCCAGAACTCTACAAAATAAATGTTTTCATAATAATTTAATAATATATTGGTTATTAAAGCACTGGAAAAATTCTAATAGGTCACACAGATATGCAAAATTTCAGGTGTCCACTTTTCATTACAGTTTACAGCCCGTGGCCACACCTCATGTGTTTAATCTGTCTTTCAGATGTCATCCGGTTTCCAACCTTCTATCTCACCAGAACTTCCACACATGGCACTTCTTTCCACCCATTGTCCTGAATGCCATTCTCACCTCCGGGCTATGGTCTGAATATCCATGGACCCCACAAATTCCTATATTAAAATCTGATCACCAAGGCAGAGCCTCAGAATGGGATTAGTGCCCTTATGAAGGACACTGCAGAGAGCTAGCTAATCCCCTTCCACTATGCATGGACACAGTGGGAAGGAGCCGTCAGTAGCCAGGAATGGGACTCTCCTCACACACTAAGCAGCCTATGCCTTGACCTTAGACTCCCACTCTCTAGAAGTGTGAGAAATAAACTGAAGTTGTATTTGCCACCCAGACTACTGTGTTTTGTTACAGCAGCCTGAACAGACACCTCCCCAAAGTCTACTTTGCATAGAGCATTCATAATCATCTTTTTAAAAATATTCTACAGAGTTTGTCCTCTAAGCTCCCCAAAGGTTATCAATGATACCTTGAATAAACTCCTAATCCTTCACAAGGCCCTGGATCTGCTTGGCCTCTCTCCACCTCTGCCTCCCTCTGCTCTTCCCATCATTCTCCAGACTTCTGCTTTCGCCCTTGATACCCTCTGATCACACCTTGCAAATTCCCTCTGCCTTGGAGAGGATCTCCGGCCTGGTAGTTCTCTGTCTGGACTCCATCTCTGCCTTCTTTCTGGAACACAGTCTCTCACTCTGCCTCGTGTGGACATTTCGTCCACAGACTGCCTACTCTCATGCAGTCCCCTGCTTCCTCTATCTCATTTTTCTGTTTTCATTTCTTCACAGTCCAAATTTAATAATCATATTGGTTATTAAATTTGGGTCACATATAGAATATAACAGAGTGTAGAGAAAAACCTTTCCCCACTCCTCAATTCCCACATTCTGAAACCTGAGCTAACTCCAAAGAGGTTTTTAAATCTGTTTTCTTCCCTTTAATTCTTTGCTACTAACCTCCTTGTTTCCCTGGATTATGACAACTGCTATCAACTCCCAGGTTTTAGCTCTCCCAAACTCCTCTCACAGTGCCCTTCAACTCCCTTCAACGACTCTTGAGCCACTTCCTCTGTCTTATCTTTCAGACAGAAATCCTCCTGCCTGGGCAAGAAAAGGCATGTCTCTTTCCCTGGCCTCTCCCACTAGTCTGTTTATTACTATCTGTTCACCTCAAGCATGCCAGAGTCCCCATCTGGACAGAGCCACACCACCTCTACCAACCACTTCAGAACTTCCTTTCTATTTTATGGTACAGCTGCCCTGTGGCACACCTGAGAGGAGGCCCCAGGATGCCCCTGGGATACCAAAACCCAGGATGCTCAAGTCCCTTACACACACACATCCTCTCCTCTATTTTAAATCATCTTGATGGCTTACACTACCCAATACAACGTAAATGCTATGTAAGTCGCTGCTCTGCCACATTGTTTAGGTAATAAGGACAAGAAAAAACAGGTCTCTGCTTGTTCAGTACAAATGTAATTTTTTTTCCCCAGAGTATTTTTTTGATCCAAGGTTGGCAGAATCCATGAATTTGGAGGGTTGGCTGTATTTTTAATAGTGAGACGGCCATCACCTCTCCTGACAGAGACCATGTCTCACTCCCCTATTAGAGGAAGGCCTCAGGGAGAGCTGGCCCTTACTCATCTTTTATTCCCAATGAGACTGTTACTGGAATCTGTGAAACCAGCACAACAGTATCCTTCTGTGCTTTGGAGTTACTTCTGACTCCCTCTGAAAGTCCTTTTTTTTCTACAAATGTTTGTCCTACGAAGTCTTCCAGTGAGCTGTCAGAATTCCTCGTCCTTGATGCTCACTATCCCTTTACCCCACATCCTTGACTTAATTTACAACATTTGTTAAGATGGCTCCATTCATCCAACGAGGCCGGTCAACCCCTGGGGACCATGCATCCTGCCATCTTTCTCCCTTACACTCCTGCATCCTGAATGCCCCATGTGGGCACTCCACCATCATAGCTTGGGCACTCCCCACAGCCCCAGAGGGAAGAGCATAGATCCCCAGTGCTTAGACCTCAGTACTTTGGCAGGGGAAAGGCTAGTCAAACAAATGAAAGGGCAAGGCTGAATGCTGAAGAACAAACAAGAAAAATAAATGCTCTCCTGGGAGATTTAGAACTCATTTAATATTTCTCAGGAACTTACAGGGCCATGACCATTTATGCCTAAGGAAAAGAGACACACCCAAGCTTCTAGACAAGAATGTGCCTGTACATGCACAGTGCTCTTTTGCCTTTAAAACACCCAACTCAAAGCAATTTTACATCTTTGATATTATCCTAATCATATTCCTGTTTAGCATGTATTATTATCCCATTTTACAGAAGAGGATATTAAAGTATTACGAGTTTAAGTACTAACCTGGCCATAGGCAGTCAATGAAAGAGTAACCAGAAAACCCAGGTCTCTAGACTTTCCATCAACTGCTCAAAAAGGAGGTTAGCAGCTAAGAGTTTTTGCTCCTATGCACTCTATACAATATCTGCAACATAATTCAAGGGCTAACTAAGCTCGGGTAATAATCCATACTGATGTGGGTAATTTGCAAAAAAAGGATCATATTATAAAATTGGCCCTGCTCTATCTGGCTTTACAAAAATATTATGTCCAGGGTCACATATAGAATATAAAAGAATGTAAAGAAAAATATTATAAGATGAAATAAAAGATCAAGATGATCTACTTGAGACAGGTGAGAAGTATCATCCAGAAACTCCTATATAAAACCATACGAAATGAAAAAGTCACATTCCTTTGTTGGTATTTTAGGTTATCAACAAAATATCTATGTACGCGTATATACATGTACGCATAAATGTAGGTATTATAAATTCAAAATGTAAATATGTAGATTCATATGTAAATGATGCAATGTATATGTATACTCAGATCTTTCCTCATTTCTTTCTTTCACCAAAACTTACTCACCCTGAATTGCTACCTTAGGGGCTTGTCCAGTCACAGCTAGTGGAACTGAACGATTACTGTTTGTTCTTGGTCTGGAGCAATGAGTAACATGCTATCATAACAAACTTCTAAAGATATAATAACTACAAACATCACCAGCAGTAGCTAACATTGATTGAATTCTAGGCACAGTTACTAGCATATGCAACATGTGATAAATGCTACCAGCTATCCCTATTTATTCATTCCTATGGTGAATATGCCTGTACTGGCTTGTGTTCTAGGCACTGGGAATCCAGCAGTAAACAGAGTGGAAAAACCTGCCTCACAGTGCTTTGTTACAGTAGCAGGGTAGACAATAAGCAAGTAAATATGTAAAATGCAGAGCATGTTAGATATGTGCTAAATGGTAAAAATAAGTGACAGGGTCACTGGAAAGGAAGGTAACAATTTGGGATTAAGTTAGTCAGAGAAGGTCTCCTTCTGTTGGAGTTAACCATGAAGATATCTGTGGGAAAAGATTCCAGAGTCTAGCAGATATAAGTGTTTGCTGACCAGCAAGAGGTTGGAGGGGCAAAGACCAAGAGGAGACAGAGTAGAGAAGAAACCACTGGGTCTGGTGGAACTGGACCCACTGGGTCACTATGAGGACAAAGGCTTTAAAACTATATGAGGTGGTAGAAAGCAGTATGGAGATTCCTTAGAAAACTTGGAATGGAACCACCATTTGACCCAGTTATCCCTCTCCTCGGTGTATACCCAAAGGACTTAAACACAGCATATTACAATGATGCAGCCACATCCATGTTTATAGCAGCTCAATTAACAATAAGCTAAGCTATGACAACAACTTAGCTGTCATTCAATAGATGAACGGAGAAATAAAATGTGGTATATATACACACAATGAACTATTACTCAGCCATAAAGAAGAATGAAACTATGGCATTTGCTAGTAAGTGGATGGAACTGGAGAATATCATGCTAAGTGAAATAAACCAATCCCAAAAAACCAAAGGCCGAATGGTCTCCCTGATTTGTGGATGCTAACCCACAACAAGGGAGGGTGGGGAAGAGAAGAATAGAAGTGGATTAGACAAAGAGAAACCAAGGGAAGGGTGTGGGAGGGGTCTAGGAAATTAATTGGTCATAACTTTCTTAGCTTTGTATTTGTATACACGACCAGGGTAACTCACATCATGTACGACCACAAGAGTGGCGACTTAAATAGAATAGGTTATACTCTATGTATGTATATTCTGCCAAAACACATTCCACTGTCATGTGTAACTAAAATAAAAAAAAATTACATGAGGTAAGAAAAGAGTCCCATGAGTTAGTCTTAGAGTAACACACTCTGTTGGCCAAGTTGCAAAGTGACTTAAGAGTAATAAAGACCAGTAAGAGGCTCCATGACAGACAAGGGTCAGAGAGATGGTTAGATCTACGGCAGGAACAGAACTGGTGAGACAGACCAGATGTGGTGGAAGAGATTATCCAGAAAAGAAGACAAAATAGGACACTGAACTGAGAACCAGGGAGAACAGCGAGGCTCTTTACCAAGAAGGGGATAGGGCAGGCCTGGGCACCAAGAGGACGCCAAGTACTTTGTGAAATGCTCTCTACATACTTTATATTCAGTCCTCATGAAAGGGTTGAGGCAGAAACCATTACTGTCATTTCCAGGTGGTAGGTGAGGAAACAATGCTACTACAGCAGGTAAGAAGCTTGACCAATGTCACCCAGCAGGTAGGTGACAGGATCTAAATCAAGGATGAGCCTCCATAACCACCCTGTCATGGTCTGAAGAGAGGGGTGGGAGACAGATGTAGTGATTTCTAAATCAGATCATCACCGGGCACAGTGGCACACACCTATAACCCCAGCTACTCAGGAGATCAAGGCAGAGGATCCTTAAGTTCAAGTCCAGCCTCTGCAACTTAGTGAGATCCCATTTCAAAATAAAAAATATAAAGGGCTGTGGATGTAGCTCAGTGGTAAAGTGTCCCTGGGGAGGGATAAAGAAAAAAAAAATCAGATTATGATTAGACATCGCTGATGGTAAAAGAGAACACTTAGGCATGGTATAAAACACAAGGCAAAAATAAAACCACTCAAAAATACACATTTAAGAGCACATAGAGAAAAAGATTAATAAAGAGGATATGAACCCCCAAATTAGCATTATTTATCTCTGGTAAGATTATGACTTTTTTCTATATATTTATTGTCTTAGTTCATTTTTTTTATTGTGGATATAAAACAAACAATATATACCTGAGATCAGGTAATTCGTAGGGAAATGAAGTTCATTGGCACATGGTTCTGGAGGCTGGGAATTTTGCAAGAGTAAGGTGCTGGCCTCGGGTGAGGGCTTTCTTGCTGCACCATAACATGGTGAAGGCACCACAGGGTGGAACAGCAAGTGTGCTAGCTTGTGCGTCTCTTCCTCTTCTTATGAAGATGCTAAAGATGATGGGGGCCTCCTGCTCATGATCGCATCGAATCCTAATTAATCCCCAAAGGCACCAACTCCCAATACCATTAACATGTATTTGGGCATTGAGCTCCCAACATGTGAGCTTTTGGAGGACACATTTGAACAGTACCATTTACCATTATCTTCTAACCTACCTACAAGCAAGATGCATTACTTCAGTTTTCTTTAGTACTATAAATAAAAATTAACTCATGAAAGCTGTCACTTCTTGTATCTCTCTCTCTCTACGTTGTTTTACTCTCCATTTTATCCTGTTAAAAAGCCTCTTAAAATGCTTAAGGTATCTTAAAAGCCAAATTGCTGGGATTAATAAACTTAGAGACTGTCCAGGATGAATCCAATTTCCCTCCAATTTCTAGGGCTTAGACTAGTATTTAGGTCATGTGACCTAAAATGGAAAAAAAAAAAAAAACCAGAAAAAGTGGCAGCGGATGAGACCACCAGTCACCCAAGGTGAGAGCGAGAAGCAAGGAACAACCTGGTACTAAATGGGCCATCCAGCCCCTAGGGAATTCCTCCCCCAAATGTCCCTCAGAAAAGAAGGGAGAAGAGAGGAGACTATGAAAGGCCTCCAGGAAAGGATCTTAGCCTAGACTCAGAACCCAGAGGGAGGATGGGCCAGAATAAAAGGAAGGAGAGAAAACTTGATAGAAAAAGAAAGAATGAATGGTACATAACACATAAACCTTATAACCAAGACACTGAGCTGCTCTGTTTTATTCTATTTGTCCTATGCACATAAAATCTGTGTCACTGTATCCGCTAAGAAAACACACTTTCAGAGGACAAAGATTGTTATGCCAGGATTATTATACATTAATATAACAGCTTACTATGCCAGGATTTCCAGACTGGGTTCAGACTGAGGTCTTCATTCTCCAATGTAGGCTGCTGTGAGATGGGGGCAAGCCAACAGCTTCTCCTTGGTTACTTTCTCTGAGAGGTGAGCGTAACACTACTAATTTTAAGGATTGACTGAACCAAATGTCACAATGAATGTAAAAAAAATATTGTTACTACAACATCAGCTACATTGGAACTTGTCTCTTGAATAGGATGAAAATGTTTTTTGACAACACAGATGAAAAGGAACAGAATAAAAGAGACTGAGTGAGCAGAGGAGGTACAGCAACACGTGTAGGGGCAGAGACAATGCTTGAGTTCCTCCTTGCTTTCTTGCTAGAGAAGAATATGACAGCCAATTAAATAATGGCAGTTATCCAAAAAAGCTACAGTAACATGAGAAAATTTTGTTCTCATCCGTTTTATACTTGGAGACAGCATGAACCACACACTTGGAAAAGCTGAGATGTTACTGTGAGAGCAAACAAAATTGCCCAGGACATAACCTTGATGCAAATATGCAAATGTTCTGCTTGATGCTGCCTCCCTAGCACATAGTGTCTAATAATTCTTGGTAACTAAATGTGAAGATGCCCCAAAGTTCCATTACAGACTAGCCTTCTGGTCAACAACAGCATAATTTATAAGAAAGTGAAATGACGTTAAGAAAAGGTTCTCCTGAAAGTTACAAAACAAACTATTGAACAGGAACCTGAAAAGACCTGCTTCACATCAAATGCTCTACATCAGTAAGTGCTTTTAAGAACTTTACTTAATCATAACCATCAAGATATAAAACAATGGAAAAATGTTGACAGTATCTGGGCTCATAAAGTTCCTTGGGGATTAGAAGAAGAATGAGTAAGTACTTTGATTCAATCAACTTAATGTGAAAAGAAGCACTGATGGAATTAAAATAGGGTAGAATGAAAGATAAATGTTAGTGGAGAGTCTAGTCTGTTAAATAAAACACAACCCAAAACAATCAAATTAGCATCTGACAGAAGCAGTTGCAATCAACTCAAAGATTCTGTCCTTGGGAATTAGATTCCAGTCACAGAAGAGAGGAAAATGCTATACGGTTTTTTATGTTGGCAGAAACCCACCTAACAGATAAGGCCCTCCAAACCAGATCCTTTATCAGAGGTTAAAATATGGTTTTATGTTGTCAGAAATCTACCTAACAGACAAGGCCTCTAAAACCAAGCCTTCACGGGAAATAAAAATATTAAATAAGGTTGGGGGTACAGCTCAGTGGTAAAGTACATGGTTAGCATATGCAAGGCCCTGGGCTCAATCCTTAGCACCAAATAAAAAAATTAATTAAATAAAACTTTAAAATGACAACAAAATGGGCTGGAGTTATGGCTCAGTGATAGAATACTTGCCTGGCATGTGTGAGGCCCTGTGTTCAATCCTCAGTATAATAAACAACCAACCAAATAAATAAAATACAAGATTAATTGACAATTAAAAAATTTCTTAAATGACAAAAAAAAAAATAAGTTCTTACCCAAGGAATCTCTGAACATAGAATATACAAGGCCAGTAAACATCTAAAAATCCATTCCAGTACTATCAGAATATAATCTCAGAAAAACCATACAGAAGACTATACTTGTTCCTTCCTGCCAGATCAGGAAGGAACAGTCCTAAATACAGACACATGGAAGGCCTTAAGCCGGATCTGCCCACCCTTCCCTTGTCTAGTCCCTTCCCTTTGGCATGGGCTCAGTTTTCAAAGAATCCACTCAGTGACCATTTCCACATCACCAGCCTCACTATGTCTCTGTCAAGTGTTTATAACAGAATGTTCTACCCTATCCTCCAAACAACTCTACCACCAAGCTCTTTCAACTCCACCCCACAACCCAACTGACCAAGGCTCCTTTTCTTTTTTCTAAAACAATTTCCACCACTAATGGACCAACATATCCTGCAATATTTAATGAATTTTATACAATCTGTTCCCCAATCCCCAAATGACTTACACTACTCCTTTCAGGAAAATGTTGTACCCCAACAAAAGATGGGCAGCTCTAAATGCAACAGAAGCCAGGGCTTCCCATCACCCACCCAAAATTCATTCACTGAACAAACATTACATGAATCAATTCAACCACCTGGACTTCCAAAGTGGCAACCCATTCAGTCCTCCTGCTTCAAATCCTGCTTCCCTGCTCTCTAGACTGCAGCCACAGTCATGAATCTTTCAAGATATAAATCTGCTCACATCCTCCACCTCAAATGACTTACCACACAGGAAACAAAATCCCAACTCTTCACCCACAAATGCCCTGCATGAGCCACCACCCACATCTCAACAGACCTCTTGAGTCCCTACTCCACCAGCTCAGGGGCCCCAGAGACCCTTGGGTGCTCCTCAGGAGTTCTGCACCTGCTGGGTCTCCTGCCTGCACTGCTCTTCCCCTGAAAGCCCCCATGCCACTCTCCTTCATGTGCTCAACTGTCACCTCATTACTAGCTCCATCCCTCCTCACCATCTCCAACACTCGCCCTTTATGCTGCTTTTTCTCCATTTCCCTTCAATTAGCTATTATCATCTATCCATTTGTTTACTGCCACCTTACCCCAGCCAGAAGATAAGCTTCATGAGAATCCCAGGTCCTCTGTTCAATGTAGCATCCCCAGGGTCTACAAGTACCCGACACATACTAAGTTGCTCAGAGAATACAGGTTGAATGAACGAATGCATTTTTAAAAGAGCATTTTCTGGGTATTTCTATGTGCTAGACTCTGTACCAGGCAGAAAGATATAAAGATGAATGATGAATGGGATCTAGTTTTTGAGAAACTTAAAATCTAGTAGTGAAGGAGACACACACACAAGTAATAGAATGAAATGTGCTACGAGCTAGTTCAAGGAGAAGCATGGAATGGAGTAGCTAGAGGTTAGGCAGGCTAGCCAGGGACTGGAATAGGAAGAACCCTGAGCATCAGGCTGAGGAACTGGTTCTCCATGTGAGTCTCGACTGAGAACTCCAACTTGGGGTGTAAAGAGGAGATGTATCTGAAATTAGAACTGACATAGCTGGAACTGACTCAACTCAGTGACAATGAAGGGAGGAGCCCTCTTAGGTTTCTGATAAATGCCACTGGTCAGAGAGGAAGGAAAAAAAATGGAAGTTTTCAAAGCTAGCATATTTGACGCCAGACAAGTTGAGTTTGATTACCACACTCAGTCATAATTATTCCTCTAGTGACTAGTAAACCTTTGACTTGGAAATTCTACAGTATGCTCCCTGGCCTGTCAGGGGGTTACAATGTCCTGACAGAGTGGAGGCACACACATCACACATCGGTGCCACCGTGTTAACTACGACTTAGCCATGCAAAGTCTTTAAGTCTTCAGGCTTTATCAAATCTGTATGTTTAATATATTTTTTATCATGCTTTCTTAAAACAAGGGATACCTGTTTTGCAGTGAAGTCTGACACAAATGCAGATTCCCAGGAATTTTTCCTAGTCAGTGGCTTGAAAGTCCAATTCTAAATGGGGAGACAACATTTATTTACAATTTTAAAAACCAAAGAATTTCTCAAGGACAGGTATTATTGTTGCTTTCCCCTTCTCAATGCCATGGAAATCCCACGAGGATATGTGCTTATGTAAACATATATACATCCAGACGTGACGGGAAGATGTGAAGAATGAAATGAGGGGAAGTGCAACAAAAGTGCAATAAAACAGAACCTATGTTCCACAGGAAAGAACAACTGTATACAACATAAGGAGAGAGCCAAATGTCACAATTTAAGCTCTAAGGTTTTCCAGCATCTCCAAGCTCAAGTTACAGGGTGTTCCACTGGGAGATGCTAGCTAAATTCCAGTGGTCTCACTCCTCAATTGTAAGTCATCCTCTACAGCTTCATCCTATTTCTTCTCTGAAAAGTAGAGGACAAAAAAGAAAGATGGAATATGCTATTTTTTTAAGGGCTCTAGGGCTCTTAAAATCAAAGTCAAGGGCCCTATTGGGAATTAATAGCCACACAGGTTTAATTCCAAGGAGCTGAATAAAGTGTGCTGTTAAAGTGATAAACTTCCTGGTGGATGGTGGGGAGACAGGTCGAAACTCAGGAGAGTCAAACACAAAAAGAGGGAGAGGTTAACACTCTGTTAAACAAAACATTCCATACCAGAAGGATCTATTTCCTGAAAATGCTGCATGAATAAAACTGCTATACTATAATATGTAATTTACTAGCAACAAGGAAACTATGACACTACAAAATTTAAAATTTTAATTAAGATCTTTTTAACCTTCTTTATGAGAGCCAGGGAAATGCAGTTCACTACCTACTGCGTGATATGTCAGTCTGTATCTTCTTACCTCTTATACGTCTGGTGGGCCACATACACTCACAAGAGATCACAAGGAAGGAGATGGACAGCAGTGGTGTGGCCCAGTAGAAGGACAGGGGCAGGGATGTTTAGGACAACATTCGCTTCCCACATCCCTATCTTTCCAGAGATGAAAACCAGAGGGAGGACTCCATCTCCCTGTCCCCCACTGGGGATTGAACCGAGGACCTCAAAAAGGCTAAGCTAGCATTTTGCCACTAAGTCCTCTTCTAAAATTTTTAGGTCTCACTAAGTTGCCAAGGCTGGCCTCTAACTTGTGACCCTCCTGCCTCAGCCTCCTCGAGCAGCTGGGATCACAGGCATGCACCACCACACATGGTTCAAAGAAGACTTTAAAGAATCCTTAGCTGGATGCATTCTAGACAGAAATACTCTGAACCTGAGTGGCATGTCCAGTAATGTTAAATTCAAAGAACACATGGTTGCCTAGGACAACAGAAGTTTATATTTGAGGGGACCTTATTATCTGAGAAAAATATTTAGGGATCCACCCAAACCACTCATCACATTAGGCCCTGGCTGGGCTGGAATACAGGCTGCCTGCATCCCAGTCCTGGATTAATTCTGTAAAAGAAACAAATTGGCTAGTTTATTGCTGAACAATTTAAATATATAAGTGTCAGCAGTACTGGCAATGAGTACCAGGAAAACATAAAATAAAAAAGTTTGCAGATTTCAGGAAAATCTCTTGCTGAGAAAAAAATAAACATTTTAAAGAAAATAGTCCTATATCAAAGACAGTTCCTTTGAACAAGAATAAACTCATTTAAAAGCCACAGTTCTGTGAGAATCATGTGTGATTTATTCCAAGCTAGATTCCAAAGTAGTAAATTATATGCCTGCATGGAAGAATTTTGATAAAAATTTAGGAAACAAACACACAAAAACAAAACACCAAACATCAGGGAAAAAAAAACAGGAAGCATAATTCAAGTTAAACTTTCCTTTGTAGAGAAGAACTAACATTTTTTTCCCCCATTGGGCTTTTAGGGAAAAAAGTTGAGAAGTCAAAAAGTTTATAATTCAAAAAGCAGGACTGAAGTTTGGCAACCAAAGGAATGCATTTAAGGAATTCTGAACATCCATATTTCTAAACATATCCTTCATCCTCTTAAAACTAAGCAACAGAAACAGCTCTTCAACCAAATCAAATGTAGCCCAGACCACTAGTTTTATTTCAGTTTCTGTTTAAACTTTAGGATTGCCAAACCAGCCCTAAATAAACACTGACTACTTCAATGACTTTTATCTAGATTAAGATAGTCCTTCCCTGGCCAAGAGTGAGCAACTGCTCTCATCATTTCCATTCACAGATATAATTTATAAGATAAAACAAGACTCAAATAATTTAATAAACTACCAGGAAAAAATCCCATCATTTCTGTCAGAGACAGTTCAGAATGAACTCTATTTCCACAATTTATTTTCTTGAGTTAAGGTGATTTCTTTGATACTTAGCTGCACTGTGGGTCATGAAACAGTTCACCAAGAGGAACTGAACTTACTCAATGAATGGCTGCCAGAACCCCACACAAGGGCGTCATAAAGATGTTTCACTCAGAGGAAAGTCAGACACCAAAGACAAGGGCATTAATTAACAAGAACAAGTCGTTACCCAGGTAAGTGGTTTTGGAAATCTATGTTTGAGTTTAGAGCTTGAGACCTGAAAACCACTTGCACCCACACAAAACTAAACGGAGGTGCCTATTTATAGCCCTGAGAGACTTGAATGGAATAGTCACAGTCTGCTTTAATTGCCACAAAACAAATAAGACAAAATCACCAAGGTTCCTCCACATTCCACCTACCCAAGTCGTATGCTAAGGATATCATTTTCCCAACAACCCAAGCCACTGTGGAATACTTATTCTGAACTCATCTTTCAATATGTATCTGTGAGGTTCCAGGTCTGACTATGTGGGGAAAATTATCCCCACCATACGCAATACTTAGGCCAGCTGCCAATCATTTACTTCCTGAGTTAATAACACCAAGACTAGGTGGTTTACCTGCTGTTTATCAGCCAGTACTTTCTGAAAGATGTCTGAGAGTTTTCCTTCTCATTAAGTGAAAACAGAACATCATCTCTCACAGTCCTAGTTGTCATGCTATATGAATATTGAACAAACCAGGGAACTAACAGCATTTTCTTAAAGCTCCCAGAATTTTAGTTAGCTCAACAGAGTATGCAGTTAAAAAAATGAAAGAAAAAGCAGTTAATATGCTTTGATTCCAACTGCTTGATGAATTTCACTTTCTGGAGTATAAACCCCTCTTTCACCGCATCTTAGAGCTTTGACTTTACTTACTTGTATTTTAAGAGCAGCCATTGAATTAACCAGAGTCCTACAAGGATCATGCCGTTAATTTCACAAATAGAAAAGGCCCACTGCACCCGGTTAAAATGGTCAAAAAACGTGTCCGGTAGTGGAGGCTGCACCTCCTTAGGAGGCACTCGTTCATGGACGACCGAGATCATCACTGTGGTGAGAACAAAACAGGAAAGTGCGTAAAGGAAGGCCAGAAACGTCTTGCCCCACTCCATGGGGTACTGGGAGCGCTCTAGTTCTGGCATGGGGATCTTTATCATCTCTTTCCTATACCCATTTGGCATCCCATTGGGCTTAATCTTGATGCTAAAGCTGCCGTCAGGGGTGGGGACATCTACGCCAATGTTGAGGTGTCCGTTGGCATGGCCATTCTTGTGTGCTTCCATGTGGTGCTCCATTTTCAGGGTCTCTATCATGTCCAAGAGCCGCTGCCCGTTGTCAGAGGAGACTCGGCACAAAGGGGGTTTTTTGAAATCCTCTCGGGTTAGGTTGATCAAATCCTGGCCTGTGAAATGTTCTAGAGGTTCACAGTATTCTGGCATAGCATTCTCCAACAGCCAGTCTGCCACCTTCTTGGGTGACCAATAAACCACTTCCTTCATTGTACTGGCAGACGACATGCAGTCCCCAGCTTGTTCTCAGAGGTCAGCAGTCACTGTTCCTACAGGGCAGGACACTGTCCCTCCTTGGCTGGTTCATCTTATTGGGCCTCATGAGTGGAGACTTGTTTGGCAAGATGGTCAGGGCAGTTGTTAAATACCTCATGAAGCTGTCCAGGGTTTCTGAGTGCATGAGCATTCATTCACCTCATTTTTGAACAGAATTCTTCCTTCTGTGGAAGCAAAAGAAAAGGTTAGGTTACTGGGACTTCCATATCAACTCCCCCAAAACACTTGCACACAAAAATGGAAAGTCAGTTGTGAACTCCATAGTTTTGAAACATGTAATAGTTTCAGGGAGCACCATTTCTCTGGTTATTTGTCTTCTCTGACAGCACTAAGTTGGATCTGAAAAAGAATAAGGTCAGAACACACATGTATTCTAGGATCTCCAGTGGTGTACCTACTAAGGATAATTCAATAGTGCTTTGAACACGGCTCTACACAAACCATTGATTCTCTTTGTACTTAATAATGTGAAAGAATATGGCAATTTTTAAAATCCATTATTCTTGATTCTCTTTGTACTTAATAATGTGAAAGAATATGGCAATTTTTAAAATCCATTATTCTATCTGGTGAAGAATGTTTAAAAATGCATATGCTGTATTCAACTTAAATAGACATCAGAGAAAACTACAGAAATGCAGATCATCTGGCCCAATAATTTTACAGTTTTACCAAAAAGTCAGTTAATTCCTTTTTCCAAATGTGCTTGAGCCCCATCAGAAGTTACCTATCTGGCTGCCTGGGCTGAAATGGAGGGGAGGGAGACAGCTCTGCCTGCTTTGTTGATCTTTCCACTCCCAGCCCCTGGGGGATTCTGTGGAATTCACCATGGTTTGAAAATGAAGGATTTGATCCAACTCCCTCATTTATAAATGAAAAATCTTACTTCTATAAATGTCAAGGAACTTGCCTTCAGTCAAGGGGTAGCCTGTCTAGAAGAGTTACAGGTTAAATTTAAATACACTAAACTAGTGTATTTATTCATTAAAAATACTTAACCAGCTAAGTCACAATAATCAAAAGGCATACCTGTAGAGAAAATTCAAAAGAAAGATTCAAAAATTTATAAATTTATATAACTATATAATCTGCCTTTAGCAGAAAAGAGACCACAGTTTGTCTCCCAGCATTTTCCTTCCACCCATTATGTGAGCTTCAGTTCATTCATCTGTAAAATGGGGATGAGGATAATCAAAAATATTTCCTTCACAGGATTTTATTGTCAATGATTAAAAAATGAAAATTGGTGAAACATAACCTAGCTCGAAAAGTAATGATTTTCAAAAGGGTCTGTTGGTATCCAGGCCCTCTTTTAACTTTTCCCATACTATCGATCATGTCCACCAGCCACTGTCCACTTTATATCACTATGAAAAAATTCTACCAGGGCTGGGGATGTGGCTCAGGGCCAGCACACAAGGGGTCTTGGGTTCAGCCCCGGCACTGAAACAAAACAAAACAAAACAAAACAACCTATAGGCTAACTGTTTCCTTATATGGTCAATGTGTCAACTGCAAAAAAGCTTGCACAGATCTGGAAGTTTAAGAGCTGAAAATTAATGATGACATCATTTCCTTAACATGTTTTTATGGAATGATAATCTGAAAAAAATTTTCTATGTTAAAAAAAAAATCCGTAACCAACAAACATAGGAATTGTGTACTATAATCTCTCCCAGGTATAACAGTATACATTAGGATGTTAAAAGCATGAGGAAATTCTCCAGATTAAAAAAATAATTAGCAGGACTTCTCAAATTGACTTCATCAAAGCTGTCCAATCTCTGCACCACTTTTTCTCTTCAATTCATCTCCAATGAACTCCCAATCTAATTCTGGCATGAGGATGGAGAGCATGTCTACTTTCAATTTCCCAGTCCAAATAACAACCAATCAATGACAATAAAAACCTTAAAAGATATTCTAGGCCCTGCAAGAATATCGGGTATTCCCTTTTCTAGGAATCTGCAGTGCTCTGCACCTTTCTTATCACACCCTCCCCTCATTAAGTGTCTGTCTAGACTCCCCCAGGAGGCTTAGAACAACTTAGAACACCTTCAGCAGCCATGTATCTCCCATGCCCAGGACTCAGTAAGTACTCAATCAACCACTGCTCATTATTCTTAAAAATAGCCCTCAGACCCTGCACCACATTGATGGTTAATGGAAAATGAATCTATTGAAAATGACACTGATAATGAAAACTGCTTTAAACCAATTTGGATGTTCCAGGAAAATAAGATAAGCATTTTCCAGAGAGAAACAAAACCAAAGTGGATCTCAGACTCCCTGTCACCACCACAGAACTTCCTCTGTGATGAGGACTGACCACAGAGTGGCAAGGAAACATGCACACCAGACAGAAGGTTGCACAGGCCAGGATCTCCTCAGCACAGGGCCCAAGGCCTTTCCTTAAATCCCCCTCAGCAGAATTTTCCTTAAATACTCCTCTGCAGAATTACAGGAACCATCAAGAGAGCCCTTCAATATCCTGAAGTGACTGTAAGACTCTAAAGAAAATCCTCAGTGGAGTGTCTTGGCCTAAGGGAAACAAACACAGGCTTCTCCCCCAAGTTCTTCATGCTTCTCCTTGCCCAACACAGGAAGTTGGCCAGGATGGGAAACCCCCTTAGAACCACGGAGACCACAGCCAGGCCAAGGTGCTGTTTCACTTCTCACTGAGGGAGAAGGAGGCACATATCTCTTAAGAGATAATCAACTTAAAAAAAAAATGGTGGGAGGTAATTCAATACAGGGCTATCAAACATTCATCTGGTATGGCCAGCACTGTAAAATCCATCCAAATGAAGAAACACTAATCTTGAAAAAGAAGACCTTCCAGCAGTTTCTGATAGCCAGAGAAACTCTTCAGAGATAGCAAGATAAATTAATGACTTCCATTCCATAGTTAACTAGGATAACAAAAACATTCCCAGAGAAAGCCCCTGTGGGTACTCAACCACTGCTCATTATCTTCAAAAATATCCCTCAGACCCTGCACCACATTGATGGTTAATGGAAAACAAATGTATTGAAAATGACACTGATAGTAAAGATTGTTTAAAACCAGTTTGGATGTTGGACGATATATGGTCAGCTGGGCTAGGAAAACAACTACCACTAACACCCAGAAGAGCCACCTTGAATCCATTATTGGGAGACCAACAAGGAATACCAAATTGGTAGACTTCCCTCAGAACTGGGAAAAATTAATATAAGAATAAAAACACTGTAAATAAACTCATCCTCCCAAAAATATCATAGAATTTGGGAGACAGAAGTAGTATAGCAACTCTTGTTCATATGTAATTTTTAGAGATAAATACCACAGCCCAGTGAGTTATGGTTTGTCTAAAATTTCATACATAACAAAGAGGTAGTCCTGGGGCTGAGACCCAAGATGCTCTTCAGCGCTGTCCCGCTGTGAGGTCTTCAACCATCTCCCAGATCTGAGCATGTGGGCAGAAAGTCTAGAAAGTTCTAAAAAGTGGTGGTGTCCCAGACAATAAAAGGTGAATGACAGCATATGGTTACCACAGGTCCTAAGCTCAGGAAGACCTTTTATCTGGTCTCAACTAAGTAAAAAATATGCTAAATTCAATTTGGCTCTAATTTTTAAAATAGATATTTTAGTCTTAGAAGCTATAAAAGCCTTTAGATAATATGCTATGCTGTGGTATAAACTATTTATAGTTAATTATCAAGGCCAGATTTCTAAAACAGTAAAATAAGTTAAAGCAATTACTCTAGTAATAGAAGAGAATTTAACCAAGAAAAATTACTAAATATCATTAATTACCCTGTGACCCCTCCTTTCCCCTCCAACCGCTCTGCCCTATCTAGAGTTGTCTATTCCTCCTATGTTCCAGCTCCCTATCCCACTATGAGCCAGTCTCCTTATATCAGAGAAAACATTTAGCATTTGGTTTTTTGGGATTGGCTAACTTCACTTGGCATTATCTTCTCTAACTCGATCCATTTACCTGCAAATGCCATGATTTTATTCTCTTTTATTGCTGAGTAATATCCCATTGTGTATATATGCCACATTTTTTTTTTATCCATTCATCTGTTGAAGGGCATCTAGGTTGGTTTCACAGTTTACCTATTATGAATTGTGCTGCATAAACATTGATGTGACTGTGTCCCTGTAGTATGCTATTTTTAAGTCCTTTGGGTATAGACTGAGGAGAGCTGGGTCAAATGGTGTGAATAAACTATGTTTACAACCAGAGATATGAAAAATTGTGCTCTATATATGTAATAAGAAATGGAATACATTCTGCTATCATATATAAATTTTAAAAATTTACATTAAAAAATCTGGAAATTACAAAATAAATAAATAAAGGGTAATGTTTTAGATTAAATAAAACAATTATATTTTAAAACTCTTTTTATACCTTAAGTTCATGCTATTTTGCCTAAAAGGCAGAAATTTTAATAAATAAAACTGAGGAAATTATATTGTTCTGTTGTGTGCATGTACAAAATATATAATAATGAATCCCACTGTTATATATAATTACAATGCACCAATAAAAACTCATCTGAAATGGGAAAAAAAAAGTTACTAAACAAATCACTTAGGAATGTCTGTTTACAGGTCCCCAAAAGAATTCATTATGTTATGGTTGGGCGTGGTGGCCTAGGCCTATAATCCCAGTTACTTGGGAGGCTGAGGTGGGAGGATTGAAGTTTGAAGCCTGCCTGGGCAATTTAGTAAGACCCTATCACAAAATAAAAATAAAGCAACAAATTATAAGATCAGGGGATATAGCTCAGTGGTAGAGCACTTGCCTAGCATACTAGGGTTTGAACTCATGGTAGGCCCTGAGTTCAAACCCTAGTACCACAAAAACAAAAATCAAACAAATATATTATATTGTGTTATTATTTGGCTTGTCTAGAAATTAAGCAGTGTTGTGCTAACAAAAACCTACCATCACAATTACAGACTGAACACATGGGTTTTTAAGAATGAAAATGTACAGTTATTGATGGAAAATCTCTAGTTCCAATGCTTGCTCTACCATTAACTTGTCCTCTAACTCCAGAACTTCAGTTTCCTGAAATGCAACAGTTTATTCCATCCACTTATTCCATTAGTAAAAGGAATTTACATACACCTGACAGTGCTTTGAAAAGTAAAGTAATACATAAAAATACAAGAAAATAATAAACTGAGTTCAATTTATTCTTTCCTTGAAGATTAAATGGCTTTGTAAAATAACTGCCCTGAAATTGAGAATTGAGTTTTCATGATTTTTTTAAGGCACAATGGACCCAAGATTGAACAAACACAGCTGGCAAGTCAATGAAGAAACTGCAGGGAAAAGAGGGTTCCCGAGGTTTCCAGATGCTGATAATGAAAAGTGATAGTAGGAAGTTGCACATAAAAATCTTACATAGAGTAAGTTAAACTTCCTGCGTCATGGATCAAAGCTCTAAAACAAAAACAAAAGCAACATGGAGACGACACATGATTTTATTTTAATAGCTTATCATCAAGTTCATCCAAGATCAAATTGTGGACGGGCATATGACACTTAGCTCACACTTTATTAAAAGAAAACAAAAACAAAAACTCCCTATGAGTACTTTGTTGAAAAAGCAATACAAATAAAGAATTTATACTGTTTTTCACAAAACACTTGACTTTTTGTAAAACTTCCTGTTCATGTAAAAGTCTTCATATCTACTAGAACTTTATCTAAAAAGTCACTTTTAAGGTGATGCAGCCCACTGGAACACTCTTAGGTTATTAAATTCTCAGGATAGCTTTCCAGTGCTCTTCTTCAAATCAGTCTACATAAAGCTGTACATTTTCCTATTCAGCACTTGAAGAGTTAATTCAAATAAGCAGAGCTCATAAAATGATACATATTTGAAGAACAAAAATTTTATTAAGAGTAACAACCACATTGGTTTACCTGAAAGACTTAAATATTTGTTTCACTCTACAGTTTTGGAAGTTTTAGATTATTTTTGATGCCTTAACCTTTAAACGGCTCTTTATTTTATTTTAAACAGCTATTACCTGCCGTGTTCACAGTTCCTCAGTCCAACTCTGGTTGGCAAATAAAAATCATCCCTTACAAAACAGATTCCTTAAACTAAGTGTCTGGTGACCTACTTTGCTTAGATGTGAGAAGGGCTTGCTGCAGCGTACTTATTTGCCTTTCAGTCCACTCAGGCTGTTAATACTGTGGGCTGTGAGAAGAGCCTTGTCTGAAGACATCTTTCTCTCCTCCAAACCTTGTCTATTTAATGTACTTAATACTTAGATTTCACAATATCTGAAATGCATTCCTTCTCAGTGGCTGCCCTGTAACTCACCCAAAGGTTAATCCCATTTCTTATGCCCCCTTCTCAAAATGTAGGAACTATATTGGAATGTGGTAGCCCTCAATGTGCCAGGGGAAAACAGATGATTTTTGGTTGCTTATAAATTAACAGTTATGATATATGAAAAGAAATCAGCCATACCAACTGTATACCATATATTATGGTTCTAGCTGTTTCCCTGAGGGTATGAAATATATAACTGTTCCATGCATATCACAGAGTCCTATCACCAGTGAATTCTATGTCCCAGACTCCAAGACCCCATTTGATTCATTTCTTGACAAGATGTATATATAAATATTTAGTAACCAGAAAATCCAAAGAATCATTACAGAAAAAATAAAATAAAAAACTAAAAATTCTACAATAGCAATTGATAATCATCATGCAGCAGAATACTAAGCCTCTACTACAGATTATACCACATTTCTATATTAAAGTGATATACACTTACACTTCTGTCAACTGAATAAACAGGTTACCAAACAGAATAACATTCTTGAAAGAACATGTACTGTAAATATCATAAGACGAAAGTCCAGAAGCTGTTTATCATTTTCTTAACTGTTAACTTGGGGTAGCAATTATGAAATAATTTTCAGGGTTTTTTTCAATATTTTAAAAATTTCTCTGATAAACTCATTACTTGTGTTTGGAAGGAGAAAATGACTGCTCTTCTTTCAAGCATATTCTGTTTTTAAACATGCAAGCTGCATTGTAAAACTAAAAATAGATGCTGCCTACACTAGCTTTCTTTAAAAATATGAAATGAGCTTGTAGGTTTCTCTAAAAACCCAGAACCTTTGCCCTCTGTATAATAGGTTCCAAAACCCTTCAAATTCCCAAAACGTAATGGTGCTGAGGTGAGCCAAACTACCAACAAAAAAAGTTGAAATGCAAACCTAAGGGCATGAAGAAATTCTAGTCTCAGGCATTTCCTATCATGCCAGAGAGAAAAACAACAAACCATCATCCTTCAATACCCAGGCTGCTACAAATGTTCGGAAAGGCCATTTGAAAACTCTGTTGTGATTATGATCAGGAAAACAGCATAGCTCTTTTGACAACTAATCACTATAGTTTTCTCATTGGATTTCCATCTTAGAACTCAATTACCACAACCTTTGAAGATGATCTATTCCCACTAAACTGATCAGCTGCCTCTCTGTCTGAAGCCAGCAGGGCTATTTTCATATGTGTCTGGTTAATCAGCAGTACGTGGACTTGGCTTCACTCCAGCAGCACTTGAGAATGTCAGGATACAAGCAGCATTTCCAGATCCCACCCCTCTCGCAGGGGCTGAAGTGCACAGTGCTGATTTCATCCACCCAGAGAAGCCTGGGAAAGACGAACACAGACTCTATTTCTATCACACAACACTCTGTTCCTTTCTCTTCTTCCCATTCTTCTCTTCAAAAATGAGAACTATATCCTTCTAATTCACTGCTGGTTTAGCTGGAATTAAAAAAGCTGTCTTCTGAATCCATCATAAATGCCAATCAAGAGTGTGACAAAAAATCAGATAACTTAGGAAAAGGATACAAGGCCAGGTTCCTCGTTTCTAAGAACTTCGATGCAGTACCCTAGGGAACCTGGCTCACTTAAACTGCCCTAGGTTTATCCATTTCTAAAGCAAAAATAATTCTGTTATCTTGTAGAACTGTAAAAAAAAAAAAAAAATCTGACATGGAGTTTAATAGATGCCTAAGAACAGGAGCTATTTGGAGACATCTAAGGGAGATAAAGGTTCAGATCCTTCCTTTTTTCCTCCTTTTTCTACAGAAAATCCAACAGTGGTCAGTTGGGCAGCTGGGGCTAGTGGCAAAGCCATTGTCAGAGCCAGTGTCAGAGGAGAGGAATGAAGTCACTCTGCCCACCATTCCTTTGTCCCTTCTTATCTCAGTCTCTTTTCAACTCAAGAGAAGCAGACATAAATTTAACAGGCTACCAGGAAACTCAATCTGCCAGGCTTTCAACTGTTTCAGAAATATCTCCAAGGACCAGGCACACTTGGTCAATGGGTCACAGAGAACAGGGAATGGCGAGGACTGTGGCAGGCAAGAGATTTTAACTGTACTGGTATGGCCTGCCCTATCTTCTGAACTGCAAAAATAAGCAAAACACCTGAATCTGTGCAAAGAGATTGCTCCTCCTCAACTTCACTTTCCCCTCACTCACTCTAGCTAATCAGCTGTGACTTCCTAGAGACCCTCCCTTGAAGGCTGTCCCCATCTGTTCCCCTTTCCTATTGCCATTTGCTGTGCTCTGGTTTCTACCTCCAGTGTGACTCAACAGCAACCCGATGCCATACTGCTCTCTGATGGGCCTTAGTTCTGCACATAATGTGAGCCCATCCTCATTTGCCTTGAAGTCTCTAGAGCTTAAAACACTTAAGAGAAGTGGGTTAAATTTAAGAATCCCAGAGCATGAACCCAGTGATATAAATCTCCTTTGTACACCAAACATATAAAAACCAACATAAAATATAACTGCTGAAATTTTCACACCATAATCAGTTTCAAATTAAAGAAAAGAAATTTCCCATGTACTAAAAAAAGAATAATCACATAGCCACAGTGGAAAAGTTACAGGCTAACACCTGTGGCTCAGGAGGAAACCAGACTTGAACCCGAGAAGCTAGAGGTAGGGACCTTTCAGATTCCAGCAACGCCCTTGATCAAAGAAAGGATCCTTTTAAGACAGAAAAATTGGACCTATGAAATTGGCATACAATAATATAGAGTCCAAACTGACTCCACCTACATGGTATGAGATTTCCAGGCCAAGAAATTAATGTAAACACTAAAGAGAAATAAATGAAAAAACAGCTCCTTAGAGACCTCTCAATAAGCAAGTGTTCACAACTCTCTCATGGGAAAAAAAAAGGCCTTACTGAGGATGATAAATAATTGAAAATTATGAATCACATGAGGAAATGATCCACCAGGAGGGAAATTTGGCAGGTACAAAAATAGGAAGTATGTCAAACCATGAATTTGAGAAAACAAGACAGGTTTTAAGAGACTGAGAAATGGATACAGTAAAGAGATAAAACAAAGAAATGAACCTTAAACCTTAAACTTGCCTAATGTGGGAGACCCTGGGTTCAATCAATCTCCAATAAAACACACACACACACACACACACACACACACACACACACACACACACACACATCACACACACATCATCTGACCAACTAAACATTTGGAAAAAACATGATACAATTTTTTTTAAAAGGTGTGTTTTGTGTTCAAAGAAGGTACAGGTCAACTGTAGGTTCTCTCCTCTGGCTTGTACCTTATACCTCAGGAGAAAAGACATGAGAACAAAAGGGCAAAGGGAGGTCAAAAGAGGAAGAGATATTAGCAAAAGTATATAATACAAACTATATCAATATAAAAGCCCAAAGATCTCAATTTAGCACCCATATCCCCTTTGGGGGATGGGGGAGGCAGGGGATAGAACCCCTTCTGATTGTCTGAACTCAATCAAAAATCACCACAAACAATTTAAAAAGGGTTTTAAGAAAATAAGAAAGGCAAAGAGAACAGAGGTGAAAATAGCAATACCATGTGACGTTGGGAAGCAGATGGCCTAGGGGTGGCAATCTGATTTATCAAACAGACAATTCAAAAGTATATGGTGACATCAGGTAACTGTGGAACAAGCAGTGAAGCTGGAGTTAATCATAGAGGACTGGCTGAAAGATCAGTTCTGAAGTGACCTTTCAACTCTCACTTTGCTCAATGGAGCAACCACTCCTTCCCCATATCAGGAAGACTGATGTCTATTCTCTTTCAAAAGAGGAGGAAACACCAAACAGGTGGGAGCTGGTACCTTACTAAAAACAAGAGAACAAGTAAAAGATGCAAACAGACGGTCATGAGTGGAATCTGCCCCTTACTTCACTAGACACCAACTTCCAAGTAAATGATCAGATAATTTTTTCTGTAAAGGTCTAAAAAATGTTTAAGAGAAAAGACCTAAGCTCATTGATCATCTTGCACTGACTTTCATAATAAACAAAGTAACCTCACACAAAAAGCTTCCAGATAGCTTTATTACTGACTACTTTAAAACAGAAAACTAAACGAAACAAAACCAAAAACACCCCAGGCCAAAAGACATTTGAAGAAACTCTTTAAATAAATATAAAAGCCAAAGAATGAAACAAGAATAAATAAATACATAAGTAAACAAAACAGCAAAAGAACTTAGACAAAGGAGAGATATAATAATGTTAAAAAAAACCCTTAACATTCTCAAAGAGAGAAGGTATAGAACAAGAACAAGATGGTACTTAAAAAGAAAAGGACAGATTATTTTAAAAGGAATCTCCCAGAAACTCATGGTATATATGAAATATTCAATAGAAACAAAAGAAAGTAAAGTTGAAAAATCTTTCAGAAAACAGAACAAAACAAAAGATGGAAAATCAAGAGAAAATACTAAAAAAGTAATCTAGGTAGTTCAATATTGGAATAGTGGGAACTGAAGGAAAAAGGGAAAGTGATTTTAAATCTTCTTAATTTAAACAATACCAAATAAATTATTAAAAAATATTTCTCAGAACTAGAGGGGACATAATTTGTCAGACTGAAAAACTTCATCCAGGTGTCCAAAAAAGTGCCTGAAAATTTTAAAAAAAGTTTCTATTATTATTATTCCATGTTGACAAATTATTCTCAAGGAAAAAAGGGAGAGAGAAAAAAGATCTTGACAAAAGCTCCATCCTGCTTTTTGTTATCTTGGCTTTGTTTCCTCCATTTCATCCAAGTCACAACTCTCAATCCTCACCCTGACCTTCCTCACTGAGGATCACTGGGGATGTAATGCAGGACAGTGCTCTTGATATCCAAAGGAAGAATTCTCATTGTACTTTCCACCATAGCCTTATAAAAGGCAATGGTGCCTTTTAAACGTTATATAATGACTGACAAGAAGAGTAACGAAATCTATCTGTATTTTATAACCATTAACCATTTCCTCCAGGTTTCTAAGGCTATTCAAATTTCAAATACATTTTCCCTTGTCTCATGCACCATCACAACATCCTTGAAGATTTACTATTTTAGTTTCTAAGTTACTTCTCTCTTACAATGATTTTGCTAACTTAGAAGCAGTCAGAAATTCTTAGATAATTTTTGATTATTTTAACTTAGGAGAATGGCCATGTTTAGTAACCTATGAACTTTGGAAGACTGATAATTGGAGCACCACTCCCTAAGCCTAACAGATAATAAAAAGCAACTCTTTTAAAGCACACTTTCAGTTTTTAAATTGGGGACTGCCTTGTGTTGGTAACATATAATCTGTTGATTAGTATAAAAAATTATTTTTAAAATTCCATCTAGGGCTAGGGATGTGGCTCAAGCGGTAGCGTGCTCGCCTGGCATGCGTGCGGCCCGGGTTTGATTCTCAGCACCACATACAAACAAAGATGTTGTGTCTGCCGATAAATAATAAATATTAAAAAAATTCTCTCTCTCTCTCTCCCTCTCTCACTTTCTCTTTAAAAAAAAATAAAAAATAAAATAAAATAAAATTCCATCTATACTTAAATAAATTTTTATTATAGTCAACTGGGGATTAGAAATACCCCTTAGCTGGGTAACCAAAGGTTTTCCATTTCCTTGGGAAAAGGCTTACTAAACTACATGTATAAATTTGACTCAATAGAGTAAAAAGGGAAAGCTGATTTGAGGAACATGACTCTGGGAACTAACACCATGTTTCAAAATTAGCAACAACTCACAGGTCCAAATAGAAGAAATCAAGTTCAAGTTTCTATCCCAAAATAAATTTCTAATCCCTATTTGATAACTAGGAAATTCAAACTATTTTTGGACCAGAGAATATTAAAAGGGTAAGCTCTAAATTGATGATGCTTCAAGATACATCTTGTGGACATTTCTGACCACAGAAGGTGTATGGCTTTGTTTCTTTATGTCCCTGTTCCTACTATGCTTTATTCTCCACCATCTCCTTCTCTTGCTCTCCTGGAAGCAAACAGGATCAAATATTTCAAGAAAAGCAAGAGTACGTCTCCTTGACCTTACCTCTACACTCAAATAAGCCCTCTGCCCCAGCAACTATACCAAATCTTAAAAGTAAACAATCATCAATTCACCAGCTTTGCTCCAGTCACCATTAACTGTGACTTCTTGGTTCTAACTGGAATCTGGCAAATCCCCAAACTTCTGGGACTCATCTTGACTGATCTTCTTTATCCCTGACCAACAGTTCAGAGCCCCAAAGCTCAGCTGACTAGAAAGGAACCTTAGCCAGGAAGTAGGCTTATGCACAGAATCAGTCCAACCACTACAGCTCTGGTTTGGACTAAGGTGTAACACCACCAGGGGGCAGCATAACGTCAATGAAATTATTACCCCAGCATCTTTCTCAAGTTATAAAAGGATCTGGAGAAACTCTCAACAAGGGAGGTCTGGGTAAAAGTGACATCTGAAGGTATTAGAATTGCAAGAACTACAAGTCGTCTTCTAAGCCATCAATTGATGCTATCTCCATGATACTCATGTAATTTTACTGTGCATGTGGAGAGTTCATAATTAGCAATATGGATATTTTTATATTTTTTATGCAAGCATACTGCATATCTGAGCTTTTCTATAATCTTACAAGACCATGACTAGGACCCCAAAGTAGTAAAAACAACAGTGAATGGCACAAAGTTTACCAGAAAGACTACACTTATTTGTGCTTTACACATTTTTATTGTTTTATTCTGTGGCTTCCATAATTCTAAGTACAACAAAATTAGAATTTTAAAACTAATCAGTGTCACCACTGAATTATAAATAAATTATATAAAACTATACAAGTTGTAAAATTAGTTAACAGAAAGCATGAAAAGATAATTTTCAAAATAGATACAAGATTTGAACAAGCACACTTAGGGCTATTCTGCATTAGGTCAAATAGTTCTTTACTCACAAAACAGTCTTAAATATATATCAGTGTAACATGTTACACTGGAAGAGCTAAAGTTCAAAATGAGTCATGCATAAAGTGTTCTCTCAAGTTCACAAGCATTTACAGTCTCTAACATTAATATATAAAGTATATAAACCATAGCTTTAACTAACCATTAAAAATGTACAGTCAAAATATTCCAAAAATAAAATTGAAAGATAAGCAACAACATAGGACAAAATATTTTTCAACCTATCATAGACTGTAACTATGAAAGGCTCTTGAAAATCTGATGAGAAGAATGATTGATTGATTGATTGATTGATTGATTGTAGTACTGGGGATTGAACCCAGGGGGCACTCTACAACTGAGCTACATTCCCATCTCCCCACATTTTACATTTTTTAAATTTTTAGACAGGTCTCACTAAGCTGCCAAGGCTTTCCTGGAACTTGTGATTTGCCTGCCTCAGCCTCCCTAGTCATTGGGATTACAGATGTGCACTATCACATCCAGTTTAAAAAAAAAAAAAGATTTTAATCAGAGATTAGAAATAGGGCAATCAATACACAAGCAAAAAAAAATTTAAAAATACTAGCATTCATGAAGTCCTGGGTGTGATCTTTAGCATTTCAATAGTAAAGTAAAAATTAAATAAAAGACCAACAAACATGGAGAATAAAATTCAATCTCACCAATTTTAAAAAAGAGAAGAAAATTAAAACAATAGCAAGATGCTACATTCTTTATTTAGCTACTGAGTTGGCAAAGATGAAGAACCACATTAAAAACAAAACAAAAAACAGTGTGCATGCCTATAATCCCAACACCTTGGGAGGCTGAGACAGGAGGATCTTGAGTTTAAAACCAGCCTCAGAAATTTAGCAAGGCCCTAAGCAACTCATCAAGACACTGTCTCTAAAATACAAAAAAAAAGGGGGGGGGGCTGGGGATGTGACTCAGTGGTCAAGGGCACCTGAGTTCAATCCCCAGTACCAAAAAAAAAAAAAAAAGCCAGTGTCACCAAAGTGTGAGTTCTGCCAAATCCGCCCCTCAAGCATACTGTGAATCCACCTACTTCACCTTCATTATAACCACTATGAGGGCAACACCACATTTCACTGGAATTACTGCCACGGCCTCTTCAGTGCTGCTCCTGTGCAAATGTCATCCCATCCAAACTTCAACTACAGAAGACAGCAAGAATCACAGTAAACTGTGATTTCCATCTTTAAAATTCTGCAATGACTTCTCACTGCTCTTAGAATAAAATCTGTTCTTAACTGTTACATGTCACATAAGCCCCTTCTTACCAATTATCCTACTCTATTTTTAATCTCTAACAGCATCAGGGCCTTTGAACATGTTCTTACCTATACTTGGAACATAATCACTCTTGTTATTCATATGAATGGCTTCCACTCAATTTTCAGGCCTTCAATCCTATGTTGTTTCTTCAAACAAGCCTTCTCAGGTCAACCTGTTTGTCTTAGTGTATTTTGTGCTGCTCTAACAAAACACTAGGGACTAGGTAATTAATAAAGAACAGAAGTTTATTTCCTCACAGTCCTAGAGGCTGGGAAATCCAAGATCAAAGTATCAACATCTGGTGGGGACCTTTTTGCTGCATCATCCCATGGTGAAAGGGAGAAGGGCAAATAAAGAGCAAGGGAAGAGAGAGTCAAACTTGGCCTTTTCTAAGGAACCCACTCCCATAATAACAAACAGCATTAATCATCTCTCAAAAGTCCCACCTCACAAAGCTCAGTGGTGTATGCCTGTAATCTCAGTGACTCAGGAGGCTGGAGCAAGAGGATTCCAAGTTTGAGGCCAGCTTCATCATCTTAGTGAGGCCCTTAGCATGACTGTTTCAAAATAAAAAGGGATGGGCATGTAGCTCAGTGGTTAAGTACTCTTGGGTTAAATCCACAGTACCATAAATAAATAAATAAACTAATTTAAAGGTAAGTCCCTCCTCTTGACTCTATTGTATTATGTTTCTAACACTTAATGTTTGTTGGTACACACTAACATAACTACCTTCTTATCTTGTTAAATGTGGTTAACAGAATAGAAGTTCCGTGAGGGAAGATCCCTTGGTTAGAATTTTCATATCTCTACAAGACAACCAGTGCTTGGCATACACTTGGCACTCATTACAAATGATCTGTTCCATGAATGAGAAAATGACTACTAGAGAAAGAAGGTGGTCAGATCTTAAGAACATACTTCTTAATTCCAAAGTCTTCTAGTATCAATTTGATCCAACCACCCTCTTTAGAATTCACTTTTCCACACCTACAAAAAAAGAGTAAACTCATAAATTAGTTCATCAGAAGAAAAGTAACTTTTTAAATAAATAATCTAAAAAATACTATTTTCAGATGGGACAGTATACTTCCTGTAATCATACCGCTTCTTCCTTTAAATGTGCTTTAGTAGAAGAGGAAAATAGCAGTGAGTTCTACAGACCTCTGATATAAACTTAGTTTCCTAAATATATAAAAGTAATCAGCCATCCAGTTGTTATGCCCAAAGAGGAGGTGCATGGAGGTTCCCCAATTTTTAACATAAAAACTAAAAATACTAAAACAAAATTTATAACTTATTCAGTGATGAATCAAAAAAAAAACTTGAATTTTTTTTCCAATTGTACACACAGTCATCTTCTGTCTAAATTTAGGGCCTCGTTCTTTTCAATGCTATCAAAATCCTCTTTTAGCAGTACAAATCAGCTTTTTAAGAGTTTCATAGCAGGAATACAGCCCCAATATAGGACCTTAAAGATGTTTTCCAACAGCTTCTGAAAGTATCAAGATGTCTATATCCTTTATTGAGTGAGTAGCTAATTAATATGCAGTAACAGAGAACTCTGGGAGAAAGAAGAGAATACAGGTATACAGAAACAAAAAGTATCAAGATGGCATGTTGCTACTTATTCCTTACTTAGTGGGGTCCTAGATATTAAAATAGAACTGCAGGCATCACTGTCCATAGTTGCATTTTAATGTCCAGATCATATAATGCTTGATTTTTCAAAACTCTGCATGCAATGATATATAAACCACTGGACAAAAAGTCAGCTTCATATGCAAGGGCATTATGCTATCATAACCTGAGAAGGGGCCTGGCACATTGAAAGCATTTCAGAATCTTGTCAAGTGATCTAAAGATGTACACTTGGAGATCAAACAGGTTAGCTTTCAAATGTCACAGGTTATTTCAGAATAAAAGAGAAACAAGCAGTAGGGGAAAATATGGATTCAATTTGTAAAAGAACAAAATGTCAGTTATGAAGATCAAAACTGGAAAAATGACTAAGAAGAGCAATTATGCACTATACCTGGAGAAAAAGAATTTCTTGGTAAGTGAAGGTAGAATTTAGCACTCAAATTATTTCTAGAAACTATTTGGTACCATAAAATAATAATGGCAATCTCATGGGTGTCATCTATCCATATCCAGTTCCATGACAGGAATCACACTATACACCTAATAAGAGTCGCATGGCCTCAAATAAGTTCTGTTTTTGTAGAGCTCAGTATATATTTTTTAAGGATTTTTTTTTTTTAGGGCGGCGGGAGGGGGGGTGTGATTCTGGAGATCAAATCTATCAGTGTATACATTACAGAGAGGTCCTATTCATTAAAGAAACTCAGCAATCATCATTCAGAGAGGAGATTATCAAACGTGCTATGGCAAGGCTGAAGCCACATCCATTTCACTAAAGACACAGCTCAAATTTATCTTCTATTTATAAACTTAATGAGCTTTTCTCCTTGGTATAAAGAGAGCCAACACTAAGGAGCTAAGGAATGAAAATTACATATATTTACAAAAGCCAAATCACTGGATCAAAATAAAACCAAACATTTATTAAGCAACAGTGTGCATGAAGCATTGTCCTGGGCATTCCGTGAGCCCAGGGAAGCACACACTATGGGTTTAGCCAAATAGCTTAAATGGCCAAAACCAAATTCCTGTTCTTAACCTCCAAACTTATTCCTCTGGCATGCCTTCAGCTTAGTAAACTGCAATTTCAGCCTGCCCTCTATTCCAGCCAAGACTCTAAGCTGATGAATATGTGTACACAATTATTCACCCCCACCCCCACCCCCGTCTCTGTACCTGCTTCTTCCCTCCCCCATCCCCCATTCCAGTCTCATGGGCCCTACCTTCTAAATACAACTACCTCTAATGCCCTTCCTGTCTGGGCTTCCTGCTGTCATCTTTAGACCCTAAAATCACTTCAATGAGCAAAGCCCTTTGTGTTGGATGTGACTCCAAGCAAAAAAAAAAAAAAAAAAATCAAAGCTCTTATTTTCTAGGCCCCACAAAGTCCCACATGATCTTGTTCCTGCTCCTACCTGACCTCATTCTCTTGCCTCTTCTCATCCTCTTTCCTCCCACTTGTCCCTTCCCACATCAATCACACTAGTCCCCTTGGTATTTCTCAAATATTCCAAGTACGCTCCTACCTCTAAAGGCCTTTGCACTTGGGGCCCTTTCTGGAATGTTCTTCCCCAGAAAGCCTCAGAACGCACTTCCTTATCTCCTTCAAAGTCTGTTTACATATATCCTTTATGTCAACTGAACCTCCCCAAACCACCACCTTTTGTACCATATAATTTATGTATTTTATTTGTTTAATGTCTTTGTAACCTGAGGCAGGTGACTGAGCTAACCTAGGGTTAAGGGTCCAGATAAGACAATTTGCAGAACTCAGATCCTAGGCTGTGATCGAGACAGTATTAAAAACCACAGCCAGGAGTGGTGGCACATGGCTGTAATACCAGTGGCTGGGAGGCTGAGGCAGGAAGATCAAAAGTTTAAGGTCAGCCTCAGTAACTAAGGACACCCTAAGCAACTTAGTGAGACCCTGTTTCAAAATTAAATAATAAAAGGTGGTGTGGCGGGGAGGGGGAGGGGAGGTGGTCAGTGGTTAAGCAGCTCTGGATTCAATCCCCAGTACAAACAAGACAACTCCATAATGGTACCCAGATACTATGCATGCCTATTGTCCCAGCCTACTTGGGAGGTGAAGTAGGAAGATCTTTGAGCCCAGGAATTTTGAGACCAGCCCAGGCAATACAGCAAGACCCCATCTCAAAACAACAACAAACTGTGACCACAGTGTGGGTTAGGAGACCAGAGCAACCGAGCAGGAAGAAATTAGTATTAGGTAACTAATATTAAGTGATTAGTATCAGGAAACTCCCTAAAGCTTAGAGAGAGAGCAGGTTGAGTGGTAGTCCTCAGGAAGTGGTACAGATAACTCTTATCAGAAGAGGAACAGAGATAAACCAAGGCACAGATTTCTAGTCTAGAACAATCTAAAAGAGAAAAAAGATTTTAGGGTGTAACTGGTGTTTATCAGCCTAGTCACAGAGCACCAAGCTCTAGGATTTATAAAATGGGTCACGGTTAAAGATACTAAGGGCATCAAAGATGATGTAAGACTAAGAGTCAGGCCCTACCTTGAGGCAATTGTGGCCCAAGATGATGCATCAGCTAGAACAGATTTAAATGAAATGCGGGGGAGGAGGGGTGAATTAATAGTTGGGCAAAATACAAAATTTGAGAAAGGAGCCCAGCTTCCTCCCAGTTATGGAGGAAAGAGTAAAGACGACATGGAAGAAATGAGCTGGGAACAAGATGCCTTGCTGAGCGGCACGGGTCTCAAGACAGAATGGAAGAAGGGGAAGTCAGGTGGTGTAAGATGGAGAAAGGCCCACTCCCATGCACAGCCACTGCCATGCTTAAGTGAGAGATAGATAGGACCTCCCCCACCCCTAACAAGGATACCTGTGATTGCATAAAGGACTTACCTGGATCATCCAGGAGAAACACCTGTTCTCAAAAGCTTTAATCACTTCTTTTGCCTGAAAATATTCACTCTTCTACCAAGATATCCAAATACCAGTTCTTGATTTTGCTTTTATATGTATTTTTTGGGGGGGGGCTACAATTTCAAGAACAATTTAACTACTTATAAAGCCTTAAATTTGTATTTATACATTTCATTTGCAGTTTTTACACTAGCCTCTTTTCTGGAAAAGTCTTTCGTGTGATTAATGGAATCATTTACTTCTTTCTATTGATTCCTCCTCATTCTTCTTCTTTAGGATAAAACAACCCAAACAAAACAACTCTTTTCAAAATAAGGGCACACCACAGAGAGCTGGGAGGAGGGAAAGAAATGAAAAGGCTATAATTCACTCATGTTTCATTAAATTTTAGAACATAAAAAAAGAATTTTAGCTTTAGTTATATTCCTTGAAGCATTTAGCTTGAAAAATGAACATTATTCCACACAAGCATGTAGATCATAAGCAAAGAGGGGCTTACAAAAATGTTGTCTGATAGTGTGACCTGGGCAGTTATTTCCTGAACAGCCAACCACAACAGTAGTATCTGAAATGTTTTAATAGCCACTCAAATGCATATTCATATACTAATCTGAAACTTTTATTCAGAAGTACTCTATCCTTGCATAAAATTACATACTGACCCAAAACTTTCCCAGACTAATATAGCACTTAGCCCAGAAAAGGCTCTTAGTAGATATCTGTTGAATGGATGAATATGTGAAATTATTATTAATAGTGTCTAGCAAATCTGAGCACTTCCTCTTAATGCCTTGGTTTCTACCTAATGGCTATTATGCCACTTAAAGATATATCAAACCAGCATCCACAAAAATGACAGAATAACAAATTGAACCAGGAGTTACTATATTATTCAATATTGTATTAAACATAACATTCGATCCCTATGTATCTCTAACAATGAGCAAATGCATGGTTCCAACAAGAAAGCCATGTGCTAATGGGTCAATCCAAGCACAGTAGCACATGCCTGTAATCCCAGTTACTTGGGAGGCTGAGACAGGAGGATCACAAGTTCTAGACAAGCCTTAGCAACTTAATAAGACCCAGTCTCAAAAAAGAGTGGGGAGCTGGGGATGTGGCTTATGGTAGAGCACTTACCACATGTGCTTGAGGCCCTCAGTTCAATCCCCAGCACCAAACAAAAGGTGCTAATGTTTGAAATAGAAGAGAAGTATATGTTAAGAATAAATAAAAGCAAAACTTTCGACTCTTATGTAAGGATGGAAATGTGACACTGTTAGCCAAAATCTTGAATGTACTTTAGGTTGCAGAAATTCCATTTCTTGCTTTCAGAAAATATCAAAAAGTGAGTCAAGATGCATGTTCAAAAATGTTCATGGCAGCCTTGTTTATATGGCAGAATTTTCAAAAGCACCTAAATATCCCTCACTGTGCTTTGGGTAAATAAATTTGGTGTCTCTTCACAACAATACCAGGCAGTCATTTCAAAGAACAAGGTATATCTGTACATAGCAACATGTCTGTGATGCAGAAGTAAATAGTTTTCATTTTAAAATTTATTTATCACAGATATGTGAACATGTGCATTTGTATGTATGTATATATGTATATGTGTATATGTGTGTATGTATACATAAGCATAAAGAGTCTAGAAACACACCTATACAAAGGCCGAGGGGGAATAGGAATAGAGAACTGGAGGCAGTAAGGAAATTTTACTTTTTTATGTATGATTTATATATCAGATTATCATTCTATTCTTGAGAGAGAGAGAGAGAGAGAGAGAGAGAGAGAGAGAGAGAGAGAGAGAAGGGTGGGGGAGGGAAAGAGAAGAGGGAGCTCACACACAGGAGGAAAAAAAAAGAAAGAAGAAAAGAAGAGTACCTAAGAACTCTTGGGTCCAGAGTGACATTCCTTCTTAAATATAATGACCACCTGGGAAAAGCTGCCAAGGTCAGGCAGTCATGTTTTCTTGCAGCCATGTCTTCTTGGAATTTCTATCCCCTCCCTATTTGGAAACATAGGTTACTTGGGATCTGCCCCATCCTTTCTTGGCAGTGGCAATCCTGGCAAGAGCAACAGGAAAAAAAAACCAAGAGAGGCAGGACCTGAAGAGTAACTCCCCCCTCTCTCCCTAAGGGCCCTGCAGGCATCCCAGTCCCAGGATTGAGCTCATCCACCCCTCCCTACCCATGATGGTTGCATAAGTGATAACACTCCCAGGAGAGTCTGAGCACTCAGAAAGGCCTACCATGACCTACCATGGCCAACTAAGACCTACCATGCCACCAAAACAGACCTGTATCCTTCTATCACATGCATTTTTTTAATCAAAAAAGAGACAGGCTTCTATAAGATAGACTTTCCTATCTTTTCTTCCTTCTAAAATGCAAACAATAAAACCATCACCGGTAGTAGAATGCAATAACAGAGATGAGCTTCCTGGGTAGGGAGCAAGTCCCTGAGAATGTAGACCAGAGAGACCTGGTGTTCTCAGTTTATACAAAGTCCTTGAGCTCCTCTGCAGCCTGGGACAATCAGCAGAGAGGCTGCAGTGGAAGGTGGGCTCAACGACCACTCAGACCTGGTTCCCCAAAAGTGTTTATTTGTATTCCAATGTGCCACCTCAGTAGCACCAATACTGTAATTTATCAATTAATGTTCCTTTAATTGAATCACATACTCTCTTTCTTAAACTAAGCCTTGTTCTAGGTGACAATATATATGAAAACAGGTGTTGCGTGTATTGGCTATTTTTTAAAAATTAAGAAACATTAGAACAAATACATAACTGAGAATTTTAAAAGTGGCTGAGTCCTGCAGTATATGAAACAGTGTCTGAGAATAGTGTCTCCCAGAAACTCTAGGAAAATGTTCTCAAGTGCAAATGAGAGTACTACAAATAAACTCGGGGAGCACTTCCTATGCCCAAGTGGGATGCTGCCCTCAGTAGTCACCAAATCTCTTTGTTTAACTGAGAGTAAACATAAATGGAGCAAAAAGGGGCAATGGGGGAAATCCCTTTCTAAGTGAAGGAGTAGGTTTTCAATTTACTGTAGATCAAACTGTTTTTGGCCTTGGGGACTCATTTTTGTTCTGAATCTAAACATTTCAAAGATGTTCAGTTTGAAATAATGGAAAATTCTGGAGATAGCAATGAACAACAATATAATTTGATTTAATGCCACTAAACTGTGCACTTAAAAATGGCTCAAGTGGTAAATTTTATGAATAGTTTGACACAACAAGAAAATGGTTTTTTTTAAGTTAATTACATTTATTAAATGAGCTGAAAGAATTTCATACAATTATAAATTATCTTCTTAAAAAATGTTCAAGGATATGGGGAAAAATGCATGTGATGATTTAATTTTAGCAAGTTTATATTAAGTAAATGTATGGCATGATCATGCTTTTGGAATAACTATCATACACACATACACACACACAAAATTAACAATTTAGATCTATGGTATCAAATTCATAAAAGTTACCCATGGTAAGTTCATTCTGCATATATTTTTATAGTTCAAAATATATTATAATCAATATATTACTTTTATAATCAATAAAAGTCTACAAAAATAGTTGTTTTAAAGGTGGATGCCCTCCTCCAACACACACATACATACGTACTCACACAGTCTCCCTTTCCATCCTCCCACCTCTATTATAAACAGAAACTGAGAGGAAAGACCTGGTGAGCTGACCAACTAAATTTAGCAGACAAGATCTAAGTTACAGTTCCTCTTGAAAACAGCCCCTGAAATAGTTCTGGTCTTATGAAACTAAACTTCATAGGCCTTGTCATTCTGGGCTTCATTTTATGAGCGTCTAGTTTTATCAACTGGTCACAGGAATTATGTATTATTAATCTAGCACCGTGGCATATTCTCTGATGTAATGTTTTGGTTACAGCAACTTGGTTTTTTGTACTTCTATGAAAAAATTACTACATATATCAATATAAAGGTCAAAGTCTTTAGGAGCAGGTTATAAGCTTCATGAATCATAAGCAAACATATAAGGATATTTTAAAAAGAATAAAAAAGTTTTCTTAAAGGAAAGAAATATATGTTGGAATCTTTATTTGAAAGCACTTTGTAGAATTATCCAATTCAGCAAAAATTCTGGGTAAATGTACTGTACCTATGATATAGAGGAGGGCTTCTGTGGTATATGAAAATTAGTGATTTAAAATTAGATCTTTGTACTAGAATTATCCAGAATTTATCACTAAATTGTTTAGAGATGAACAGAATCAAAAGATGCATTTCTCCTTTTTTGTTTAAAATTTAAAAGATTTCTGTTGTAATCAAATATTATCAGGATTTTTATGACTTTATTTATTTATTTTTTTAATGTGGTGCTTAGGGTTGAACCCAGCACCTCACATGTGCTAGGGAAGTGCTCTACTTCTGAGCCACAACTCCAGTCCTATAATCAGGATTTTATTACTTTTTTTCTTCCAAAACTTTCATTCTTCTTTTTAGCCTGAGTCTCAAAACATTTTCTTCATAATATGGATCCTTTAACAAAAGAAGTTTCTTCTTATATGTTTTTAATTAAACAGTGTGTTTCATTTGAATAACTTGTACCAACCATAACTGTAGGAAAAAATTGGGAAAAGTTGGGCAGCAAGAAGAGAAGTAAACACAACATTTATAACTGTGAGACTCAGGATGTAGGAACCATTTGAAGAAATTACAATTGTTCATAATGATTAGTTTTCACTTCCCTTGGTAAAAATATATGTAAATCTGATTTGCACAGCTTCATGAGGTTTTCAAAATTTCTCATGTACAAATTCTCTACTAATATATTACTTACAAACAAAAAATACAGTCTATATATTACATATGATTATGGAAATGTATTCATTACTTTTTTTTTCTAGGCACAAAAATACCATATGTTTTCAATATAAAATAAAAACTATTTAATGGGAATGGGGTTTGGATCAAGGCTCATGTTTTAAACATGCATATATCAGCATGAGGTAGCCTTAAAGCAGACTGGTCAACATGGTGCAATAGACCGAATACAGCAACATCTCCCATTTATATCTTACCCCATATAGATGGTATCAGGAGGCCAGGTCTTTGGGAAGTGATTATGCCATGATGGCAGAACCCTCACAAATGGGATTAGTGCCCTTATACAAGAGATCCCAGAGAATTCCCTTATCTCATCCATCATGAAAGCGTACAATAAGAAGATGACTAGGGGCAAGATATGAACTTTGCATTGATCTTGGACTTCCTTCCTATCCTCCAATCTATGAGAAAAAAATTTTCTGTTGTTAATAAGACATTGTGTCTATGATATTAAACAGATGAAGTTTTATGCATGGGCTTTGGAATCACCAAGACTAGATTAAAATTTTTCCTCCTTCCTTCACCAATGACCAACATTTGTATAATCTTTGGAAAACTGCCTAACATTTGAACCTCTTGTTTCCTTATCCTAAAGTGAGAATAACTAATATAAACCTCAGAACGTTTAAAACTTTTTAAAAACTTTTCATTTTGAAATAATTTTAGATTCACATAAGTTTTAAGAAGAGTACAGAAAACTAAAACATTCCCTTCACTCAGCTTCATCTGTATTAATCACAGTATATACCATCAAAACCAGGATATTAGCAGTTATAATATTAACTAAATGACGTATCTTCTTTCAATTTCACCAGTCCTCTCCCTCCATATATCCTTTTTTTTTTTCCACAATCAATTAGTTTTGGGTCTTCTTTAGTCCTCAAGTATGTGGCAGTTTCTCAGTCTTTCCTTGCCTTTCATGACCTTGACAGTGTTGAAGAGTACCAGTTATTCTGCAGAACCTTAGCTGGTTTTCTCATTATTAGATTGGGGTTGTTATGCATTTTGGGCAAGAATACCCCAGAAGTAATGTTCTGTCCTACTAGGCGATGCTATCAATCTGCTTCATCACCAGCAATGCTAACCCTGATCTCTTGTTTAAGATGGTAATTTGGAAGAGCTGTTTTTGTAAGCATGATCCTGGGACACAGTAAGTCTTCAACAAATGGCAATTATTGTTATGTAAAATTAGGAGTAATAATAGAAGTTTCAGAATCAGGTAGACTTGGGTTCCATATCTACTCTACCAGTTCCTGGCAACTTACCATGGTGAGGTTTTTAACTTCTGAGTCCTTTTTCCTTCGGAGTACAATAAAAGCAAAGCTGCCTGTGGAGTTGTTATAAAGACTAAATGAAAGAAGTAAAGCGCTCCAAGCCTTGAATTTATAAGTGTTCCATGAAATCAATCATCATTATTACATTTTAAGTAAAGCTATTATTTTTCTGCAAAATGATTACTACAAACTAAGATAAAGGAATGTAAGATCTGAGAAGAAAGGTAATTTAGGGACATTCTGGGGATAGGACAGAAGGAGGTGAGATGAGCAGGGAAAGTCTGGGAGAATCTGAGCTGTAGGACTGCCAATGGCACAACTCTTAACTTACCCCAACTCATCTTTCCCTTGGATAAACAGGTTTTGTAATTAGAGCCTGGGAACATGTAAGGCACTCATGCTTGATTTCTAGCACTGTGATCATGTGATACAGGAGCCAAACCCCTCCTACCTCGCGGAGGGCTCTGTCTCATTTATTATCTCTTGTAAAATCACTAATCTCTTCTGGACTCTCTTGCAAGGATTTATAAGTTTATAACATCAAACTTTTTTCTTCTGCAGCTGCCTCTGCTGTAATACTTGAGTTTAAATTATACAAGAGCGTATCTAATATAAGATCATTAAAACCTATTATGAAACAATCCTCCTTTAAAAATATAAATCATATGCTGAAGAAATCAGAAAGATGAACTTAAAACTAATCCTGAGGGTCTGCAGAGTCAGACTGAGATTTCAAACACTTCTCTATTTGACCACATGAAAAATTATACTACTAATTACTGTGCTATAGCCTTTGTGGATTTAACCTCAACTTTGGAAACCTACACCATTATTTATAAAACAACAGTGTAATAAGATTTACTGCACTGCAGGTTGGATCATATTACTTTATACAGCTTAGAGAGAAACGACAAAAGCATTATAGGATCATTATGAGTTAAAGTAATTAGAAAATCAATCTCATTATGGTAAAGTTAGGACACGAACAGAAGTTTCACAATCAGGCTGGCTTGGGCTCAATGTCCATTCTACAAGTTCCTGCCAAGTGTTCATAAACAAGTTTTTTGCTGTTGTTGTTTTTTAATCTCCCCAGTACCCTTTCCTTCAGTATTCCATAAAAACAAACTGTCATTACTAACCAAGCTTTGCATCCACACCTGAAAGACCAAGAAGGTTAATAGCCACCTATGTTTTCTCAACCCTAAACCTGGATGCTGCTAAGAAAAAATGCAGGTGTGGTCCTGCACAAACCAATGTGACAGGGATCCTGATGTCCCCAGCCAGGATGAGAACCACAGACCCTGGCAATTCAAAGTTACTTGGAAGAGTACTGAACTTTCAAAGCAGAGAACTGAGAGCAACCAAAGGTCCCAGAGCTTTTTTTCTGCACTTCTGGAAGATCCACCACTTGTTTGCTTTCCCAGCTCCTGTTCTTCCTCCTAGCAGAAAGAAGATGATAACATCTAACATACACTGAGAGCCTACTGTGACCTAAGTGTTTTATTAACCGAAGCTATCAAATGCAAGGCAATCCTACAAAAAGGGGTAAGAATTGACCTATGGAGGAACCTGGGCACTGACAAGTAAGATAGTAAAGTGAGATACTTAACGTCAACACTGGAGCAAAGCTCCTACAGGAGGCTTCAAAGTTTATGTTCTGTACCGCTGAGAGGGGTACCTCCAACTGTGGTGCACCTTCAAACCCTGAAGGGATGCAGATATGCTTTCATTTCCTCAAAGTGAGATGCACTGTAGCACTGATATGGTAGTTGTTATTGTTAACAGATTCTTCTCCCTCCCATTCTTCTGGAGGCTTTCAGATATACACACTGGTGGTCAAACATTACATCACCCAGAAGGCTCCCAACAAAGCCTCCCCTAGACTCTTTCTCTTTTCTGAAGCAAACTGTCTACTCTCCCCGCCCTCTTCCATTAGCTGGGAGATAAGAGCAGTTTTCCTGCAAAGCCAGAGCTGGGGCAGAGCCTTCCTCTGGGCTCTGGAGTGCTTTTCTCACCCTTGGGCCTCTTTCCACATCTATCACATGGAGCTTTTCTGAGTACAAGTCATATCTGGGAAGGTGTGGGCACATGTGGGACAAACCCTGCCCAGAGGAGAAAATTCTCTGTACTTTCACTTTCCTAAACCACTGAGGCCAAGGTGAAAAAGCATTACTAAGGGATTTCTTCAGAGGTTTCCCTTGACAGATGGGGGCAGTTAGCCCTCCACAAACACACCAGTGGGTCCTCAGCCTGGAGGGACCCCTTGGAAGAATGTGAATGTATAGTTTTTTTGTAAATTTGTTTATCTCACACACTTGAAGTCCTTCATTACCATAAAAGAAATATATATTCTTATAAAAAAGATTTAAACAATATAAAAATACATAGAGTTAAACAGTTGGGAAGACAGAAACACCAAGCTACCTCCTCAACCTTATCCTTCCGACATAACCAGTGCTAATGGACTGGTATACTGTCTTCAGGATGAATTCAATCCTTATAGTAAAAAAGAAGGAAGATGATTCTAATGCATGGTATACTAAAATCGGTGTAAGTGGGGGGGCAATCTACATTATTTGCTAATGTATAAATAAAATATAGCTTAAAGGCTTGAATTAGCCAACATTCAGTGCCTCCAGGGAGTGGACCTGGGTGGCAAGGAGGTAGGTATACTTGTTACTTTTTTTTTCCCATACAGTTTGAATTTTGAACCATGTAAATGTATTATCTATTCAAAATATTAACTACTTATGTTAAATTTAAAATAAAGAAAATGTGTTTGTCAAAAAGTTCAAAACAGTGCCTAACATATTGCAGGCACTGGATAAATACTGAAGAATAAATGAGGGGAAAATGAGTGTATATATTATACTATTCAGAAAGTACATAATGTTTTATATAAAAGAAAAACAAAACCAAAATACTTTAATATAGCTATGGGATGGTATCCATCATTAGTTCTCACAGAAGAATGATATAAACTAAAAGTGAAGGAAACTTTTAGATATCACCTAGCAACTGGCAAAAATATCAACTCTCATTCTGAACATTTTCTGTGAGGACGTTCATGGGCTGAGGGCCAATGCAGCCACCTGAAAGTCTAGGTGCACAGCCCTAAGAGGCTCTGCAATAAGAGGGGCAAGATTTTACATTGACAGTTCACCTTTAAACTACATGTAAATTTTATTTTTGCTCTATAACACAGACACTTTACTAAAACCAAAATCACTGCCTTTGCCCAAATCCTTAAATATATGCTGTGCTTGGCATGTTATTTGATACCTCCTACCTGGGGGAGTTCAAGTACCCTGATTTGAAAGTCACAAATGTGGTCAAATCCTCACATTTTATACCAACAGCGATCATCAGAACACAATGCTTTCCCCAAGGTCCTGAGGCCAACACTGGCAAAGCCAAGAGCAGCGAAATGGAAGAGATTCAATTTCTACTCTTTCTTCCCCACCCTCCCCTCTCAGCCACTACCACCCCCCCACCACCCCCACCCCCGCAAAATAAAAGCCCTCTGGTGTCCTGTCCAGTTCCAGAAGCCCATGCCCATGAGACATAAATTCCTGAATAAGCCCCACATCCCATTAGACTTCCTATGAAGCGTTTTGTTTTTTTTACAAACAATACTGTATCTAAGTATGTCAGTAATCATGTTGGCTGTACTATTTGCATATTATTAACGTACTAATTGCAGATCTGCTTTATCTATTTGTTAAAACCAGAACCTTAGTTTGACAATATTTGGTTAACCCACCATTTTGACTACTTTATGTGTTTGCAAATGACATTGTCTGTTTAAAACACCCCATGGTACATACTTCTGTTAATTTTATCTTTCCCTCACTTTTTCCAAAGCAACTTAATGTGAAAAACTGTATTAAACTATTTTATATGAGGAACTCCATGAATAATATGCAATGGTTAAGAGATCCATACTAAAATTATGTTCCATTCTTAAACCATTGGTGGTATAAATAATGAGTAATGCCCCTAAATCAAATGCATAAATCATATTTTATGAACTATACCTGCAGCAGGCAAGACACTTCAGCAGGAAACCAATTTTAACTAATAAAAGAAAATAAAGTATCTTTGGGAAAAATAAAGTGCACAGATTTTTAGATTATTACTATAGTAATTTCCTGAATAAAGCATAAACCCTGAAGAATCATTCTATTCCTTCAGGCAACTTAAGCCAATAGACTGTTCCTACCTAGGTATTTTAAAAATCTTTTCTGGAATTACTCATTTTGAAAGGAATTGGGCAATTTGGTGCTGGCAACAAAATTTCCAAGAGGGTAGAAAAATTTCAATACCACTTCTCTACTGAATCAAAATACTTCTGGTCCCCAGGGAAAATATCAGGCATTATAGACATTAATGAATTCCACTCTGTCACAACAATAATGAGTACACCCAGCTCAATGTCCCCAGAAGGGGTCACAGCCTGGATCTGGGGTAGCAGCAAAGTATAGCAGAAACCAATGTCATGGAGGAGAGAGTTGGTGGCATCAGCAATCAAAGGGCTCCCAGAGAGGTTGTGCTTGTTACCCTGGTCCTGCCACAGAACGAGTCTCAACAAGCGTGGAGCCTTCCCCAGGCAACTCTAGGACCTTTTTAGAAGGGCTGTGAATTTCCCAAACATCATACGCAAGCATAAAGAAACAAGAAAAAGGCATGTTCCGATTTCAAAACACATTCCAAAGCAACTCAAAACACATCCCAAAGAGACAGATTTCTAGGCTAGGGGACAGAGGACCCATAATGAGACGCTGACCTCTGTCCTCCCAGTTTTTTCTGTTCTCTCAACTCACCTGGGAGAAGCATGTTTTCTTCCTCACAATTCTGCTGTGAGACACATGTAACTTATATAGAAGCCTTTAGAAACTGAAATGTTGCCCAAATTATTACTGTACTCCAAGAATAGCAAATTTATAAATGGTTGATTTGTAAAGTCAACAATTTCTGGTCTAGGTAATTAGAAAACCAAAATGGGATCTAGCTACATCCCCATGGAGTCGTCTTATTTAAACCCATGCTTTATGAATTTAATAAGTAATACAAATCATTATGACTTAGATTTGAGCCTCCCGCTTCTAATCACAGTCATACAGTAAGTACCCTGCTTTTCTCCTAACTCTAAGGTAGGAAGGTAGCAGTGATACTGCCAAGTTCTACTAGTGACTGAGACACAGACACCATACCAGGAAGGTGGTCTTACTCAGGATCTCTGAGACCAGCCCATCCAACTTCATGCAAAGGACAAGGCCACCAAAAGGTGCATCTTTACCACATCACCAGGGCAGAGTCCAGGTGTGACTTCAGGAACAAGAGAAAGAAAAGTCAACAGACAAGAGTAAACAATCAAATAACAAACAAAGAACAAAGTAATGAAGTAAAAGGGTATGATGTCTGAGGTTTACTTAGAAATACTGGTCCTTTCTCCCCAGAAACAAACCAGGGGGAATGAATGGGAGGAAGAAAACAAAGAAAGTTGATAGTTAATACTGCAAGATAAGAATATGGAGTTCATTATCCTATTCACTTTAAATTTTTTAAACTACCACTCTAAAATATTTTTTAAACTGAAATTTAATTTGGTATGGAGTTGATTTGTTTAAAAAATAAGACATATTCACGAACATAAATCACCCAGAAAAAAATAAGAAAAATTGAACCATGGAACTTATGCTGAGTGGTGGGATGAAACCAAAGAATTAGTGAACTGACTTCACATGACCACTATGTAGAGGAGTCGCTACTCAAGCAAGCCAAAGCTCTTTCCTCCAAGCCTCTTGCACTCACTGATACTGTTTGGCCACCACCTTATTAATAACCTCCTCATTCACACAATATTCCTCAAGCCAAGTGGGATCTGATCCTGAAAGTATACCCAAATATTATCCTCTCATTATAGTTAGTAGGGCTTTTACCCTCTAGCCCACATCCAAACATCTAGTTCCTCAGACTGAAGAGACCAGATTAAGTCAACAGAGGGAAACAAATAAAGATCACACCCAGAGATGCCTCACATTAGATTGATGGAAAAAGTGAAGAAGTCTAAGCCACATTTAATGGGAAGATAATAGAAATACTTCCCTCAGTGTTATCTTATCCTGTGTTTCCTCATTCTGTATTTCCTTCCTAGCTCCAGATGCAAACCAGACAACAAGGAAATAGCTGAGCAACACCACTATGGCGGCTAAGGCGGCAGGTCAGGAAAGAGAAACTATTCTTAGAAATTCCATTTTTTTTAAGTCACTGATCTGTCACCCCACTGATTGCCAGGATTGATCATGGCACTCAATTCAGTTAGTAGGAATACCTACAGACAGTGGGTATCTGCACCTCTAAAAGGCAAAAGATTATCTTGGCAAATATCTTTGTATTGGCATGGACAACCAAGATTTAGCTAACAGCAGCTGAGGCCAACCAGAAGACCTTAAATGGTCTCAAAGGTGAGCTGACAAAGGTCCAGTTCTCAAAATCAAGGGGATGCCTTTGGTCTCATAGATCCTAGGGACACTGTGCTCAGTTCCTTGACTACAGCAAGATACGCATTACCCAAACATTTGGACTCCTGACCTCTGCCACCCGAGTCATACATCTTTGTGGATACTACAAAAGGAGAATAAAAAGTGCCACACAAGCCAATCTTCTGGGCTGAAGGAGAAGATAATGTGAATCTTTTGATGTTTTTCATTTTGCTTTGGAAAATCTCTGGGCCAAATTATCAGCCAAATCTAGCAAATGGATTGAACCTAAAGATTCAGTACTGATACCCGAAGAATCATTAGCTAATGTGTCTTACACCAAAACTTCCAGTACCAGCCACATGAATTCCTACTTTCAGAAACAGGGAACTCGGGGACAGCAACACAGGTATGGCATAAATAATGGCCTTCCCCTGAAACTACAGATGCATTCTTTACCATGAACACCATAAAGCAAATTTCTTCACATTGTTCAAAAATCACATCCAGTTGGAATCTCCAATTGCTAATTAATTTGGCCCACAACTGTCAAATTGTAGGTTTTCTCAGAAGCTACCATCTTTGAACAGGTCTGCACACATTCTGGTTCCAGGCACCAAAAATAAATCAAAATAAATTTGAGGTTATGTTAAGTAAATATCCAACAACAAAAACACTCTTTTTAACAGCTGCCTTTACATTTATGTTTTATCTCAGAATCTAACAATTTCAGGGACAGGAAAACAATTCAACTTTGACCCCAACTTTCAAACTGTTAGACCCACTCTTAATGGCGTTCCCCTCAACAGGTTTTTGCTTTTCATTCAACATCAAACTGTTTAGCAATTTATAATTGGTATGAATCTTTTCTGCCTAACAAAAATGTAAAAAACACTTAATGCTAATGACTGTGACTGCCTCATAATGTAAGTCAAATAATGAACCAAATTAATAAACAACTATACCATTTATGGTATATTATCACATATAGAATAACTCTGTAATTCATCTGCATAGGCTCCTGTTAACTTTTATATAACATGAAGAGCTTGGTAGAAGCTCTCTAGAGGCACTAAGTGAGCTCACAGCTAATAAACTTGTCCCTTTATCCGGAGATATCAAGCTCTGGGGTGAGGGCAATTTTTGAAAAACGGTTAGACCCCCCAACAAGCTATGGTTTGGATGTGGTCTGTCCCACAAGGTTCACGTGTCAAAAGCTTGCCCTGAGCACGGTCTTATTGGGAGAAGGTACAGAACTTGAAGACGGTGGCCTAGAGGGAGGGCTTAGGACACTGAGGACACTCCCCTCAAAAGGATTAAGACTAATTTCCTGGAGAACCCTGAGTTAGTCCTCGAGACATGAGTTTTTTATAAGTCTGGGCTTCACCCCTGAATCTTGCTCAGCTTCCTGTCTGGCCTTGTGATCTCTTCAGGGTGCACATGTTCCTGGCTTCCTGATGCCATTCAACACTACGCCCTTTCCTGGGCCAAAATGATGCGGCTGCCTGATCTTGAACTTTCAGTATCCAAAACTGTGAGCTAAATATACCTCTTTTCTTTATAAAGCAGCCTGTCCCAGTTATTTTAACACAGTAATAAAAACAGACTGATCAATGGGTTATTGTTATGATTGGCATATTGCACATTTATAATTCAAGATACAATTCACAGTAAGTTGTTGGAATACCTGAGACACTGTAATACACAGCTTCGTTAGACCACTAAGGAGTAGGTGTACAACTGCACTACAGCTAAAGTTTTCCTAATCAATTGATTCAAGTTAACCCTCGGACTAGATTATTCCTCCTTACTTGCTAAGTCATCCTGATGCATGCAGATGACTAAGCAACAATTCACCGTCCTTAGACACAGCTAAGCCTGGCAACTCCTTTGCCACTAGCCAACGTGTAATGTTTACAAAGACCTGGTTGTAATGATTTCTCAACCTGTTTATGCAGGCTGTACTTGTTTCTGTTATTACATAATTTAATTAAATATTAAGTACCCAATAAGATCCAAATCTGAAAAGAAAATGAGCTGTGATTTCATTAAAACTAAGTTGAATGCTTTAGAAGGACTTGAAAACACAAATAGCTAAAAAGAAAAAAAAAAGATGGCTACAAAATTAGTATTTGAGGCAACTTAAATATTATGAGCAGAAAAAGTGACAAAAATCCAGAAGGATCTGTAATGGGCTGCTTTAAAAGTGCTGATGTTCTGTTTAAAGAAATAAAGACTGGACACTGTAGATGACGAATGAATCACACATGTGTGGTTGTGTGGACACATAACAGCACAAATTAGAGGTTCTGTGTTCAAAAAAAAAATTCCTTGACTCTACCTAAAAGACAGAAAAATGCTAAATGTTTACATTTCTAAATTTAATAAAATATTCATGGTCAGTGTATAATTCTTTGTTATTTCCACCTTAAATGACTGAAAACCCAACTATGGATTCCAATTATACCAAAAAGAGGACCTAAACCAAGGTCTGCAGTTCCCACTGCATTTTCTCCAATTCCTTGATGAAAAGCTCTAATGAAAGTAGATGGGGCAAAGTTTGCCCTGGGTGAAACCTGTCTGTCAGTAGCCATCTCCACAGAAGTCTATGTGTCCCTGTGTCCCTTTGGGTGGTGCTCCCAGACCCAAATCCCTGACAGCCCAAGCTTAAATGGCCTCTGATCCTCTTTCCTTCCCAAACCCACAGCCTCCATTGAGTCTACTTCTTCTCAGCCAGGACCTGAGCAGAGCAAGGCAGAGGTCCATTCTCACTGCCAAGTGAGTTTCTCTTCCCTAGGATTTTGCATTTCAGAAGATCTATATCCCCATTTCTATGGGATAACAGTTTCAGAGTATACAAAGGGAAATGAAATTTCAGGACTGTGGAAGAGGACATTATTTTGGAAGTAGGGAAAGCAAAGATCAGGTTAGTCTTAAGGCAAGACACAAAGTAGAATGGAACCAGATTTAGACTCCACCTGTAACTTTGGGAAAGTCATAGCCTTTCCAAGTCAGTTTCCTTAGCTATAAAAATACAAAAACCTATCTACACCTCACTGGATTGAGAGAGACATAGTTTCAAAGCACCAGGTACAGAATAAGTACACAGCAGGTGCTCAACAAATTATGACTGCATATAGTACTCCACCTGCTCACAATCATGGCTATGTACTCTTTTACCTTCTACATCCAACAGCACCTAACACCCCAAATGGCTGTATTTACACAACTTCTTTCCTCCTCCAAGTTCAGTACCAAAAGATTTTCTTAAGAAAAGGATAACAGCAGCTTGTAAATAGCTTTCTTAGCTGGGTTCCCGCCCTTCAACAGCTCCCAGTACTCAAAGCAGTAGCCTCAAGGGCTGTTACAGAGAAAGTCATAGGGGACAATGGCATTACTTCCTGATGATTTGCACTCCACTCCTCAGCATGCTTTTGGGGGCTCAGAAAATATGAGGCACTCAAAATGTGAACATCAGTTATTGATTGATACTATCAAATTGAATGTAATTAAAATTAATGTAAGTAAAATCAAAAGCAGAAAGTTCATTTATTACATGAACACTACCAATCCTCACTGCACTGACTCATAATCCAACATCTCTGATGTGGTTACTAAATTGACACATCCAAGTTGTGCCTTCTTTGCAAATAGCACATCACTCTTGAGTAGATGGCCTGCTGCACCCCTAGACCGACAGAGAGCTCCATCAGTGCAGGCCTGCTGCAGATACCAAGGAGGACACATGCCTATACTGTCATTCAACAGGGTCTCACTAAGTTGCCCAGGCTGGCCTCAAACTTTTGAACCTCCTACATCAGCCTCCTGAGTAGCCACAGTTCCTGGCCCATTACTACATATTATTTTGCTTTTTTCTTTAGAAGACAAACCCAAGTTGAGGAGGCTACCTTCTCCACTTGCCAAAAATGATAAAATGCAATAGCTGTTACCTAAGTAACCATGCAGGTTCCAACAGCATTCAAGACAAATCTGTTATTTCTTCTAAAGAAAAGCTCTTTTCCCTAGGTGTTAATTACTGATTCACAAAGAAGCCACAATGAATTAGGGGGTCCATGAGAGGCTGATGGTGACACAATCTGCCTCAAAGGGGTGGAGTGGCACCTGAGAACTGCACTGATGTCTCCCTTCACTCCTTTTCAGAACATGACTTGGAGACGCCTTCTGCTTTCTAGATGCATTTCAAAGTGCTACCCACACAAACTTCAATCCTCAGACTTTGTACTCTGGTGTGCTAACATATTAGAATACAGTAACAGCATCCTTCATATTTTTCTCCTCTCAGTAATAAAAGAGGCAGGCAGATTTGTTTGGTTATTTTTCCAACTCTCCCTGAGCTTTTGAAAATGTAGAGGCATTGGAAAGTAGAAATTATCCACTTGAAATGGCAATTAATAATAATTATGTATGTATTTAATGTGGAAATCCCAAAGTAGAGCATCTAAATTCAGACTCTTAGCAGAACTACAAATGAATAGGCATCCAAATACTTTCAGGAGTCAGGGTGTAGCAGAGGATTGAAATCCCAGCTACTTGGAAGGCCAAATCAGGAGGAAGACAAGTGAGAGGATCACCTTGGGCAATTTAGAGAAATGCTGTTGCAAAATAAAATTAAAAAGGCTGGGGATCTAGCTTAATGGTAGAGTGCCCCTGGGTTCAATCCTCAGTACCATAAAGACTAAGGAAAGGAAAGGGGGAGCTATAAATACGGGAACTATCAGATGACAACCTGATCATATCATCTGATATTGAAATATTAAATATTGAAATAAAATTATCCACAATTTTTAAAAAATATTAGCTTTTAATTTTAAATGATTTATAATGGCAAAATAATTTTGAAAAATTAAGAGGAAGGGAAGAGGTGAGGGAAAGAGGAAGCACCAGGGACTGAAACAGAACAAATTATATTCCATGCATGTATGATTATGCCAAAATGAATCCTACTATATGCATAACTACAATGTACTAATAAGCATTATTAACTAAGAAAAAATTTAATTATTTTAACACTACAGTTCTTTAGTTCAATCAAGTTAATCAACTTTTCTAAGCAATCTGACGTTAACACTTAGTATCCAAAGGAGGAGGAAGAGGCAATGAAATTGACCGAATTATAAAAGTGAATCTCACTATTTTGTATAATTATAATTCACCAATGAAAAAAGAAAAAAAGAAAAACAGGTTTTGGATGTCATGATCAAGAATGCTTTAGTATTACTTTTCAAAGGGCAAGATTCTGCCAAGTTCTTGATGTTTTGGTAGCATGTCATCAGTGAAACCAACTCACATTCAGTTCTCAAACTAAGTCGAGCTAACAATTACCTTAAAGTCACCACATAAAGAAAGCAACTAACACTAAAAAATCATTCAAGAGTTCACTTCTGATATGGCAAGTATTATGAGAAAGCTTCCCAGTCTTAGAGGTAATTTGTCTCTGTGGAATGAAAGAAAAATTCTTCGTGGAATGGAAGAAATGTAAATATTAATATTCAAGACAGTCCTGAGCCCTAATATAATGAACAATTCTAGCCAGGAGTTTTATATGGGCCAAATTATTCAAAAAGAATAAGAAAAGAAATATTACTCATGGATATTAAATTTTTTAAGGTGACACAGGCTATATGAAATGTTGAGGAGAAGCAAATCTACAGAGACAGAAAGCACATGAGTGGTTGCCTGAGGCTGGAATGGGAGTGCGGATTAAATGTAAAAGAGTAAGAATAACCTTACTGGAGGGGGTGGAAATGTTCTCAAACTGGGTTATGGTGCTGGTGGTATAGTTCAGTAAATTTACTTAAAATAAATAAACAAATCACTGAATTGTGTACTTAATCATACACTTAATTAATGAAGTATGTGTGTGTGTGTGTGTGTGTGTGTGTGTTTAAACGGACAGGGTGATTATTTGGACTTAGCATTTTAAAAGAGACTGGAAAGTAAGTAAGGATGTGCTCAAATTCCAAGTTTTGAGAACGTACATCCTTGAACCTTTTAATATTCTGAATTTCAAGAGAGGGGATTAATTATAGTTCTTTCATGCAATAAAATATGTGCAGTTATGGGAAATGATGTAGGGAAAATGACTGTGTACCACTAGTAATGAAAGTGGTACAGTGAAAGAAATTATAGTACAGTCATCCTGCAAAAGTGTGATATAGTCCACACACAGTAGTCAATAAAAAAATAATAATAATGTTAGATTATATCCAATGATACACAAGAAGCTTGTCCAGGATATACTAAGTGAAAAAGAGCACCCAACGGGTCAATATAACATACATACAGTAGCAGAATATATGAAAAAAATGTGTATGGATCATCTATATCTGTATAATGTGCATAAATGCACAAACAGCTGGAAAGATAATTACCAAATTGTTCATTATGCTTAGTGCTTGGAAACAGAAGAGGGCAGAGAGATAGGATTTTCCCTCAGAGTTCAAGGAAGGAATCTAAAAGTGTATGCACCAAGGTGCTAAGATAATTATCACTAGTTCAATGGGATTTATATTGTTGTTGATATTGTTTTTACCGACATTCAGTATAACTGTGCATACTCTTCCTGGAAAGGACAGTTAGTATATAGGTCAAGGTTGTGCTGCAGCTTTTTGCCTTTACTAAGTGAAGTACATAATACAAGGCAACTAGAACAGCCGAACACGCAGTAAGTACTCTCTCAGTTTCCAGCCTGGACACTCTTACTAGTGAGAAGAAAATACAAAAAGAATCTAGAAAAAAAAAACAGAAGAAAAGAAATATGAAAACATGGCCCTCATCCCTCCATTACTGCAAATACATTCAGTATCAGTTTATGATACTGAATGCATTGGGCAATAACAAAAGTCCGGACAGTCCTCAGATCCCAATGGCCAACAGTGATGTCACCAAACTCCCTATGGGCCACACCAAGGCCAGGGGGGTACCTGGGCAGAAGGCCCCCAGGTGGAGCAGCTCAATGTGTTTTGACCAACTTCCCCTGGTGCTGCCCAGCAACTGCGCTGCCTCACAGTGGCAATAATTAATGTGTGACCAGACCAATGGCAGAGGGCTCCTGAAACATTAACACTCTGATATAAACACTTATGCCTAATAATTGACCTCAATGGGACTTGTGGCCTCATCTTGTGATACACAACATAAGCCAGGGTCAATTATCTGACATATGTGACAGCTGTAGGAAAAAAAAAATGTCACTAGTGATTACATACTAATAACAGAGAAACTCTCTGCCTCACTGAGAAATAGCACCTTCTACACTAGCCCCATTCCTCAGACTTTATATCTTAAGCAACACTTAACACTAGTGAGTGGAAATTCTTAGAACCTAAAGGGAAAGGTGTGTTTACAAAGACTCTGCTTTTCCTCTAAAGAGTCCCTTCACTTTGATTCTCAAATGGTTCATACTCTATTTCAACTGCAAAGCATTCCTCCAAAAGGTCTACATGCCACCAAAAATGTATACCACCTAACCAGAGATACCTCACAAAAGTGCCTGAAATCGTCTTAATACATGCATTTTATATTTGTCATAATTGCTATCAGAATTTATTTATTTATTATTTATACATACGTACATAATACATACATACCAGGGATTGAACTCAGGGTGCTTAACCACTGAACAATATCCCCAGCCCTTTTTATTTTTTATGTTGAGACGGGGTATTGCTAAATTGCTTATGACCTCAATTAGTTGCTGAGGCTGATCTTGGACTCACAATCCTCCTGCGTTAGCCTCCCAATTCATGAGGATTACAGGTGTGCACCACCATGCCTGGCACAGAATTTTTATTTTCATTTGCTCTGTTTCTCCAAAGCCAACTGGTTTTCAACAAAGCACCATGGTCTCACCCAAAGTTCTGTCCTCACCGAAACTACTTTCAGAAACTCATTTTTCAAAATAGATTCCATTATCATATTCATTTATCCTCCTGTACAAAATGTCAATGACAAATACACAAATGAATTTCCATCAGCCTTATTCCGTCAACTTGATTTATAAGCAAAAACTCAAGATGCAAGTTGAACCACAGTGGTATAAAACTGTGGGGCCCAAGAAATCATTCATGAGCTTCCCTTTGACAATTAAAACATCTCCATTTAGCTTTCATTTCAATATTCTGTTTAGAAAAGAAAACTGCCATTACCAAACTACAATAAACTTGTCTCATCGATGGTGTCATCATTCATCAATTACTTCATCAGTCTGCACTGGAACGGATGCCTGATAAGCACCAGGATCATTCAGAACAACAGGGTTTGGTTTTCTCATGTTCTGGCGCCCAATTATCTTTACACTGAATGCTGCTGAACAGCAACAGAAGTCAAAGTTTAGCATTAGCTTTCTCAAAAGTAAATCTATTTTTCCTATTGTAGGCTTTTATTTCAGTAAATTCAAGTTAATTGAGTCAATTGCCTTCATAAAACTCCAGAGAGTAAACAAAGCCATTATGCATCCCATCTCAGGCCAAATGGAAAGAAAGAGGCCATAATCCTACTAGAAATTAAGATTTATTGACATTTTCAAGGAGTAATACTATATGCCAAACCAACTAAATACTGTAACACAATATTGTTACCCTTTATAGGATACTATAAAAAGGATTCCCATATATATGAATAAGTATATAAATATAGATTATTTGAATTGTTAGGAAATCCTTAAAATCTTCTCTGGAGATATTTCATTAAATAAGTAATTAGCCCACTGTTTTTCTGGGATTTAGGCTGAGCCTTCGTTTACACAGTATGTAACAAGTATGGACATTTATATAATCAATTTTTGTCTCTTAAATGTTCAAATAAGTTTGCTCTTTGAAGAAATTTGAAGAGAAATCTACTCTTGGTCTATTATTTTAACATCAGATTTTTTTTTTTAAATGGGAGATACACATTGTTTCTCTAACACCATTTGCAAGAGAACAGTCGTTGATTCTCTCTCACTGTCCAGTCTAGACAGATAATTATGTGAGCACAAAGAGAGAAGAGGTTCAAACAAACAACATTTGGCACAAGTGCACTGTTTGCATGTTCAATGTCCTAGAAAATTTATGAGATAAATATACTACTATCTTAGAACCCATACCAATTGTTTAGAAGCTAACTGAGTGGGAATTACAAAGCTGGGAAACAGAAATGTTGCAGACTCCAAAAGGATATCTGTCAGGCACGCACAGATCTGGTTGACTTAAGTGTTCCACACAGTCAACTTTTGATTCTTGCTCCTTCTCCCCCAGCGCCTCTTGTTCTTCCTGCTCTTCATTCATTCAACACAGTGTGTTTCATGATCTAGGTAACTATTCTAGGTGCTCAGGATAGAGGGGAACATTACTTACACTTCTGGCTACCAGGAATGAACTCTCCAGATGGCTCAGTTCTGATACTAATAGACAAGGCTGTTCATAAACTCAACTGTCCTTAAAGGGAAGATGGACTGATGAGGACCTATGCAGCAGAGGGCAAGGACATCCATGCCTAGGCCTCTTGAAGAGTGTCTTCATGACAGAGGGTCTACGGAGCTGGGACACATTAGGATCAATGGGGATAACCTGTAGCCCCCAACTACACAAAACAGCAGAAAGTAAGCCAACTTTTCCCAGTCTATACCCTTCTTTCCTTTCTTTTTCAAAGGATAATGTTCAATATTAAAAAACAATGTTTTTAATGACAATCAAAAGCCCCCATGATGACATGGGGGAAACACTTACATGCATATGAAATATACTACTTTTGCACACTTAAATAAGCTCATACAAGTCAATAAGACAAAAATAAGAACTTACAGGGAAACAAAGAAGGCAAAAGAGGGAAAGAGGAAGGCAAAAGCAAATAGCCAAGCGAAAAACAGAGAGAAATTCCAACACATAAGAGCCTAGGAGAAGATCCTGAACTTTACCCACAATTAAAATAAGAAAACAAAGACATAACATTTTTAACTTATCAGATAGGGGGGTATGGAAAAGATACCACTTTAATTAACAATGTCATTCTGAATAATTCAAAATAACTACAAAAGAGGATTTTGAATGTTTTTATACAAAGAAAAAATAAATGCATGATGACTATGTTAAATCCCATGATTAGATTATTACAAATACATGATGTATGCAGGTATCAACCTCACTGTTCCACATAAATGTGTACAAATATGTGCAAACTCTAAACAAAATCTTTTACATGATATAACTTTGGTCCAAAATAAAAATTGGTCACCTTTATGGAGTATAATTTGGCAATATTCATCTAGAAAGTTCAAAAGTCCTGTGACCTAGCAATTCCAAAATTAGAAATTTAACCTCTATTTATATGAGCAAAATTCATACAAAGGTATTAATTTAAGGCAGAAGGTAATTAGTCCAACAGCATAAACATATAACCTAGCAACAACTAAAATATCTAGAAACAAGCCAAGGTAACTGTTATTGTAGATTCATTTAATGAAATACTGCATCATCATTAAAGTGAAGATTTATTACATGCGAATGAAAAAGACCTCTAAATTATATTAGGAAAAGTTACAAAATAATGCATATAATTTAATCTTTTCATTAAAAATAAAAAAGTAGAGAGTCAAGTAGATATGGCAATGTGCCCAAAACATTTTTTTTTCCCGGAAGAAATCACAAGAAATTAACAGTTACATATGAGGTGCGAGGTCTTTACATGGTCCTGTATCTTTTGATACCATCTATATGCTAATCACACACATGTATGGTTTTTATTTATTATTGATGTTATTCTGGTTACCTGAATGCATGATTTACAGATAATTCTTTATCTTCATACCATTTTCCAACAAAATCTAATTAAAAAATAAAACCAAAATCTTTAAAAGATTTATACTCCTTAACATCTGAATCTTCCAAAATATGCTTAATGACTATAAGGCTTTTGGGGGAGAGTTCTGAGGAAGGTAAACACAAAAACAAAACATAAATGAAGAAATGAAGTGGAGAAAAAGAAGTGGTGCCGACAAGAGGCAGACTGATTGTCAACTTGGGTTCAAGGACAAGGCTAAGAATTTCTCCCTTTCTAATGTTTTAAACAAAATGATAAATTATGCATTACACTGTGTTATAAAGCAAGAAGCCACACAGAAATCTATCAGCTCAAAGTCATGGAATGTGGAAAACTACCCGGGAGAAAAAAATCTTTAAAAACTCTCCTGGAAGAACTATTATCTCATTCATGAGGAAGCCATAAAGAAATATACTCACCAAGTAAATTAGAAACCTACCTTATACAAACAAAATCATAACCTTAGCATGTATTATAAAATCCTTTGACAAATATTTGTAAAATCTAAGAGATAAATTCCCAAGTTGAACTATTTCACAGGCAATTCTTAACTTTCAGTTGTGTTATATACCTTCAGAGGCATTAAACCAGAAGCCCAGAATGTCATCTAGCTACACAGAAATTCATAAATGTTGCTCCAATTCCTGATTACCCATGGTTTTGCTTAGGCCTTGACTATAACTATATATATATATATATATATATATATATATATATATATATATATCCTTAACTATAACTCCATTATATTAGAATGGTTACATATGTGGGTGCTGAGATTCACTGTGTCTATTTTGAAAAACCATCATGTCCTGCCAAGATCCAAAGTATAAACCTGAGAAATGCTATGAACAGTAGCACATGCCTGTAATCCCAGTGGCTCAAGAGGCTGAGGTGGGAGGCTGAGGCTGAGGAAGGAGGATTGTGAGTTCAAAGCTAGCCTCAGCAAATCAGCAAGGCCATAAACAACTCAGCAAGCAACTCTAAATAAAATATTTTTAAACAGCACTGGGGATGTGGCTCAGTGATTAAGTGCCCCTGGGTTCAATTCAAAAAATAAAACAAAAACAAATAAAAACCCAGAGGAACCATAAAATAATATACCTTTGTGTAGTCTAAAAATGCCACAGCTAAGAAGTGTTTTAAGTCATGTAGGAACTTCTTGAAAATGGATCTTCTACCTGATACCTATTTTCTTTAAGGATGAACTTTTGGCTGAATCATCTTTGCCCAATTCTTAACTACATATGAAAAAGTCATTTAAAAAAGGAAGCTCCTGTTGGGTGTGGTGGTACACATCTGGAATCTCAGCAACTTGGGAAGGCTAAAGCAGGAGGATCGCAAGTTCAAGGCCATCCTAGGCAACTTAGCAAGACCTTGTCTCAAAATAAAAAATAAAATGGGCAGAATAGTAGAAAGCCCCTGGTTTCATCCCAGTACCATATTTTAAAAAAGAAGAAGAAAAAGAAATTGTCCAAAAGTTCAAAAATCATTTAGGATTAACAAGAGAAAATTGCAAAAAAATTCCCACTGCAAGAGACCCAGCAGTGGGAATATAAGATGAATTTTAAAAGTATGACAGCTTCTGGGACTAAAATGCCCAAGAAACTTCTTGCTATATGAGAATCAAATAAAAGTATAGTTTATAAATCTAATATCAGCATTATGAGATTTAAATTGTAGCATTATAAAACTATAATGAAAAATTCTGTGACGTTTTGGCTATGAACTGCTTTGATTGGGGATTTCTTTAGTTGTTTGGTAATTTGTGCAATTTAGCTAAGTAGGAATTAGTGTACCTTGTAATTGTAACTATAACAATGTACTCTAGTTTGCTTTACTCATGTTTACATGAGTCACTCACAGAACACCACATTTCCAGCATGCATAAGCACTCGGTAATATTCATTTTTTTCCCCAACATTTTCTAAACTGACAAAAAAGATAATAGTGTTTCAATGGTCATCACACTCCTGTGTCACAAGTCAGACAGAAAAGAAACTCACAGGGGGACAAGCAGCCCTAGGCAAGCCGGCTGGTCCCTGGGGTGCCATACTATCTTGGTGGGCTCACCACAAGCCAAGGCTGGCCCCTAATCTTGCCAATTCATAAATATAATAATTAGGAGAGGGTTTGTGTTAACCACACTCTAGGTGAAATTAAAGTAAAAATGCTAATTGAATACCTTTTTGTGGAAAATATAAACCATAATTTGGATTGAATGTTGATATATGCTGATCAGTGTGTCTCCTAAAAAATCACTATATGAGGAAATCAAGTTGCAGTCAAAAGGATGCACAGTGACTACTGAACAGAAATATGCCTTATGGCTTCCTGTGTGGCGTGACACTGCACTGTGAGGCTAAGGTAAGCTCAGGGTATTCACTGGTTAGAGCAAGACCATACTCTAAGCCAAGTTTAGATCTTAGGCAGTCTGACTGCAAAAGCCCAAACAGCAGGCTAAAGATCTGTACACAGACGTGTTAACACTGCACTCTGGCAAAATCCCTTCTCTGTAGAAAGCCTCAGCCTCTCAAACGTGGTATAACCCACCCCAGACTCCAAGCACTACTTCTCTAAATTCCTTCTTCATACAAATTCCCTTTCAGAGGAACACATTGGTACCTTCAGCTAAGTTATAACACTACCCTAGAAGCCATTCCATCTCTTTATTTGCTTTGAATATCTTTACTATAACCCATTCACTACAGGTATGTTCTACAGTTTCTTTCGAGTCTAATCTTTTTTTCCAAGGTAGAGAGGCAGAGATCTGCCTGCTTGTGCTCATGGATGGCACACATACCACACCTGTAGTAGAAGCCATCATTTCAAAGTGAAATGAAGGCTTTTAGAGTTTCAGAGAAGACGGAGCTCTTTTTAAAAAGAGAAAACTTCACACACACACACACACACCCTGAAAAATTCATAAAATGCCAAGCTGAAACTCTCAAAAATGAAAAGAAATCTTTACATCTGTTGACTTAGGACACTTGAACCTGCGGGTTTGGAACCAAATATTGTAGAAGTTGATGACTAGGTGCCCTGAAATACATGAGCAGTCTTCAAGCACTTTCGGCAGCACGTGGTACTCCATCCACATCTGAAAAATTAAAGTGACGGAAAATACCTGACATGGAAAAAATCATCTTACCATGTCTCAAGAATTGTGGTCATTGGTACTATCTAAAATTATAACTAATCTAGTCTTTCCTTTAGCTTATTTATTATTAACCCATTTTCAGCTTGGCTTGAATATCAAACTCTTGGCTTCTGAGCCCACAAAGGTAGGCAATATTGTGTAACCAGTTCAGGATTCTCTATTAAAATCACTAAGTTTTTTTGCAAATACTGCTTACCTAACAACTCCAGGGTGGCTCAAGGCCACGGGAGAGGAACATCACCCTCTATTTCTGTGCAATCAGGAGTTAAGTGAGCTTGAAGGTTACCTTCAGAAAGCCTCCATGGACTCACAGGGCTCTGTCAGTATTATAAATGTCTCAGAAGTGTGTTCCAATCCCCAACCCTTCCCATTCTGCAAGCCACTCACGCTGCGGCTGCTATGCTTCCCCCCGGGCTGCCACCACTCCAGAGGGGTGAGCCAGCCCTCACTGATCCAAGAGGTAAAGATGTCCAGATGCAAGCTGCTGAGGGGAGTGGGTGCTAACACTTGCTCCATTTGAGGGTTCAAGTTATGTGAGGGTCACACCATTTAGTTCAAATGCAGCAGGGATCTGCAGAAAGAAAATTTAAAATCAAACCCTTTTTTTCAAAATCACTAACTTCAATTCTCCAACATGAATTAAGAGCCATTTCCTAAGCCACAGAATGTGTGCATCCTCACTGGGTCTCCTATTGCCACCTCCTGAGAAAATGACCAGAACCAAAGATGTTTACAAGGCAGACTGCGGGTGGACTGTGATCACTTTGAAAGTTTTTCACCCAACTCCATCACACACACAAAAATCAAACTGAGCCAGGCTCAGTGGCTCACACCTGTAATCCCAGAAGCTCTGGAAGCTGAGGCAGGAGGATCACAAGTTCAAAGCCAGCCTCAGCAATGGCAAGGCGCTAAGCAATTCAGTGAGACCCTGCCTCTAAATAAAATACCAAAAAGGGCTGGGGATGTGGCTCAGTCATTGAGTGCCCCTGAGCTCAATCTTTGGGTGGGTGTGGGTGTGGGTGTGTGTGGGGGTGTGTGTGTGTGTGTGTGTGTGTGTGTGTGTGTGCGCGCCTCACAATGAGTCAAACACACACACTGCTGCCAACTGGTCTTCCACATAAATGACATGGTGCTACAGATTGCTAAAGAGGGGAAAAACAATGGGGCTCATGAAGTGACAGTTTAGGTGCCTAAACCCATGTGTGATACAAAAGTGGAGGTGGAAGGAAGAGTGACCACAGGAAATCTCTGCTCTCCTGTAACAGAGAGACTGAGGAGAAGGAAATGACTAAGACAAAACTGACACATTTGTACATACACTGACTGGGTACATTGCTTACATCACTGGGTCTCCTATTGTACTGCAAAATATATTAAGAAACCATAATATCAAGAGTAGGATGAAAAACAACACAAGTACACTGCTTGCAGACAAATATTACAAGTTTTTATAGTGCAGCAATTCCCAAGCACAAAAATTACCTTCTTGATGAATTTCAGACTAATTTATAGTAGAGATGATGCTTGGTCTTTGGTACAACTTAATCCCCTCCCTTTCTCCCTGTCACAGGTACTTCCCTTAGTGCTTATTCTTTCCCTTCTCCAGAAGACCAAAGCAACATCTCCTATGCCATTTACCTCTCTAAAATTACATTCCCTTCTGAAAGACAATTCATTTTTCATCTTTTAACTATCAAAAAGCCAATTTCCTCATTCATCCTTTTTTCAAATCTTACATTTTAATGAGCACAACTCAATTTCATTACCCTTTCCCATACATGTAAAAAACAACAAATAGTTATTACCACTGTGCCCAAGGATACGCTACATAATTTAGGTACATATCCTGTTCATTCCTCTAAACCTGATGAAAACAGGGATCTACTTTTCAAAGATAAAGAAACTGGCCTCGAATCATGCAGTAGGTTAAGATGGGAAGGCAGACGGTGGAACACAGGTTCATCTGACTCCCAAACCAGCTTGGCACAGTCCTCCAGGGAATGGAGCAAATGTACTTTATCACGCTACCAATGATAAAACACACATGCTATACACTGCTACAGATTTCAGAAAACATTCACTCTCAGAGCCTCTTTCATAAACATAACTCTTAAAGCTACTCGGTGATGCACATTTCACAAACACAAATGCAGACACTGAATGGGGAAGCCAGGGGTTTTCAGTCTTAACATGACTGACACAACGGGTAATTCTTCCTTGTGGAGGCTGTCCTGCACACTGTAGGATGGGTAGCAGCATCCCTGGTCTGCACCCACTAAATGCCAGCAGCACACCTTCCCGTCCCAATTATAACAATCAAAAAATATGTCCAGATATTGCCAAATGTCCCCTCGAGGGTAAAACTGCACTCTGCGGAGGACCATTGAATTAAGCTAACTGTATAAGACCACACAAGTGAAAAACATACTAATTCCAGGAAGGAACTCTCTTAAATTCTGACTTAGTGGAAATTTCTCTCACACCACAGCTCCTTAAGAGAAATCACTTATTAAACTGGACAAAATGTACAGGACACAGAATGAGAACATCTATTTTACTGAATCGGTAGTGCTAATACTGCCTCAGCTTTTACGCTAAGGTGAACATGCCCAGTGTCTTTGAACCACCCTTCAAAGAGTTCCAGATGCTCTCCAGAATCTCATTACCCAGTTCTGGGCCTAAGTTAAAACATAAACTCAAAAATGTGTACAGCACTGCCTCAAGTAATAATAGGAATAGTAAAAGCCATAGCAACAATAAAAGACACAGAGCTAAGATACTCAACGCACTATCTGACTCTGTTTTAAGCATTTCATATGGATTATTTAACTTAAACCTGCAACACCTTCAACAGCTCTATGAGGTAGGTATTCTTATTCTTATCTACATTTTATGAATGAAGAAACTGAGACAAACAGAACTCCAATAAATTGTACAAGATCTGGCTCTAGAATCCTCGTTCTTAATCCCTACTTACGTGCTTCAAAAAACTGTTGGACTATCACCTCCTTGGTTCTAACTACTGCCCAATCCACGTTTTCCATCTCGAGGAAAGAATACACATAGGCTGTTAAATGTCTCATGGAAGCTGATGTGTCGTAACTATGGCAATGCCCTCATACACTTGTCTAAAGAGGTTATGGACACGAGTGATCCTTAGCAAACATATGCTGGATATTGATCCTCATACCTTTTTTTCTAAGTGATCCTGAGCCATCTGTTCAAAAATGAGTTTTACAATTCTGCTAGACAACAATATAAGCTTTAAAGCTTAGAATTTTCGAATTTACCATCTCCCCATTTTTGAAAATTGAATCTTCTGGCATATGTGTCTCCCCACCAGGATTTTTCCAAGATTACTTACTCCCAAGTTCGAGCATCACCATGGCATGTTCTTTCAGTATCCTCAAGAAATGAACTCATCTGAAGCAGTTGGGATTTAGAGAAACCTAAGGAGGTGGCCAGGGTACCACTGACTAAACTGGAAAAGTGGAAGGTAAGAAGACGGTAAGGGTGAAGAGGTGGAAGAGATACTGGAGTTCATGGTCGCTATGGAGGCCGCACTATTCTCTTATACCAGGACATGCTAACAAATGCTCCAACAGAGACTCTCAGAATTGACACACCGACTTTCCACCTCCTTCTAATAAGTTTCAGCACTTGCATAGCGCCTTTCATGACCTCATGATTCTCAACTAACAGGTTGAACACTAACCTCAATGCTAACATGAATTTAAAAACATTTTTCATAACACATAAAATACTGCAGGTATGCTTCACAGAGGTCGCAAGTGTAGGACGGTCCGGATCCAGCTCCTGGTTTTACACTGAGAGAAAGCCTCAGTTATACTTTGTGAGGAGCAGAAAGGATGCATTCAAAACTGAAAGGGCTTCAGAAATAAAAGAGAAAGTCAACAAGGATCAGCAACTTCAAGGCAGCCATGTGTATGACTGGCCCGTCAAGAGCAGGGCTTGCTCAATTAATATTTGAAAATCACATGCTTCCAGAGTAAATACATCATTCCTTGAACTTTGAGATTTTTGGCATTGGGGCAATACGGACATTTTAAATAACTCAATAATCTGCTTTGGACCAAGAAACTCCTTTGGATCATCTTACACAGAAAAATCAACACTATTTTAAGAGCAATTGGAGCCACATGGGAAAAATAACAAATGCTGCCTTCTAACATAAGCTAACTTAACTTGCTGTGAAATTTGAAGCAGGTTATATAACCTTGCTTGGGCTATTTCTTCAACTATAAAGCAAGGCTAATACCACCTCCACCTGTTGGCACTACTGTGAAAATTAAATGAAGTCATGTATGCAAAATATCTCAGCACCTGATGAAAGAGATCCATACACGTTCAGTCTTGTTAATAACCATTAAGGGCCCAATACAAATCTAAATTTAATTATTCCTTTAAGGGATTAGACATTTGAGATATAATAAAATATTTTCTCATTCTCACAACCCGAGGGGGCTTTTCTAACTGCCCCACAGGTCTTAAAGCCATTTTCCTCCAAACATCATTGGCAGTTTCCTTAAAAAAAAAAAAAAAAAAAAAAGGAATCCAAGTTGTTACCTTTCACAGAGGCACTTGCAGTTAAAAATCAAAACAACTGAGTTTAACAATTAACCTACTAGCTTAAAAGAGTATAAGGAGGAGCTCAGCTCATAGGGTAACTAAAGTTTCCCAAGTTTTAATTGAGCAATTTAGAAGTGACTTCTTTTTAGAGAAGTTTCTCTGATGGACCTAAATAAAAGTCAACTGCAAAGAATTTTCTTCCACACTTCCATTTCTCTTGTCTACTGAGTGAATTAGTCCAGATTTTCATAAATGCAGAAATGTAATGGTACTATTCATAACTTAATTCATATTCATAACAATTCAGTTAAAATTTTCCTATTATACTTTATGCTACCAAAACATCTTCAGCCTGGCTCTCTATCTAGTACAGTGTTTCTGATTACAAGATCAGAAGTAATCACAAGATTCTACTTTCCCTGTCCTCCACCTCTCCCACCTCTTGCAACTGTATGTGCTCCATACAAATGCACTTGCTGACTAATATCTTTCATAGAAAAGCAGATTTTAAGAAGCACGTCAAGTTTATCTCTATGTACACTTAAAAGCTGTAATAAACGCATCTGGGTTAAAAACGGAATGCTAAACATTTGTACCATTCAGGAAAACAGAACTGAGATCCCCAAATTCCTATTTTGGCACAACATAAGTAAAAACTACACACATCAAAAACAAATTTAAAAATAAAGGTAAATGGTCTTTCTTTTCTATGTATTTATTTCTACAAATTCTGCAAGAGCATTACCTGGCCACACTAAATAGCATAACTACAGAGTAAACAGGCTCACTCCAAAACACAGAGAGCACATGCTTTCTTCTGGCACCTGGCACAGAGCTCCCTGACCAGCAAGCTTCTAACAGCCAAGGGAGTTGGCTGAAAGATCATTTTGTACAGGGGCTGGAGTCTGAGAAGGCCAATACTTGAAGAAAACTTAGTAACCAAAATGCAAATGCATTCCCGCTCTTTGGAAAACCTCTGTTAGGAAAACTTGATAACCGCACACTGAAACCACGCTGGATCCTGGGCTCTAAAACTACAGCGGTTGGCATCACACAATGACACATTTGTTGATTCTGCCTACCTCTATCCTGACCATGGGTTCCGCCACTAAAGTGAGCGTTCTCAGGTGTAACTGGCTAATGCCAGGTTTAGCATCAAAGCTAGATCCGGTAAAAATGATAACTCCCTTTATAGTGCAGAAAACTGCACGTTAATTGCCAAACTATATGTTTTCTGGAATGCAAGAAGGGTTTGTTTCTTCCTTACTTTGATCAGGTCACAGTCTGCGACCGCTAACCTCCCCAGAGAGCATTTTCACGAACCACAGCATCCTAGAAGGGACAACACTTACGCTCTCCTCCCTGAGGCAGAATCCGCTGGAAAGTTCCTGGAGCGCCAAGTTTGCGCGGTACCGGCGCGCTCGAGTGCGCGCTGCCCGCCCGGGCGCAGGCGGGAAGGCGAAGGCGAAGGCGAAGGCTGCGCGCGGACCCGGCCGGGCGGGTCCACACCACCGCTCTCCCGGTCCTGACGGGCTTAGCGGGAGGACCACGGTGGCGCCCCAGCTCCGGGCGGGAGACGCACGGATCCTCTCCTGGAAGGCAGCTGCGAGCCTGGACGCCGAGCCCAGCACAGAGGCTCCAGCAGCCAGGCCAGCGGGTGTGGCCGGCCGGCAGAGGGGTTTTGGAATGCCGGGTGTGGCCCTCTGCCACGGCAAAAAAGAAATGAGTCAGCCCGTTCAATCCTAACCAATAAGCATGTTCACAGTCAGTTAAGGCGGAACTTTCCTTTCTTGATTTATATCAGGCTTAGCAGCCTTTCACAGTCTTTTTACTTTAAGCCTTTAACAACTTCGGCACAACTTCTAAAAAGTGACAGGTTGCCCTTTAAAAACTCTTATGAAACAAGGATTAATGTTTTTATGATACTTAATCAGTGGATGTCCGTTCGTTTCTATAGTAAAAGTTCTTGAGTTAGGCAGGACGTTGGACCAGGTGTCAAAGCAGGTTAGGATGGTACCACTGGCACTGCATGACCTTGAGCAAGTTAATTATCTGCAATGAGGGGGATAAAATGCCAACCTAATAGTTTGCCAAGCGATCCATCGGCAATAACACATGCAAAGCATTTGGTATCTAATTGACAGAATAGACACTCAAAAAACGCTATGTCTTGTCACTCTACGTCCTGAATGAAATTCCAAAATTTTGTAGTCATACTGACCCATGATTTTAAACACTTTTTTAAAAATCTAAAATAGCCAAAGAATTTTATAGCTGAAATAAGTTTTTGGGGGGATTTCCTGGTCTGATTTGCTTATTTAAGTGGTGAGAAACTTAAGGCACTTTTGGTTTAGGATGGACTTGGTATTCTTATTATACAAGAGAAGTTTTATTAGTAGCAAAAAAAAAAAAAAGAAAAGAAAAGAAGGCGGGCATGCTTAGGTTGGAACAACTTCATTTAGGCCATTATTAAATTAACTTTTAAAAATGCAAGAATAATTTTGGGAATATTTTATCTTGGTCACTTGTCCCTAAATATTGTTTTGGAATCAAAATATTTAAAAGAAACTTTTAGTACTTGGAAATAGGCAAAGTATAAGAGACTACAGAACTACTAATTCTGAGGACCTGTTAAGAAGTGAGTTGATTGCTAATGCTAGTAAAGAGTTTCTACGGGGGAAGAAAAGATTTTTTAAGCTACAAATTAAACTTCTGGGCTTTGGAGATCTCTTTGAGTTTACCTTCCTCATATCTGTTTAGACCTAGTCATTTCCACAGGCAGCGGTTTCTTCAAAATAGTCTTTAGCCAAAGATAAGCCAAAGATAAGATCTACAGTGAGATCAAGAGACTTCCTAAAATGCTATTCTTCTCTCCAAAGCAAACCAGAGAGTGGAAAGAAAACTGCACCAGGAACTATGAGCTAGCTCCCTTCCTAGTCCCAGCCCTGCCAGTTAGTGTCCAGAGAATTCCTTCATCTCTCTTCAAAGATCAAACTGTAGCCTAAAGAGGCGGAAGCAAGGTAGGTCTACAGCCTAACACTGATCTTTAGCTAGAGACACCCAATATACAAAATGGTGCCTTTCTCCTCCATGATGAAGTTGATCTACCTCTAACCGCCCCCCACCCCCCTCATATTCCTCATAATGGTACTCTTAGTTTCCTAGACATTTTAAGTTTAATTCTGGAATCATCTGAGCTCCCTCCCTCTCTCTTGCCAATTCATTATCAGCAGGTGTAATATAAAGGCTTCATTCACATTTTTTCCATTCCTGCTTGAGACGTTTGTGCCTTCATGCCAGGGTCACTGAAGTTGAATGTCTGTCTCCTAATTGCTCTTCCAGCTGGCAAGTCCCTCCCTCTGTGCTTCCTGATACTTCATCACCATCACACCATAAATGTTAAAGTTCAGAGTGTCATAAACCTTTCCTTTTTCAATCTAATAACTATAATTTTATAGTAAAGATCAGAATTTATTTTATAGGCAACTTTTCTCAAATGTTCACACAAGTTAATGTGTGTATTTCTAAGCACTGATTTCCTATTTATAAAACTATTGTAATTAATCATGCTAGGTGAGCTGTAGTGTGTTGGGTGTTACTGCCTGAACAGCAGCTCTTTTATATAAGAAGACAACATAAAACCCATGTGTTTATGAACACAGTAAGTTTCAATAACATTACTGTCTGAAAAATAACAAGCATTGTTTGTATATGTAGAAAAGTGTAGATACTTATAGATACATGATGGAGGAGAGAAGGCAGCACATATAAGAAAGAGAATTGATCTATGTAGTTCATTTCTATTGTTTCGAATCCAGTCAAGCTTGAAATTCAGAGTAGGTGCTCCAATCAGGAAGAAGGAGGCTTAAAAAACAATACAAGCAGCTGCAACCCGAACTCAAAACACTTACAAGATGTTTCCATACTCCTTACACTTTAGAAACAAGGAGACCATTAACAATGTAGTTAAAACAATCTCACAAGAGAAAAGGGATAATTATTTCTAGGATGCCTTTGGTGCCTAACATTAAAACACAAAGCACAAGGGTTTTCAATAAAGAGTTATGGGGGGCGGTGGGGGGGCGGGGGAGAGTGACAATTAACCCAAAGGACCAATGCCATATGTTCAGGTCTTTCAGAAGCAGGTTTCTATCTCGGCCACCCCTTTTAAAAACTCTCACCAAATGGCCCACTGATCTATTCGTGGCACACTTACCTAGGTGGGCACCATACCTTGGTGTGGTGACCTCAACTCTCTCCATTACTTATTCCATTCTGGACCTACTCAAGCGCTCCTTCTCCTGGAACTCCCTCCCTGGGCCAATCCTTGGGGATCTCTCCTCTTCTCCAAGTGCCTACAGACCTTTTCTTTTTCTTTTCTTTTTTTTTTTAAGTTTTTTTTTTAAGTTATTACATGACAATAGAATGGATTTTGACCAGGCCTTTTTCTTTATAACACTCTTTCACAATCAATATATAGAATCTCAGCACCAAAAGGAAATCCCTGATATTTATCGCTGCCAGATAATAAGACTCCATCAGAGGTAGAGTGCCTTTCAGAGGCTTTGTATCCCCCAAGGACTTAGCAGATTCTGAATAAATAGTCATTGTTGATCTAATAATGTTTAAGTTATATAACAACCACAATGGAGAAAGGAAAACTTTGACTGCTGACACATCAAGAATAAACAAACATTATAGTTGTTCAAACCAGCTGGCAAGCAGAACCCAAGCAGCAGATGCATCTCTTTGCTCTTTAGACATGTTCCAACAATACAGAATGCTATTGAGAAAGCAAATCCAATACTTCCTAAAAGGAAGGGGCGTTTACAAAACAGTGTTGTCACATGGAATCTCAGTTCCCCAAATACTAGTCCACTGACGAGAACAGAGGCAATACGTCATTCTATCTTCCTTTCAAGTATGGAACATCTATATACAAATTTGACAGTGCCAGAGTACCAATTCCTCCTTCCATATAAACATCTCTCTCAATGTATGTGTTATTGCCACAAAAATCTGTTTATCTTCTATGGTTAGTTCTCCTAACTATAAAAGGAAGCAAAGGTCAGCTAGTTCTTCAAGACTAAATATAACTACTAGAACTATCATAGTTCTATATTTGTTTAAATGGCCTAAAGTCAAAAGTCAGGTGATGTGTGCATTAGAGGAAACTTGATTATCAAGAGTCATTACCACACACATACCTAGACCTACCTACCCACCCCCACATCACCAGTATTCTTTGATTAATGTTAATCAAATATTCTCCTCTTACGACAGGTGGGAATAAACACTACCATTGTTCTCTAAAAGCTGTGTCATAAATCAGCTGCCCTATTATACAATTAAATACTTTATTATAATTGCTCACAACAAAGCCACTAATAAATATGCCATGTATAAACAACCAAATGAATTAGTCAGTATTCTTTAATATGCAAGTAATAGAAATGGCACTTGAAGCAGCACCAGCTAAAGCAAGGTAAGATGTAATGACTCAAGGTAACCCAGCAACAGAAGACCAACAGAGGAAGCTTAGCTGACTTGAAGATCAGCTCAAAATGAACTCCACCAGGACAAGTCAGCATCTTTGCTTATACAAACTGCCTTTGTCCTCCCTTCCTGAAGGCTGCCTTTTCCACTTAACTCTGCCGCTTAGCTCTGCCACTAAGAGGGACTATTCTTCTACTCATAGTTGCAATTTTTTAAATTGTCAAGAAAGTCTCACACTGGTTCAGCTTAAGGCCATGCACCCACGACAGGCTCATCTATACCAGGATCACTTAGTTGACTTGGTGGGAACAGTTAAGTTTTAGAAGGTGAGTTTAATTCCCGTAAGCTAAAGGAAGGGTTGGTTCCTTTGTTTACCAAAAAAACACAACTGCCTATCAAGAAGTTCCATTACATGCCCAATATGAAAGCTTAGTCAAGCAGTCCTTGACCTGGTGAGACATGACATTCTAACAGGTGACTTCTATATCTCAAGTCAATGAACTCTTATAAGGCACTTGGAGACACCACACTGGAGACAGTATGTCTCTAGTATAAAGGCAGCTCCCTCGCCAGTCTGTAAAAGCCTACTTAACTCATAATTGATATAAAATTTAACATCAACGATGTTTTTAAAACTGTACTCAAAACGCCATTCATAACATTGTTCCTAAAGAAAAATTTAGTTGAAATTCTACCTAGAACAAGGAAAACAAGCTCATTTTAATTCATTTACTGTGTAGTTAGTAATGACAGTGGCTTCAGCTTTACACACATTATTTTACATTTAAGCCACATACAATATTGCAAGAAACTGGAGTCAAGACACTATTTATGTCCAAGCTCAATGGCCTGCTTCAAAGCAATTCATGTCTAGCTGGGCACAGTAGTATGCACACCTGTAATCCCAGTGACTTGGGAGGTTGAGGCAAGAGGATGGAAAGTTTGAGGCCAGCCTCAGCCACTTAGTAAAATCCTGTCTTAAAATAAAATGTAAAGGGCTGGGTAGTAAAGCACCCCTGGGTCTATTCCACAATACCAAGAAAAGAAAGAAAAAAGTCATCTATATATGATCCCAAAGCTGAAAATACTATGTCTAACACTCAGAGGAGCCTGACAGAGTGAGCTTACAGAGGAGTTGACCAAAACTGAATGTCTCACAATCTGTAAATACCCAAAGAGAGAAAAGTGTTTCTGAGCAGTCACAGTCACTAGCTAGACTTTTACTTTCTATTTACTAAAAGAAGGTACTTCTCTACAGCTTAATAAAATACTTCTTTTAGTAAGCTTTAAACTATTCTGACCTGTACTTAAATAAAGATCATCCAAAAATCAAGAATCTATCAACAGCACATCCATAAAAACATTCTTTTGCCATTTCTTTAAAAAGGTACTCCATACATTAAAATCCCTGTCTAAACTGTTTTTAAGAGAAAATTTAAATTAGGGGGAAAAAAGGCCCTTGTTATTGGTAGATTATCAGGTCTACTAAAATAAATGCAAAGGATGCAGTTAGCAGTATTAACTATGTTTCAAACTTTAAAAAAATCAGTCATATAACATTTAATGCATAACATAATATTAAAATCAATACCCAGGAAGCCACTGTCATAATCAAGAAGCAGGCCATTACCAATAAATCTGGCAATCTCAAGGTGCACCTTCTCTGCCAAAGGCAGATAACCATTTGTTTCCATGAGTGTTGGACAAAAAGCTTAAAAGATCCTGGTTTAAGAGGTGGTTTTAAGAATAAATTACTCTGTGCCTTCTGAAATCAAAGTAGAAGGTGGTCAGAAGCAATGAGATGGAAAATAGCCAAATTCAGTCATGAAGGAAGGAGAACGGAGGGAGGGGGGAAAGAAGGAGGGGAAGGAGGAAGAGAGGAAAAGAAAGTTAGAGCTCCTGAATGGACACACTCCAGGTCATCTGACATGTGACCTGAAATCGTAAGAGGTCAAGTCCAAAGTATCCACATCAAGATAAGATTTGATCACTAAGCCAAGACACACTGACTCTCCCATAACTGAGTTTTAAACACATTAGACCCCTAAAAAGACAAAGGAAAGGAGCACCCCAATTAACAACAATGAACTCAAGTTCATACATCATGGAAAAGAGAACCAGGAACTTGAGGAGGGAAAAACAAAACAATCAGTTGTCTAAGGGTTTAATTTTGTTGTAACAATGTGTTAAGCAATTTATAGGATGGAAAACAAAATTTAGCACATCATCTGTGAAATTAAACAACTCATGATATGTCAAAGAAAGGACATACAAAACCAGCTAGTGAGTGAGTCAGTACAAATTGTCTCACTGAAAACTACAAATTGAGAACAGGGCAGTTTAACATGCAGTACAAATTAAATGCTCCAGTAAACATGCTAAGCAAGACAGGGAAAGGAAAGTGAAGCTGAACTATCAAAAAGCATGACACAAAGAATACGGCAGGCAGGCACACACACGACAAAGTGGCACCTGCACGAGGGCAGTTGGTGGCTCATCAGTGAGCTCCCCTCATGCCACCCTCCCACCACCTGCCTTGTTTCATAGCTACTTAGATGCACAGCACCCCAACATGCTCCAATTCTTCAAGGCTGGGTCCAGGGCTTGGATTACCCCAACCTTTCGGAAGTCCAAACCTCAACATGAAATAATACGTCCAATAAATAGTTGAAGAAGAAAAAAGGGTTACCTTAGTCAAATCTAAATACCTTATTTGCATGCCTTAACTGAAATGGTGACCTCTGACAAGGTCCAGTGCAAGGAAAGATCACAGCATGACAGTTGACAAAGCATACTATTTCTCAAGATAAAGAGGAAGGAAGCTCTTCATAGTACAAATGTGTAGGGTGGGGGAACCTGAAAGAAAGAAGGCACTCCTTAGGCTAAATTTATGCTGCAGGAACTAACTGCTCCAACAATTGCAGACTCATATCCTCTTCACTCTGGCCCCAAAGCAGAAGGAGCACCCTAACTGGGACACGCAAACATGAGGCAGAGATGGCAGAACCAGGCCATGTCCATTAAAGTCTCTGCTCAGAAATGGCACATATTCTTGTCACTCACATTTCATCAGCCAAAATAGATCTTATGGCCAAGCCAGCCATGAGGAGTCTGCCTTCGGTAGGTTAGAAATGTTTATTCCTTTCACAGAACAAAGGGAGGGGAGAAAGAAGAACAAATGTTTGCACAATGGCTCAAGCTACCACAAAGGGAATGGAAAAGGACTGGAACACAGTTTTCGTCCTTCCAGTCATGATGAAGATGTCCTGTTCTAAAAAGCAGTCCCTCCGTAATTTTTTCTACCCACGCATATACTTTTCCCATGACTTCTATTTCTTGCTGATTCTCTGATTGGTGAGTTTCTTAAGACCCTCAAGTTTTAAAGGCCTAGTCTTTCTTGAACATTTGAAATGCAGAACAATTAATAAATATATCTTCCCCAAATAAGGGAAATCAAGAACAAATGAAGATATTAAGTCATTCACTTAAATGTGACAGAGAATCCAGCCAGGTGCAGTGGCACATGCTCATAATTTCAGCAGCCCAGGAGTCTGAGACAGGAGGATCCTAAGTTCGAGTCTAGTCTTAGTAATTTAGCAAGGCCCTAAGCAATGTAGTGAGACCCCATCTTAAAATAAAAAACAAAAAGGGCTGGGGATGTGGTTAGTGGTAAAGTGTCCCAGGTTAAATCCCAGGACAGAAGGACAGACAGGTGAAAAAAAGAAGGAAGAGAAGGAGGGAGGGAAAGAATCCTAAATGGCTTTTAATGAGAACAAAAGAAGGGTTTCACATCAAATCTTTCCTCTATCTTCCATCTCCAGTCCTAATTAGCACTATTCCCCTTCTCTTTTTCCATCTACTAAGTCATAATTCCAGCCTTTCCCCCAGAAGGGGATCTTCCTATAATTTCTGCCTTTCCCTGTTTCTTCTAGGAAGAAGCTCTGGTCCATCTCTGTTCAAGTATCCTATCCAGACAGTACGGTGAGTGGGCCATGATGGGTGTACAGAGATGTTCATTATGGTGTGTGATAGTAAAGGCAAAAGTGACTCCATTTTGTTTTGTGACTCCATTTTGTAAAACAACCATGCCAAGTAGAAGGGTCATGACTGGGGCAAGATGTTCTTTCCCTTTTGCTATAGAAACCTTTAAGAACAGGGAACTACCTAATGGGGCATTATTTCTGTAACTAGGGTAACGCGGGCTCTGTATCTGTAACTGGGGTGATGGGATAACTGTGATTGGCTAAGCGTCCCACCGCTTGATTGCACTATCCTGCTTCTGTAACCTGGCTTGCTTGCATTGGCTAGACCCTCCAAATACCTCTTTTGTGGTTTTCAGGCTCATAGGGAGCACCCTTGCAATTGTTCGGGGCTGATCAGGGGGACAGCTTAATGTTCTGGTAAGCCAATACCGGTGTACTTCAATAAAGGCTTGATTTGATTATACGTGAGTGGTCTGGAAGTCAGTTTATGAAACCCCAGGACGTTGCTTTAACTATAACAGGTGTACTCTACACAAATGAAAAGTGGAAAACAACCAAAATGTCCAGTATTAAGGAATACACCACAGACTCAAGAAATGCTACATGAGGTTTATATATATATATATCATAGATATTAACTGATGGCATCATCTCAATAACTATCAATAGAAACAAATTTCAAAATAATAGTTATAACTTGACCCACACTGGGCAGGAAAAGACAGTGTTTCTAACACAGGCCTAGAAAGTATGGCAGAATACAAAAACACAATGTTAATAATGGTTATCTCTTGGTAATGATAAATTGATTTTTGATCTAATAATTTCCACATTTTTATAGTTCTTTCCAATCAGCAATATTAACTTTTATAATTTAATAAAAAGACATTAGTTGTGGACTAGGGTTATGGCTCAGTAGTAGAGTGCTCACCTAGCACGTGCGAGGCCCTGGGTTCAATCCTTAGTGCCACATAAAAATAAATAAAAATAAAGGTATTGTGTTCAACTATAACTAAAAATATTTTTTTAAAAAAAAAGACATTAGTTGTCAAACATCCAATCCAAACATCTTCTGCTCCTAGAACCCTATCTGATCTGGCCCATTCCTCTTGCCACCCCTTAATAGCAGCTACCAAATTCAGTCTGAGATTGCATTTTTTTTTAAGGCTTGATTACTGATTCTGGAAGTAGAATAAGCCTGTTTGATTTATACTGGAATCCATCCCCAACCCATGACTCCCAAGTCTCCATAAACTACTGACTGTAGGTCTCAAGATATTGCAAGTATGCCAAAAGGTATACATACGAAGAGTGTACACCTAACAGTCTCTGATCAAAAATTCAGTTCTGTCTGGGATGTTCAGAAACTACACAAAATGAGAGATGACAATGTAAATCAGAATGTTTTATCTGTGGTAAAATTTTTCTATTAATTCCTATTGCCATGTTTGCTTTCAAAGTAAGGTAGCCACAGCCGATCTGATTAAGCTACAGGGAAGTATTTCCTAATTCAGGCCATTCTCTCAGATTTTAACTATGAGCTTCTGCATGAAATGAACAAGGATTAGTTTTGCAATAATCCAATAATCCTTTGGCTTAGTGGGAACTATAAATAACCTTTTAAGAGGAAATAAGAGAAATGAATATTTTAAGATTATGTAAGCTTGATTCAGGGAATTGACACAATGAATGTTTTGAAATAGCCAAGGCATTTTTTTTTAAGGTTTAATAAAGAAAGTGTTTTTGAGAACTAGGTGGGTGAGATTTAAAATAAAAACAACCACCACATTCTTAGCTGTTACTTAGCAATTTCAGGCTTCAATTATTTCCTTCTAAAGGGCAAGTTAGAAAAACTGAAGAAGAAAATGCTTCTTGATGAAACACTGAGCTATCTGATCCAGTTTCCTTTCTTTCCTTCAGTTTACTCCCTAAGATTTCAATCAAGCCAAGGTTTACGCTGCCCAGGTTTTGTTTTGTTTTTCTCTCTGGAGGCAAATTACTTTTCATTAAACTTAATTTTTGAGTCAAAAGCACAGCTACATGGAGTGCCTGGTCTGGAGGAACCCTGGCCACTTGTCCCTGCAATGGCACTACTTGAAGGAATTTAGATTTGAGAGAATATGGGGAAGGGAGAGAAGGCAGCTCAACAGGTAGTGGGCATTGTGACCAGTCTCCAGGTCTTATCACTCAGCAGCCAGAATGGGGAAGGCAGTGCCAGGGGTCAACGACAATGCTGAGTCCACAACTCAAGAACTCCACTCATACTCTTTACAAGGAGGCTGAAACTTCTAAATTGCCTTTACCTACAATCCCAGAAGCTGTTGTGAGCATAACTTGGGTTACACCAAGCACTGATTCAAAAACCAAACCTTGCTTTTATCAACCAAACCAAACTCTTTCCGCCAGGGCTGAAACAGATAACTCAGAGAACTGTGGCTTCACAGAGAGTCCATAGAGCCCAGTGTGAATTTCTCAAGATTATCGGCAAGTTGGTTGTTAAACACAGCCACTGTTAAAAGTTAAATTATTTTTACTCAAATTTGTAAAAAAAAAAAAAAAAAAAATACTAAAGACAATTGTAATAAGTGTCCTCCAAACTTTATTATTTCCTAATTGTTTTACTATTACCATGCTATTGATGCTATTTACAGCTACAAATACCTGTTCAGTAGGAACTATCCCATGGTGTGCTACTGCACATCCCTCCCAGCCCTGCTTTCAGTGACTTTCGCTGGGAATGTGAAATCAGCTGCTGCAGTGGGCAGGGGTACACCAGAAATCTCCAACCCAGTGAACCCTCCTGGAAGGGCCATTTTCCTCACACTTTTTACCTGTATACAATACCTACAGTGTTAACCAGCACTACTTCACAATAGCTATGGAATTTGAGCTGGCCGATATTTTTAGTCAAAATAAAGGCTTGTAGATTATAAATCTTGATATGACTACAAGGACAGAAAGTAACTCCATTTATGGTAGCCCTGTGATGTACCATTTATGACACAATGTACTCTAACAATCCTTCATGCCAAGAGAGACAATATCAAGTCCAATATATAGATGAGTCAAGAGAGGTTTTAAGAGGTGAAGTAACCACTAAAAGGCGAAAGAGTAAGTCAGACATCTGGAGATGACTGAGTCAAAAATATATGGTTTTTCCCCTAAGCTACCACACGTACTACCATAATCATTTTCATAATGAAACCAAAATCAACCACATGTAACTGTAGATAATTAACAACCATTAATGCAGATAGGGAGAAGGTACAAAGAACAAATTTTATTCATATTCAACAAGTTTGTTTATATTTATTATAATGAACCCACAAAAGCTATCTGAGTAAGAAACAGGCCACAAGGAACCAATGGAACCAAGAACATCTACATTCAGATGGGACATTCAAAGTTTAATTTAAATGTTGACCTGGTGCAAGAAATTCTCATTTAATTCTTCAAATACGTTTGTTCTGTTCACTAAATCTATATACCCAATAAAAAATGGCATACCATACCAAGACAGAATTTTACAAAAATAAAATTCTTCAAATGTTAGCATTAATATTCTGAAGTGTTTGATAATGACTATTTAAGACATTTTCTCCTTTACACTTGTAAGTTATTTGATTGTGCATCCTTTTAACAGTATGTCTTAAAAACAATTCACCTGTTAGTTAAAAGAATTTCAAATTGCTCATAAAAATTTACTCACGGATTATTTGAAAAAATTCTTGTCATCTTGGCTTCCTATATGCTACCAGTTTCTCGCACTGTTCCAGTACATTTCCATCACCTGTTACAAGAAGAAAGAATCTGATTGGTTATGTCGTACAATGGTCACTATTCAGTTTCCACTGCATTAGTCTTTTCTTTCTGTTACAGGCAGAATACATTTTAAAACGTAGTCATCTCTTCCCTTTTTTTCCTAAAAAAAAAAAAAGAAAAAAGAAAAAAGAAGAAGAAGAAAAAGAAGAAGAGCAAGACTAATAACAAAATTACCCCACGAGGGGAAAAAAAATAAAAAGCACATGTAGGGGTTGGGGTGGAAAAATTTTAGGATACCCTCCACTGTATTTTCAGGAAGAGGTCTGCAGTCCATCTCCTAGGAAGGAGAAGCATCTTCTCTTCCTTTCCCCACCCCACCCACTTCTAAGTTCTCCAAGTGAGTGACTAATTGCCTGGGAGCACAGCAGAGGGCTTCGCCTCTGCTCTGAGACAGAGCAAGTTGGTTGTTAAACACAGCCACTGTTCTCTATGGCATATGCCAAGCAAAGTGCCTTCCTTTTCCTAATCGAAATCATTCAGAACAATATTTTACTTTTTTTTATTGTTGTAACATTTTAGGGTCAACAAACTAAGGATAGGACTTTCTGCTTTCTTTTCTTCAAAAAAGGGCTCCAAGTAAAAACACCCTCCTGGTACCCAGAACCATTGCTCATTTTACGTGAAGAACTCACGGCTCCAAGTAGACAACACTGATAAAATCGGAACCTAAGTTAATTTTCATCTTTTCAAGCCCTAATGGTGATTCAGAGAGAAGAGATCAATTGTAACATGGCTCCGTCTATACACAGGGGTACCACAGTGTCACCTCAGGTACCCAAAGAAAAGGCAGAAACTTTGAGTTACTTAAACCATAATAGGATAAGGGGACAGGGAGTGGATTAAGAAGGGAGGGAACAGAACAAACACCACATAAATCCAGAGCACTTCCCTAGTAACAAAGGAAAAACTTGCCAGAATCAATAAAAATACCAGGGAAGGACCAAAGAGTTACAGACTTGTAGATTACACCCAACACTGAGGGGGGTGTGCTCATTGGCTAGCTATGGCTTTATAAGCCTGGTTACTTTATATGGAAGCCTTTTAAATTATGAAAAATGCAGTAAAGTTTGATACAGGTTCAAATAAATAGGACTGAACCACACCTGTGCTATTTAACAACAGTGTGATCTTTGCAGAAAAATCTCTTCCATCTAAAACTCAGTTTTCAGGCCTTTAAAATAAGAACAATGATACCTACCTTGATGAATGGTTATACAATTTAGAGATAATGTATGTACAGAGCCCATCATACAATATGTTCTCAAAATAAAACTACAATTATAGTGCTCACTAATGTGATTATGGTAGAGTCTATTAACATGGCTACAACTGCAATTATGGTATGCAGTCCATTAAGGTCTTATATTCCTCATATGAACTCTTTGAATAGAGGTTCCAATCACAGTTTTGACAACAACTTAAAACTTTTCTAAGTCAATTGAGAAGGAGTGTTAGATAAAAATGCTCACCTTAGCGGACAGTCTTTAATAACATGAGCAAACAGAAAGTTCTAGCTATGCATTTGTTGGCATTCCTCATGTGAGGGAGCTGGGTTGTAACTCAATGGTGGAGCACTTGCCTACCCTGCGGGAGGCCCTGGGTTTAACCCCCAGTATTGCAAAACAAAGTAAGAGGAAACAATGGCCAAAGAGGACTGAGTTTCTTTCTTTCTTTCTTTCTTTTTTTTTTTTTTTTTGAATGACAAATTCTCTAAAGGAAGAAATGAATCATCTCCACCAGTGCTATTCCTCCTGGTGCACAATGTAATACTGTGCACTCCATGGGCATCTCTGCAAGATAAAAGCCATCCTGGCAGCCTATCATGAAGGTTATCTTCACACTACATTACTGCTGCACTGGTGACAGCATGGTTCTGTAAGCTTTGCTTAAAAAAACAAAAAATCTTCTAGGTGAGGTCATATCAACTTTTAAACATAAGTGTTGGAACTGTACATCTAAAAAAGGTTCTCCTGGACCCCTTCCAAGTAATCCTCTTTGGGACTCACTATAATGGTGCTGGCTCCTCGAGATCAGTTGAATACTCCTTTTTACCTTCAGTCAGCGCACTATATTCACAAGAAAATCTGTCTCATTGAGTACAGTTTTCTCCTGATATTTGAAAAAGACGACTTTATATGCTATCATGGAAAATATTTTAACACATTAGTTCAAAGAGTCAAAATCATCACCAAATGGTAATCTGTCACCACTGTGGTTGATTATTCAAAAGAATTATCAGTGACTTCAACACACAACTTCGATGAACTCTCCATTCACAGCAGAAGACTCTGTGCTAAGCACTGGGGCTGGGGATGATTAAAATAAAATTCATTTGAAAGAATACAGAGCAATGGCAGTAGTGATGGTAGAGAAGCAATTAACTCAGTTGATGGAATTAGAAAGAATATTGTGGCCATATAAATCCTATCTGTGATTTTTTTTTTTAAAACCCAGTACTTCCTAATCATTCTTCATATAAAACTGCATGAGATCCGGCATGTGAAAACAAACTAGTTTTGGAATCTAGTGCTTGCAGGAGGATAAGTTCCAGGCCAGCTTCAGCAACTTATTTTTATTTCTCAAAATAAAAATAAAAAGGAATGGGGATGTAGCTCAGCATCACTGGGCTCAATCTCCAGTACCACATACACACATACACACACACACACACACACACACACACACACACACACACACACAAGCAAGTGATCAGAAACACAAAAGCTGAGAAGAGCTCACTTGGGGCCTTTTTCTATATAAGCCACACTATGACTTAGAAACACCTGGTAGAGAACATGTCACATACCCAAAGGGAGCACCCCCAAGAGTACAAGAATTATTTCCTCAGGCAGTTTCCTGTTATCTTTTCATTGCATTTTTATATCAGGAAAGAGGAGAAAAAAATTACTCAAGGTTGCTAAATTCTCTGTAGATCAGAATAAAGGATTAAAACAGAAGGGATAAGAAACATGTTCCTGGTCACATAGGAGAATGCATAGAGGAAAGAATAAAGAGAATCCATACTCTCTGCCAGCCTCAGATATGGCAGACTCTGAAGTGGCCCCTTGATCTCAGTCTCTTATCCATGCATTGGGTAATCCCCTCTCATGACATTCTTATAACCGATAAATTAATGCAAAAATGACAGCACATACGTAGTTATATTACATAAGATTACAATGTCTATAATAATACTATAATTCTGCGGCAACTCTTTCTCCCTTGCTGGCTTTGAAAAGCACATTGCATGTTTTGAGCTGCCTTATGAGAGAGCCACATGAGGGCAACCTCCAGCTGACAGCAAGAAACTGAAATGTTCAGTCCAAGAACCCACAAAGAGGGCTGGGGATATAGCTCAGTTGATAGAGTGCTTGCCTTGCATGCTCAAGGCCCTAGGTTCAATTCCAGAAAAAAAAAAAAAAAAAAGAACCCACAAGAAACTGACATCTGACAACCACCTAAACACAGAAGCAAATTCTTCCTCAACCAAGCCTCAAAAAAACAGAATGGCGACCACAGCTGACACATTGACCACAGTCTTGCCTAGGCCCCAGCTGTCATGCCCAGGCTCCTAACTCAGAGGCATGGTGGGGTAACCACTGAATTGATCATGCTTCCAAGTGTGTGCCACTTTTGACTGTTTGGTAGCTACAGATAACTAGTACAGAAGGGAAGTGCATGTCCCTGATGCCTTCCCATGTCCTTCTGACAGAGGACAGGAAAAGATTGGGCAGGACCCTGCCTTGGCATCAGCATGCGTCCCCCTTTCCCATGGTCTCTGGCTGCCCTACACAGGCTCTCTAGACTGAGTCTTGCCATTGGGAGGATATCATCCCTAATATTTAACAACAAAGTAACAATCTTCTATTGGTGATCAGGCTGTAGCCAGCTTCAAAAGCCAAACCCTGACACATTTAGAAGAGCAAGAGAATTTTGAACATTACATGAACTATATACCCTACCCATCATAAAATAATTTCAACAAGAATATGTACATGTGATATGTCAGACTTGAACAGTACTTAAAACACATGTTTGAAAGGATAAGTGAGAGTCAGGCACAGGGGTACACTCCTCTAACCCCAGCAACCTAGGAATGTCAGGCAAGTGATCACAAGTTTGAGGTCAAAACAGGCCATTTAATGAAACCTTGTCATAAAATTAGAAGAGCTGGAGATACAGCTCAGTGGGAGAGTGACTAGTACACATACACACAAAAAGATAACTTGGATATTTTATCTATTAGTCATTCTGAGACTTTATAAAAATTAAAACACACTAAATTTTCTTAATATGGGCTCTTTAAAAACCAAACATATAGGGGCTGGGGTTGTGGCTCAGTGGTAGAGCACTTGCCTAGCATGTGTGAGGCACTGGGTTCAATTCTCAGCACCACATATAAATAAATGAATAAAATAAAGGTCCATCAACATCTAATATATATATATATGTAAACTTTCTGAACAAGAACCTATAGCTTCTACAAATCACCTTAATTAATACCAATTCCTGGCCAGCGTGTACAGGTAAGACTACCTCACTGACCCAGAGACTTCTTATCATAGGCAGACACTACTGGGGAAATCCTCCGTTCACCCTCTGAAAGCCGGGAAAACCTCCTCCACCCTCTAGTCCCGGTCTCTATTGGACAGATGATGACACATAGACCCAGACTTCAAGTGGCCCATCCAGGGCCCATCAACAGCAGCATATTTTAGGTCTTCTGTTTCCCAGGCCTCTCAATACTGAGCTCTACTAGACTTGAGGTTTCTTTTTTTTTAGACAGAGAATTTTTTTAATATTTATTTATTTTTTTTAGTTTTTCGGTGGACACAACATCTTTATTTTTTTTTTTTAATTTTTATGTGGTGCTGAGGATCGAACCCAGGGCCCCGCGCCTGCCAAGCAAGTGCACTACCGCTTGAGCCACATCCCCAGCCCTAGACTTGAGTTTTAATGCTAGAAATAATGATATCAGCAGTATCAAATATTCTGAGGGGCAAAAATAGGAACTAACTTTTTATGACACTACAAAGCTCCTACTTCTAAAATCTAAGCTTGGTGACAAGAGGAAAAATAACACTGCATAAAACATTCATATTAAATGTTCAATCCATTTTCAAAAGCAATGCACAGTACTTTCTAAGTAAGCTGAGATGTTCCTAAAATAGGTTGCCTTTTCTTATGAATGATTTGCTTCTTTTTTTTTTTTTTAAATGAAATGTTAAGCAGGGAAGAAGAAGGGCTGGCACAGAAACTTGTACAAGCAGGTCTCTCCCGCTGCTTTATATCTATTCCTAATTCATCAATCCATTCAACAGACATATAAGGGTATCTATATTCCAAAGTGATGTGGTAGGTGCTGTATAGAGGAAACACATCTGGATATAAACAAACTATTCTTTCTAGTGTTTTCAGCCAGAGTAACCACAGCTAAACAAGCAACCAAGGCAGACAGAACTATTCCCAGTTTAAACTGGAATAGTTTTGGTAGGCTATTAAGGATGTAGACCAGAACTCTCTTTTCTCCTAGAAAATTCTATATTTAAAATAAATAGCAACCTGTTTTTCTGTGTAATGTTTCCAGTAAGGTAGCATCCAAAGTTTTCCAAACAAAGGCTTAAAACACCCCCAGGTCCTGTTATGAACTCTCCCAGCCTAAAAGAAAATTTAATAATAATAATAATAATAATAGCCTTCCACTCCTTCCTAACAGTTTCCTTCCTAATCCTTTCCTCAGTACCATGAATAAATGAATATGTTTGAAACAAACAAAAAAATGAATAATGGATTATCTTCTCTCAGGTAGACAGCAGTTTTCTCTCAATATAAACTTGGACCTCTACATGTACTATATGACCATCACTTAGACATCATTAACTCTTCCATGTTTTAAATGCATTTGAATGTTTTGACATAATATTGCTATATAACATTAATATTACTAAAGGTAAAAATAGCACAAACTTCTTAGTGCATGCTACATTTCCTTCTACATGCTTCACATGTGCGAATTCACTTAATCTTGATAACAGCACTATGAGGTATCTTACTATCACTATGCTAGTTTTATAGATGAGGAAGCTGAGAAAGTTGCTGAGAAAGCAGCACAAACTCTTCAGAAAACAAATCGTGTGAAGAGCATGCAATGCGTCCATTCAGCAAAGTGTAAGTGAGAAACCTCCATTTCCCCAGCTTCCTGTTTTCATTTGGAGGACTTTCCAGGAGTCTACTGTTTCATCTTCTCCCACACCTCACCCTAAGGAATGGGGGGATTTGGGTGCCTGCCCACAGTTGGGGTGGATTGCAGGTTGCTCCCTCCATCCTGTGAGGGGGAAATTGGCCTTACTCAAGCATGAAACACCTGAAAACCCACTGGGCCACAGTCCTCCAATCAGCTTTACTCCTAAATCTCCTTTATCGCTAACTCTCATTGGTCTACCCATTGGTCTGAAAATAAGGTGAAAAAGAAGGGTGTGTAACTTCCACCCGTCCAAACTATAACCCAATAACACTTAAGTTTCAATTGTAACTCTGGAATTAGAGGTATTAGAGTTACTACCTAAATGGGTGAAAGATCTTTGTGAAAGAAAGATTTAAAAATATAGATATTTAAAATATTTTAAATGTTTTTATATGTTAAAAACTATATATATTTATATGTAAATTTTTTAAAGAAAAAAGGGAAACCAAAACTCAAAGGGATATGACAGCATAACTAACCCAGACCAGCAAGGTGCTGCCTCTAACTAGCAAGTGGCATCTAAAACACAAGAGATTCCTCTATTTCTTCATCTTGTGTGACCTGAAAACACTATCTCCTTTCCAATGAAATAAAATGGACACAGGCAATCTTTTCTGTTGTACTCAATTTAAAGTAGTGGGATTTCCCTAAGATGCATTCTGTTTTCACAACAGGCAAATGCCTTTAGTAGAGAAAAGACTGTTTTTGTTTTGAGAAAGGGTCTCCCAAAGTTGCTCAGGCTGGCCTCGAACTGGTCATCCTTCTACTTTAGCCTCCCAAGTAGCTGCGATTCCAAGTGTATGGCATGGCACCCAGAATGCAAAGTCTGTACTTTTACCTTCTACCATAGAAACTGTAGTAACAAAAATATTACTCATAAACTCAGTCATTTAGGAATCCAAATGTCTGTAATTTGTAAATTTAGCACTACATCCATCCCATCTACCTTAAAATGCACTGTTTCTAGCTTAAAAATACATTTAAAGGGGCTTTCATTCAATAATATTGATGTTTTTAATTCAGAAAATTTGAGATTTATGATTTCCTAAACTAATGGTATATAATAAAAATAGTTTCCTTATTGTTATCTGAGCAGAATTTTCAAAATAAAACATAAGCCATATTTTTTGAAATAAATTTAGAAGTAAAATTTTCACAAACATATAGATAAAAGAAATCTCATCTAGCACCATTAGCTGCACAGAAAAGAACAAATGAAGATACATTAACATTTAGATGTTTTAATCCCTGCAACAATCCTGAAGCAGACAGGCATCCGCATTTTTTGAAGAAGAACTTGAAATTCAGAAAAGCAAAACGATATGCCTGACATACATACTTCCTGATGACAGAATTCAACATTAAACACAATTCTTCTATTGGAGCCTAAGTTTGTCCTTTTTCTCTTCCAGGCCACAGTGAACCAAGAAATAATGGGAAAATCCTCTGAGAGTGAGCAAGGATCAAAATTTAAGTGAAGGAGAGTCAATACCAAGACTGACAGAGATGCAATGTGATATACGGATCCCTTCTACTTATTAGCACAACCTGTAATAAGAAAGGAGAGAAGAAAGAAAAAAATGAGACCAATGAGATGACAAACTACAGACTGGCTCTGGAGAAAACAAGAGAAAACAGCAATGAAAGAAAGAAGAAGCACCAAACAGAACAAAGAAATTATGTGGGGCAGTTGGTTATGGATTATGCCTAGACCAAAGGTCAGCAAATGTTTTCTGTAAAGGACCAGAGAGCAAATATTTTAAGCTTTGCTAGGCGTATAGTATCTTTGCAAATGCTCAACTCTGCCACCAACAAGTGAAAATTGCCAGAGATAATGCTCAAGTGAATGGATACGCCGGTGTTGCAGTAAAATGGCACTGACAAAAACAGATCCAGGCCAGACACAGCCTGCGGGCTATAGTTTTCTGACCTTTGGTATCCACAGGAAACACATGACATACCAAAAAGATAAAGAGAAAGATGATAGCATCTAAATAAAAAAGTCTGCCCACAGCACAGCCATTCCGCTGGCAAGGGCTCCAGGCGTACTGCCACAGACATCTATGTGTGGTGCTCAGCACTGCCCTGTGACTAGGAGGTGAAGTGATACATGGGCTCAGTACTAATGTATCCAAAGTCATCTCCAAGTGGAGCCAATCTGTAAAATATTTTTTTTTTTAAAGATAGAGTGAGAGAGAGGAGAGAGAGATAGAGAGAATTTTTAATATTTATTTTTTAGTTCTCGGTGGACACAACATCTTTGTTGGTATGTGGTGCTGAGGATCGAACCCGGGCCGCACGCATGCCAGGCGAGCGCGCTACCGCTTGAGCCACATCCCCAGGCCCTCTGTAAAATATTTTGTCGACTATGATTCACAGAACCGTTAAACCCCGTCTTAGCACATTTTACATGGATGGTTATGGGGGGCAAATTACTAATGTTCCAAAAGGAATGAACAAAAGAAAACTGTCACGAACAGAGACAATTCAACAGATCCTCATATCTGTTTCTGACAGATCCTCTGCCTTGAAGACTCTCCTTGGCTTTTCCTGTCCCCCTTTTCTTTTGTAACCTAACTCCTCACTTTGGTACCAAGTTTTTTCTCCAAGAAACTACTCCAAAATATCCTGGATAAGGTCCATGCTCCTACCATACATTTCTAGGACAATGAACTTCTCCTTGACTCTTGGTATCCATGTTATTCTTGTTCAATATCTGCTTTCCTGCTAGATGACAGACTTCTAGAACACTGCCCTGTCCAACAGGAACAAACTAGCAGGGAATGAAGAAATAAATGGAAGGCTTTGGTGTTTCCAAATGGCACTGTGTAGTGACCACATAGGTGGTAGAAACTGGCAAAGTATGATCTTACATAGATTTTTACTGATGCCACGATGGGCAAGGAACTAAAGCCATCGGAAGAAGTGAAGTCCAGTTGCCAGGAAGCAGCAAACTACTCCTGGACTTGGACAGTAGGATCAAGCCACCCATTCTCAGGGGGATCCAAATAGAAGCCCTTGGGGAAAAAATGCAGTTCTAGTTAATGATGAAACTTATACTTTCCCAGGCCCTAGAATATTCAAAAATATTTGGCTACAGAGACTTCAAACAAGATCTGCACAATTTCTTGGCGGGGGGCGGGGGAGTACCAGGGATTGAACTCAGGGGCATTTGACCACTGAGCCACATCCCCAGCCCTATTTTGTATTTTATTTAGAGACAGGGTCTCACTGAGTTGCTTAGCACCTCGCTTTTGCTGAGGCTGGCTTTGGACTCAGATTCTCTTGCCTCAGCCTCTTGAGCCGCTGGGATTGTAGGTATGCACCATTATGCCTAGCTAAGATCTGCACAATTTCTTATTGCTAAAAAAGGACACTTTTTTCCTAGCCTTAATCAAATTCCAAAATTATGCAGTGCTTAAATAAATATACACAGTATATACAAATGCACAATCATTCACACACATAAACTATTTGAACAAGAAAGGAAAATGGGCTTATAAAATATACTGTGGACCAGTTTTGCACATTAAAACAGAAAAGAGCTAAAAAAGATACATTCTCCCCACTGGTAGTTGTCCCTGGAAGAGAGATTAAGGTTGCAGTAATTTAGCTTCCTTCCTTTTTATTTATCAATATTTTCTTCATTTTATGTAATAAATACATTTTGATAACAGTTTTAAGTTATTTTAAACAAAAAACTGCTGTTTAGACAATACTTCAAAGGTATTTAAAAGAAACATCACATACAGAGAAAATAAAATAAGGCAATTCTGTTACTATTCAACATAGCTTTGCTGACAGATTGAAAAAAAAACATGTTTCAACATCCTTAAATGTTTATTTAAATAAATAAATAAAATAAATGTATAGGGAAAAAAAGAAGAAATTCTTTAGGGAAAAAAAAGAACCTATAACTAATCATAATAGCTAAAACTATAAAACATTTACACGAAGATGTAGGAATGTGTGTTTGTGACCATGAAGTAGGCAACACACTACAGATAAAAGAATAACTGATAAGTTAGACATCATCAAATTTAAAACTTCTGTTTTTTGGAAAGACACAGAAAAGAAAATGAAAGTTAACCATCAACTGCAAAATATTCACCAATTTTGCAAAGGCCTTGTATATATAAAGAGCTATTATGATTTAATAAGAAAGTCACACAACTCAATTTTTAAAATAGCAAAAGATTTGACTTGATGCTCCATACAGAATGACTGGCACATGAATGCATTTTCAACATCATTAGTTGAGGAAATCACAGGACAGAAGATACCATTTTACACCCACTAGAATGCAAATATTAAAAACAATGACAAAAGCAAGAGTGAGCGAAAATTTGGATTATATTGGAGCATCTCACAAATTGCTAATGGGCATGTAAATTTTATAACCCCTTTGGGGGAAAGCCTTGGCAATTTATGAGGAAATTAAATATACATTTCCTCACTGATATACTCCCAATTATTTTTACAAAAGAAATGAAAACATGTTCACAAGACTTATATAAAAAATGTTTACAATAAATACCATATTCATAATGACAAAAAAAACGATAGCCTACCCAAATGTTCATCAACAGGGGAATAAATAAATTCATACAATGGAATACTACTCAGAAACATCAAGGAACAACTTATTTGTACATGCAACAGCCAGTATGAATCTCAAAAACACGAGGTGGAGCAGAAGTAGCCAGACATTTAAGAGTACACTCAGTAGAAGGCTATACATCTGATGTGCTCCAAGAGGCAACATCTGTGATAGAATCACATTAATTAGCATTTGTGTCTGGGAGGGACAACTGGCTGGAAATGAGCATATAAAAACTTTCTGAGGCCACAGACACGTTCTATCTTGAGAGAGAAGTGTTCAGTTCCAATTGGTACAATGTTTAGCATATAAATGAAACCAAGATTTAAAATCAGATCACAGAAAAAGGTCTTTGAATTCTGGAAAAGATGTAGCCTCTCACAGGTCAAATTTGGTTTTCTTGTCACCTTGGGGTAGAATTTCTAAAACCTCAAACAGAGAGGGTATGTGCTTAATTGGCTCATTTTATTGGTGAAATACACATACAATCAAAGCAAATGAAAAAAGTATCATCTGATTTCTGTCAAAATTCTCTTTAAACAGAGAAATTAAGAGATCTGTCCTGTAGATTTTAATTTTGCTTATCCCATTAACAAAAGGTCATTTTTTACAATACAATAGCAAAGAAACTCAAGAAGAAGAAAAAGTATAAAATGTAAATCCAAATGTTTAGTATTATTTTCATTCTACAATATTTATAAATTTCTATTGCATGCCAGATAACACAATGATCACTAGAGAAATAAAAAAGAGAAAGTTAGAAATGGCTGTTGAGGAGCTCATAGTCTAGTAAGAGACACACACACACGTATATACATACATGCATACACATATACATATATACTTACGTATACATACATACACACAATTACCTTAAGGTGTAAATAAGGACTGGGGGTGTAGCTCAGTGGTAAAGTACTTACTCAGCATGCAAAGGCCCTGAGTTCTATTCCCAGCACCACACACACACACACACACACAAAAAAAAAGTCTAAACAAATGTTCTTGAAAATAAATTTAAGACCTCACTAGGAAAAACGTATCACTTTTCTTCTCTCCAAAATCACACATTCAATATTGATGAATAACAGGTAAAAAGCAAACATAATGAATTTAGCTATTCTTTTTCTAAAGGCACAAACATTTTAAAAAAGAAAAATTTATTTTAGTAATTATTTCCATATTCCCATGCTCTCAGCTTCAGGGAGAAGAACTTATATTCCTTTTTCTTCTTCTTAATTATTTTTCATTGACAACTAAAAAGTACACATAATTATCATGCACAAAGCCTTGTTTTGACATACCTAGCTGAGCACCATGGAACGGGTGCATTGAGCTAATAAACATATGCATTATTCACACAATTATTTTGTTGTAAGAATACTTAAAATCTATTCTCTTAGCAGTTTTCAGGAAACTGTATATTATTAACTACAGTCGCCATGCTGTACTGCCCATAATACTTTTTAAAGAACATCATTCTTCCCACAGAAAAGGATCTCAGGCAACTGTGTCTTATACCACTTTTCCACACCTTGCACACCATCCCAGAGCTGGTTCCGTAGGCTCCTGTGCACAGTTAATCTGAAGGCTGCTCAGGGAACTGTAGTGTGGGGCTCAAAATGAAGAAAGAAGATGGGTTGATTCTCACTCAGGGAATCTCAACTGTACTTTCCTCTTCCATCCTTTCCTGAGTCCACTTTTGCCCCACTATTCTACTTAAAAACCACTCATTTGAATATCAACAATGACCTTCAAATCTGCTGGAGCTGATGGTCAGTTCTCACTCAACATCCCTGACGAGCAACACTTCTCTTGGCTTTCAGAACACCACATACTTTGTCCTTTCTTTTTCAGCACTTCCTTCTTACTTTCTTGGGGGTCTTTCTTATCTCCACAATTGCCCCCCAATCTCAGCTATGTATAATATCATTATAAATTCATAGAATGCTCAACACCAAGAGTGAACTCTAACATAAACAAAAGATTTTTGGAGATACAGATGAATCAGTGTAAGTTCATCAGTTCTAACAAATGTACCACCATAGTAGGGGATAGTAAGAAATATCTGGGGGCAAGGGTAGATGAAAATCTCTGAGCTTTCTATTCATTTTTGCATGAACATAAAACTGCTCTAAAGAATGGAGTCTATTTAAAAATACACCTCCTCTCCAAATAAAGGCTGTGAAAGAAAGGACCCAAACAACTGCTGTTTTACAGTACCACTACAAAAGTCAGGGAACTAAATGATTACCAAATATTTATTTCTAATGTCAGTATTTAAACCTCATTCAAAATATACAAACATTGTTGGGAGTGATTCTCATGAAGGTCACCTCAGTAAGTTTAGTACAATCTGACACTGTTACTGAAATCATTTTTCACACGTACACAACAACAACAACAAGAAGAAACAAACCATTCAAAGGAAATGGTTTCATCTAGGATGAACTTTCAGCCTTCACACTAACTTTTCAGTCATTCTCAGAAACTAGTTCCTAGAGATACTCTCTAGGAACTGAGATTTATATTTAACCAGATTCTTACTCCTGCTGAAATTCAGTGAGCATGCCTAGAAAACCCACACAGCACAATGTACTTTGGTCAGGATTATTAGTATGAACATCAGGGTCAGTTAATGGTGATCAAGATCAAAATCACAACACCAAGAACAGCAAATTCAATAGCAATTATTTTATCTAAAAATAATTTAAAATCATTTTTTCTTCATTCTGGCTGAGAAAGAAAAGAGGCATACATGGACTCAATTCACCAGAAACACCCACATTCAGCCAATGGTCATTAGTCACAGGTCAAGCACTGTCCCACCTGGAGGGAATGTGAGAAGTGAGGAAGAGACACTCAGTACAAGGCCCTAACCAGGAAGTACTGGGTTCATAGCCCATGTGAAACCTTCACTCAATACATTACTAATTTACTGTTTCATTATTCAGACTTTAAAGTGACCCGCTGTCACGACCCTAGTGAGTCACCCTCTTGTAGGCTCCACCTGCGCAACAATAACAAAGAGGCCCTTGCCTCTAGAGGGGAAATACCCCATCTTTTGCTGTCATATACTGTTCCTTCTACTACTGTAGTAGTTCCTGCAAAGTTGAGTTTTTTAAAGTCATATAAATAAAACAAGAACAGAGTTTGTGTGTGACACAATAACACCCACTGTTCTGTATGATTAACATGCCCCAATTAAAAAAAAAAAAGTTTCATATATAAAACAAGAACACAGGAATTTTTTAAGTAAAACATTATAATTTTAAGAGAGAAAAAAGAAAAGCAGGAAGGGTAGTTCCTATAAGTTACTTTTTAACTTCGAGTCTTGGAGAAGTGGTCATAATTTTGAGGTTTCAGTATCTGAGCAGAGAAAACCAATCTACCTACCTACCTACCTACCCATCTACCATTTTTCTTGAGAGAAGACACAGTTAAATCTGCAGTGCCCATGATGATGGGCATGACACATTTTGCTAGGAGCTCGAAAGCTTCCCAGATGAACAAAAGTTTCCTTCCAGAGTAGCCAAGGTAGTAAAGAGAGTGCAGGCTTTGTCTGTGACAGATCTAGTTTTGAAATAGCTCATCCAAAGTGTAGCTTGTACAAATAGCTTGGAGTAGGCTGAGCTCAGATTTCTTGCAAAGTAACAAAAGCAACAAGGCCTCGGTACTTAACTGTCCTCCTGCCTAGGATGCTCCAACCTGATATAGCAGCCTCATCTCTCCAACTCTGCCATACCCTCACTTAGATAATCGCTTCTCTCTGAGGCCTTCCCTAGCCTCCCTACTTTGCATCAAAGTGTCTGTGAGCATGTGTGTAATGTGTATGTGTGTGTATGTATGCAACATTCATACTCACATACTGTCCATCTACTTCCCCCACACACACCTCCGCCCCACAGAATCCTGATCAGGACATTTAGTACATAGGTATGACCTGTCTAGTTTACCATCTTTCTCCCACTAGACTGGTAAGCTCCACAGTGCATGATGTAGTTGGTCTTTATTTTTCTTGTCAATTTTGTTCACTGCCTAGTGTCTAAAGGAGGCCTAGGAGTATAAATGTCACCAAAAAGTTCTTGAATAAAGGAATATGATCTTTCAGGGTTTTCACTAGAGACCTTGTAAGTAAAGACCTCAGGAAGCAAAAAAGGCACTTAGTTAATGGTGAAGAAGAGACTGTACAAAGGCTTTAAAAGCATTTTTAAAAATAATAACAATGTCAAAGGTGACACAACACAGCTGATTAAATACTAAAAAATTGAAAGAAGAAAAAATTGCTATAAATCCTCAGAAATGAGATTATACTGGGTTATTCTACATGATAAGACATAGAAAAGTGCATTTTTTGATTTAAATTTTTGTAATTTTTATTATGATGGTTTCTTTGTTGACTCATAAGTTATTTTTTTTTACATTTATTTTATTTATTTATTTTATGTGGTGCTGAGGATCGAACCCAGCGCCTCACGTATGCTAGGCAAGCACTCTACCACTAAGCCACAGCTCCAGCCCCTGCACTTCTCTTTTACAGGTCAAAGTTTGGGAGTAGAGTGAGTTTGAAAACAGATTATGGGCTACAAGTGTAAATTCTTATGTGCTTCACCACTTGCTACATCCCTGATCAGGCCAATAACTAAAACAGACAACAAAACTGAACAAGGTAACCCAGTTTTATTTTACTTTGATTCATTTACTTTTGACAGAAGGGAAAAACAATAGAATGTATTGTTTATCAGAGCAATAATCATGTCATCAAAATTTTTCTTAATTACTATTTTTCTGACTGGAAGTTTATAAATGAATGCACTAATAATTAACACTTTTACAACAAACATTTTGGAAGACTAAGATTGCAAAAAATAAGCTACTCAATCTTTGTTTCTATTATCGTTTCTTTCCCAAACAAATACAGGAAAAAATACATATATAAAGTCAAAGCAAATATCTGATCCATTTTTCATGTAATATAAAAATTATGAGGAGTATCCCCAAGATTTTAAATCCATGAATAAAAAATAAAGACTTATCCACATCTCCTTTGAATAAGTGAACTTTCCTTATCAACTAAAATTTATTAAATATAATCAATATATTAAAGACATAATTGATATAATTTTCAGAAATATGCTCATTGTATAAAAATACAAGTAATTGCATAAGAAAAAGAAAACTCTGGAAAAAGATATGTTCTCAAATTTTGAGCAAAAATTATTAGTAATGCTTTGAGCAAAATAATTTTAAAACTTAGAGATATTTATAACAATGGATACAAACAGTTTTTCTCCAGAGTCAAAGTAAACATGACAATTATTTTTAAAGTAATCATTTTTTCCTGATTAAACTAGAGTGCTCAGAAGACCCTGAGCAAGACCCTGTCTCAAAATAAAAAAATAAAAAGGAGTGGGAATGTGGCTCGGTGGGTAAGCGCCCCCGAGTTCAATTTTCTGGGTACCAAAAAATTAAAAAATAAAAAACAAAACACTAGAGAGCTGTTGTGCTGACATATTTTACAAAATTAAAACTTCTAAATACAGCTACTCAAAAAACATGATAACAAATAAAACTTCCCTAAGCCTTTCAAATATTACTTTAAAATTTCCATTCATAATTTGGCCTTATGTAAGTGTACAGCTGACAATTCATTCTTTTTGTCCAGTTGATGTGTTACCCTGTTATGTTTCTGTTTCCCTTCATGGTGAATACTGAAAAGAGACTACTCATTTTCAGAATCTCAAAACACATAACTGTGCTAGGCAACTATTCTCATTATTCTGATTACCTTAATTCCACCAATTTAAATCAACATTTAGTCCATTTAATATTTGCTTAATATTGAATATTTTAAAACACAAAATATTATACAATATAATTCCAAGAAGGTGTGTTCTAATGCAGTAATGCTGACTGAGGGGCAGGCCAGGGAGCTACTTGCAGTGGATTAGTAACAGGTAGAAGATCCCTCTGCAAAATAAATCTAGTGAGATTTTGAGAAAAATAAAATTAAAATTCAAAACAGCATGTATGATCCTTTGGGTTAGTGAGACTCGCAGGTATGTGTTACATATTTCTGTCAAATATCAATGTTTCTCACTTTATTTAGTGCTCAATTTTCAAATTGTTAAACTTATTCTGCAGATCTGCACAATATGCATTTAAACTAAGACTTTAAAAGTTATGTTCTCAAAAATGATTTTGCTTTGTTTGTAATTATAGTCTACTAATCGCAACTATTTTCACTTACAAACAATATTCCTCTAATTCAGAATCAAATGAAATAACAACATGGAATGAGTAGACAGAGGTACATCAGTGTCTCTCTCAGGACATCATTATATGGAGGCATGGCAGAAGTGATGGAAAAAATAATTTTCTCTTATATTGGGTATCACTCAAGAATCTATTTCAACTTATAAGAATAAAACTATATGACACAGTAAAATATCAGATAATCAATCAATTAATCAAATAAATCTCATTTCAATAAATAATATCCCCAAGGCATCAAGATCTCAGTTGACTCAGCAAACAATGATAAAGGATTAGTATCTACTTCATAATATACTGTATGTATGTGTGTGTGTATATATATATATATATATTATAGAAGACCATCAATTCAAAAGAAGAGGCTGGGTTGTATCCAAGTTTTTAATAAACCTCTCTAGCTCTGCCCTAAATGTCTTTCTACTTCATCTCTGAGAAACACCTATGGAAAGCACAGTATAAAAAATCAGGTCTTCCATTTTTACAGAACACCATGTAGATATATGATTGCTCTCTTAATGAAAATAAAAAAAGGAATATAATATAAAATCTTTTTAATGTACCAGCAAGGCAACAATGAAGTAAGGAACGTCAAAACAAAGTAAAAATGAGAATGCTGGAGGTAGGAACGCATGGAAACCAGACCTTGATCGACTCGAACATGCATTATAACAATCTCTCAGGGGCCTAGAGATTGAACCAGGGCTACCCAAGTAGAAGCATCAACAAACCCTTGCACAGAATCAGTCCCCCCAGCACCACACCTTCAGTATAGGAGTGCATTAGAAATACTCCTGCTGCATCAAAAGAGGCACTACTGTTTAACACCAGCATTCTTCAGGAGTGGAAAATCTCCCCTGAGAATTCATGCCAACCACTGGTAACTCATGTAGTTTTGTGGGCCAAATTTACACTGTGTGCTTCAGATACCTCAAGCAGAGAATTTAAAGATGTCCCAGATTGTCAATGGCTATCAGAACCCAGAAGAAGCAAATATAAATACTCTCTGGGAAAATCTACTGTCATAAACTCTTCAAAGTACTCATACAGATAAAACTTACAAGGAGTGTAAGCTCATGGTAAAAAAAAAAAGTCATAAAAACATAAGGAAATAAGACACCATGAGCGAGAGTTTCTTTCTCGTGAGAAAAGGGCAGATGAGTCAGATCAAAAAGACTTTAAATACTGGAATTATCAGCATAAAATAAGCATATTTAATATGTCTCAAAAATAAGAGGTTTGGAAAGGAATAAAATGCCATCTAAAAAAACACCATACTAATATGAAGAAGGATCCAAAAATAATGGTGAAAAATTAAAAATAAAAAAACTTCACACTAATTCTTTTTACTTATTGAGCAACACGTACTAGGTATTAGACCTTCACAGGGGCTCTGGGGATAAAACAGTAGGATAAAAAAAATTTTTTTAATATAAAAATCCTATGGCATACACTATAATCCTAGAGGCTTGGGAGGCTGAGGCAGGAGGATCAAGAGTTCAAAGCCACTCTCAGCAATCAAGTCAGTGAGACCCTGTCTCTAAATAAAATACAAAATAGGGTTGGGGGTGTGGCTCAGTGGTTGAATGCCCCTAAGTTTAATCCCTGGTACCCTGCCCCCCCCAAAAAAAAATCCCCTTCAACAAGGGCAATTTTTAAAAGCAAAATATATTGTGTATTATGTGCATGTACAAATATTTAGCAGCAAATCCCATCAGTATGTACAACTATAATGTACCAATAAAAAATGTGGGGAAAAAATAAATAAATAGCAAGCAGAATATATAAGTAACTGAACAAAGAAAAAGTGAACCTAAAGACAAATAAAAAAAAAACTGTCCAGAATTGTTTACAAATACAGACAGATATCAAAAATATGAAAGAGAAGAAAAAGGAAGGAAGAAATCTAACATACATTTTATTCAATTTTCAGAAGGAAATAAGATGTGGAAGAGGCATTATTTTAAGAAATTAAAATAGCTGGGTGCTTTGACATACACCTGTAATCCCAACAGCTTGGGAGGCTGAGGCAGGAGGATCACAAATTCAAGGTCAGCTTCAGCAACTTAGCAAGGCCTAAGTAACTTAGACCCTGTCACAAAATAAAAAGGGGTAGCGACAAGGCTCACTGGTTAAGTGCCCCCTGGGTTCAATACCTGGTACACACATAACACAAGAGAGCAAGAGCAAGGGAGAAAGAAAGAAAGAAAATTTTACTAACATCAGTTCACACTTATTATTATTTTAAAATTCTATTTGTCAACAAACTACTTAAGAAAACAAGTTCTCTCTGTGTTCACCACTGAATGCCAAATCTTGAGAAATTTCTCTTAGTTTCTACAGGAAACATTTTTTAATAGAGGAAATCTCATCTCTTCCTAGAACTATTTTATAGAGTTGATGAATATAAAAATGTATGCAATGCAAGAAGGAAACAGTCAAACCAAAATACAAGTTGTACGATTTAGACACAATCTAAAATAATGTCTGGTACCACCAAAACATTGTTTCCCCAATTTATTTTCTTTTTAGCATCATATGTGAAATGTTGTTTGCCTCTTTTCTACTCATCCCTTGCACCATCCTGCCCTACACCCATTGAGTATAAGTTCCACCAGATTAGGGATCTTGTTTGCCTTCCTCAGTATTGTAGTCTAGCACCTAGAATAGTGCCCAAAGTAGAGATGCTCAATGGACATGTGACAGATGAATGAATGACAGAGTGAATGAGCAGTCTTGGGGTTGAAGCACTGTGCCATTCCAGGGCTGTCATTCTTCACATCTTGTTCAAGGTGAATGTCACTCTGGCAGTTGTGCCAGTCCACATAGTATGGCAAGAAATAGGCCAGAAACCATATGCAGCCAGCATATACACACAGCTCAGGCCTTATGTGTCTCTAACACATCCTGTTATATTTGTGAGCTGGCCATAATTTGCCTCTCTCCTAATATAGAAAACAGGGGAAAATTGTTTACACCTCATGATTAAGCTCATTCTTCGAATAACTGAGTATATATTCACATTAAGAACTTCATATATTGATACTACTGTGTCAAGTATTCTATAAATAAAGTTTATATTTTTAACAATGATTAAGGATTCGGATTTCCAACTATAAATTAGTCCACTGTAAATTCTTTGGTCATTCCTCAGTCTTTGCTAGTTAAAAATATCTCTAGAGAAATTCTTTAGTCAGTCAACTGAACTATAAAACAAATAACTCAAGTTGCTGACTCGGGAGTGGTCAGTTCTGTGATTTGCCAATTTCAATCTGCAGTTTAATAGAGCCAAAGTATTTTAAGAGTCTGGATGTAGACTTCAGTAAGATTGCATAGAATGCTACACTGACCTTCATACATATCACTCTGATGAAAAGTACACCTTCCCATTTGGTAATCCCCATCAACTGGAATACAGAAACCCAACTCTTTGGAACAGGTTATACTTCCACCATTAACTGACATGAACATTAAAAGCCTATTTTATATTTCTGATTTATTCTATGGTAATCACCATCAGCAGGGCAACCAATGAAATTCTAACTGAAGGCCTATGGTGAACACCAAACCCAAGAAGCAACTGTGCCACTGCGGAGAATTACAGGGATAATGGAAACCTGAAGTAAAACCACGCCAATATCCATCTTCCATCTTGTTTTCATCCTCCCTAAGCATCTACATGCCACAGTGATTGTCAGACTTCACTTGCTTAAGCAGCAGACTGCCTCCATTCAACAAAAATTTGTAAGAACTAAATAAATAAAATATATAAAAGCTGAACTGTTGACTGGCAGAAGGAGTAAGAACAGTAAGTACCTCTTCTGTGGTACTCGGGAATTTCAAGGTTTCAATAAGAAATCAACTCTGAAAAGCAATGGTCTAAGTGAGGAAGAAGATGATTTAATAATGAAGAAAAAATAACAATATATCATGGAGCAAGCTTCATAAGACTTTTCTAAGTAAAACATTTCTGATAAATGTTTACCTGTCTCATTTGGCTTAACCACTGAGCCCACCCTCAGCTCTTTTTATTTTTATTTGCGATATCTCTCAAAAGTTGCTCAGGACCTCAATAAATTGCTAAGGCTGGTGGCCTCACTAAATTGCTGAGGCTGGCTTTGAACTTGTGATCCCCCTGCCTCAGCCTCCTAAATAGCTGGGATTACAGGTGTGTGCTATGGCACTCAATGAGGCTTATTTGTTGAAGCCTCAATGTTCAGAGCAGGGCTTAAGGAACATGAATGGGTCATGAGGGCTCTAACTTCATGAGTGGATTAATCTATTGATGGATTCATAGCTGAATAGACTATTGGAAAGATATAGAAACTCTAGGAGGTGGAACCTAGTACCTAGTTAAAGGAAGTTGAATTGGGGATTATATTCTGTGCGCACCTTTATGTAGCCAAGAAAGAGGAGGGAAAAAAGTTTAACTAACTTGTATAGTGAACTAGGAGGGTAAATCACCTGCAAATAAGGATTTGAAAGACTATATCTAACTACATAAAAGCTTAAGTTACTTGTCACAGATGGGCCACCTTGAAGAAAGAGAAAGGAGGTCCCAAGATTACCCATTCAAAACAGAATTTCCAATGCATCATGCACAGTCATGCACAGTATTTGGATTGGAAAATTTACAAGCCAAGTTCATCATTTGATATAATACAGAAAGTGAATGAAACTGGATTTTCTCATCCATCAATGATAACCATCATTTGTTATTTTATAAGATACATGAAAGTGGCAATTACAGAGTTCTTGTTTATTTGAATATATCTATCCTACTGTTGATTACTCTGGTGAGATTGCAATGGAGCTAAATAAGGATTAGGCCCACCTAACAGCAGGATGGACTCACTTATGCTATTGCCTATATGGAATATTTTGTAGCCACTGAAAGTACATAATAATATTTAAGACCTGGGAGAAAAACTGTATTTATACTAAGTAAAAATGAATATAGAAGACTATGATTTTAATTTTGTTATTTTATTTTAAATGAAATACATATTCATAGGAATAAAACTGGAAATATCTATCCCAAAATATTACCCGTGGCTGAGTGGTGGTTGGTTCTATTATGTTTACACTTTTCAACATTTGTCAAATTTTCTATGTAAAATCAGAAAAAAAAATTAACACAAAATAAAATCTTACACAGAGAAAAGATGCGATATACCTAAAATTCTGTGATTTGTATGTAAATGTCAGAGCTGTTCTTAACTGTATGACTGTGTGGCCAAATTCCAGTCCCAACTTGTGGATGGAACAGCTGCTCAATGCAACTGCTAAGGTGAGTCAGCCTAATTGCTACAAGCATCTGGGAAAGCCCCATGTGGGAAATGACACAGCCACACCTTCCAGTTCTCAAGAGCCACTCAGTCTCTCATAAACCAGAATTACTACTTCTATGATGAAGCCTCACCAGTGCACAGCTCCAGTCCCATCTAGAAGCCTCCACTTAAGCAGATGAGGCTTATTCAACTGTTTAAGACTGCTTTCATAAGAATGCAAAATATAAGAAAATTTAGACGGTTTGCCACCTAAATGTCACAGCTGTGTACTGTCAATGAGGCTCTGGAATCATCAGAGACACAGCCTATGAAATCAACAGATCCAGGTTCAAGCTGGCTCCCCCATTTTTTAACTGTGTGAATGTGACACAAGCCTCAGTTTATTCAGCTTTCAATGAAATTGACCACACCAATTTCCAGAATTTTAGTGAATATTTAAAATATAACAGTAAGTACGGCATCTGCTAACCTAATAATGCTTCAGAAGTCTAAACACATAGAATTTTAAAATCATGTAGCCCCTTATCAGGGAGAAAAATGGATGCCATACAGTCTTTTTAAAAAATTTTTATATTTTTTATAGTAGATGGGCATAATACCTTTATTTTATTTTTATGTGGTGCTGAGGATCAAACCCAATGCCTCACACATGCTAGGCGAGGCACTCTACCAACTGAGATATAACTCCAGCCCTGGATGCCATATATTCTTAAAATCTAAATCATCCAGGACAACTTGTCAGCCCTATACACTTAAAGTGGTCAATGAGCCAATGCAAAGCACTTGAACAGGAGGTCCATTTTTTATTCTACTAATTTATTTATTTTTTCAGTGCTGGAGATGAAACCCAGGACTTTACACATGCTAGGCAAGTGCTCTACCACTAAGCCTCATCCCATCTCTGGGTGGTCTATATTTTAAAGGATATAAGCTCTGAAACAAGTTTGTGAACTGGATAGATTTCTGGAAAAATCATATCATTCTTCTCTGTATCATCTTCTCTAAGCCTACACTGAATAAAACAGGGCAATGGTGAAAATGGCACCACAAACCCATAGGAAATGTAGAAGCTGGAAATGTAGAAGCACTGCCTTCTATGCGATCAAACAGGATCAGTAAAGACAGCAGAGCCTACGTTAGAAAGAGGATATATTTCAATAATACCTCATAATACTAATATATCCTCACAGAAATTATGAAAATAATAAATACTGAAAATATTTAATCCTAATATCCTAAACAGAATATTGTAACTATAATTATAAACCAAATAAGATACCATGAAATGGAAGGCAAAGAAACAATGATAAAAAACTAGAGTCAATGATTAAAAATTCTAAATGATTGAAATATTCTAAAGAATTAGAATATTTTTAAAACACTGCTTCAAAAAAGGAGACAGCACAGTGTATTACTTTCATAGTACATAATTTGAGACAGACTTAGTGCTGAATCCTATTTCTGCCAATTACTCTATGAGAAATAGTAGGTCAGTTATTTAACCACTTAGAACATCCATTTCTTTATCCACAAAAAGGGACTTTCTAATGCTTCCACAATGGCATAACAACCAAAGATATGTAAACTTCTTGGCACAGGATACATTTCTAATGTTCTACATTGGCAGAAAAGAAAAATAAAAAAAAACTCTATAGGACCAAGGTAACATACAGCCTGACAGGCTACACCAAAAGAAAAGAGATAATGCATCAAAAGCTGGATGTCCACTGAAAGATATAGGACATAAAATAATGGTGACCTGACCTAGGTGATAAACACTGTTGAAGAGATAAAAATTGAAGGCTGTTTAAGCCAGAAAATGAAGTGGGCACTTATCACTGTAACCTGAAGGAGTCAAGGAGACAAGCAGGTTAAAGTAAATGACTATAGGAAACAAGTCAATCTGATGCAATCCTTGCCCAATCAGAAATGGCTTTCATGACGCTCAGGATAAGAGAAAAGCCAATAATGAAAGCCAGTTCAAGGGGCACACATTTGCTCCTAGGAAAGAAGGCAATGAGACCTAGGCTAGAAATTTCCTATCACTTTCATTTGGACAGAGTCAAAGGTTATCACTACCTTCTTCACTGTCCTTCAGACAACAGGAAGGACCCTGAAGGTGCTGAGAAAGAGCTGTGAAGAATGACATCCCAGTACACCATCAAGGGTAAGAAACAACAGACACTGGTGACTAAGCAGTCTCCATTCCCAGAGAACAGCTCACCTTGACTCAGTACAGCACAGTGGGCCACACTGAGTTCAGTCCACGCTCTCCATTACTACATACCTTGGACAGCTATTGTTTTGCATCTACCAAAAGGTTCCTTTAAAATTATTCTCATGTACGCTTCCTGAGGCAGGGTCTTGTCTTGTATATCATAAGTTTCTCAACCGGACACTTTTGTGCATCCCCAAGAACTCACTGGTGTGCCTAGAACAGAGGAACATTCAAGCTTAACAACTCCAAAGTGGAATCATAAAATTCATAAACTAAAAGAACCTTAGAATTCAGTATAGTTCACTGTAAATAAAAGCATTAAAGTATTCATTAGCTTGGAAACAAAAAATTCACAATGAGCCCTCTCCACCTCTCATCCTCCATTTTTCTTATTTTCTATTTTTAGCCTTTTATTTTTTATTCGCATAAAATATATAAAACATAAAAGACAGCACTTCAAACTGAAAACAAAGGTAAACTACTGAGTTAACCTCTTTATAAGTTGACTTATAAAAAGATGGTCATCTCTCTGAGGCCAAAATGTTACCCTCACAAATGATATCTTTTATATTCACGTGTATATGAAAGGCTATGTGCAAAAACCAGGAAGCTGGCACCTAATAAAGAACAAAGACCATTGTTCATTTAGTCCCTCATTCATAATTTGTATTTACATGTAAAAGAATATGAAATGTGATTCTAACTAGGAAGTAGTGTTTTTATTTTGATCATGTCAGTAACACCTCTTTTTACGCTGTGTTAATCTATATAAACGTGGATTTTTAATCCTTTCAGGTTCACAAAAGTGCTATATCATTGAGTGTCTGAGGAAAAGACTGTCCCATTCTCCCCACTTAAATTTCAAGACACTAATAAGCTCCTTTGAAGTTATCTTGGTGGGGAGGGGATCATAGGGGGTCCCCTGTAAAAACTGAAATAAGTGATATCTTGAGCAAAGTAAGAGGTTTAATTCTAAAAAACAATTCTTAGAGCCAAAAAAATACCATTCTCCCCTCACCCCTTCTGCCTCACCCCCAGGGCTGAAGGCCAAACTCAGGGCCTTGCACGTGGTAGGCAGGCACTCTCTCTGCCACTGAGCTAAAATCTCCAACCCCTAAACCGCTCTCTTGATAGTTCTTCAGAACCTCGTTATACTTGGCAATCTCCCACATTTAATCATTCTGTAAAAAATCAGGCTACACCTGCAAATAATTAAGTACAATCACAAAAAGCAGGTGCCACAACTAATATAAAACAAAACTAGGATACTCCTGCCATTAACTTAAAAGTATTCGATTAAATCTTCAAAGTAATATATAATGTATTCACATCACACAAAGATCATGCTCTCCTGAGGACACCAAAATATAGTGTAAAAGCACAAAGAAAAGCCAAGAGTTTTATCTCTTTAAAAAAAAAAAAAAAAAGGAGACAGATGTTGCCTGAAATTTGAAACCTTATCAAGTCTCATATTGTTTCACGTGACAATAATCTCAGTTTATTTTGAATAAGAAAATAATATTGGAAAGTAAAAATGTCATTTGGGGATGCTTGTGGGTCACTTAACAAACTATCAAAAAGAAAGCAAAGAAATAGATTTAAAAAATTATTTTGAGAGGTTGAACCTAACAGAAGGAAATATGAGATAACTTTTTTAAAAAGTCTCTAAAATATAATTTTCAAAAGCAATATAAATTTTAGGGTTATAGATAGCCAATAGAATAGGCCTGTTTATCTCTGCTTCTCTCCTAATCCCCATTATAATGATAGTAAAGAGAAAAAGACAGAATCCACAAAGACAAAAGGATAGGACAGACAACAGACATCAAAGGGACAGCAGACACCTCTGGGACAGCAGAGGTGACTACAGAGTCTGAAGAGCAAAGAAAAGCCAGCTAACTGCCCCTGAAAGGCCAAGGAAGGCAGCTTCCTATTCCTCAGAAGAAAAGAGTCGGAAGGGGACTGAAAAGAGCAGGCTGTCTATATAAAACACACACGTACCCTTCTATCATATTTTAAAATTAACTCAAAATGGCTTAAAGCTCTAGAATTAAGATCTGAAACAACTTTCTGAAGAGTGACCATGAAAATAGCACAAACACACACACAAAAAGATCTGAAACAATAAAATCCATAGAAGAAAACCCAGGGAAAGCTTTATAAGACATGGGGCCATTGGATTTGGCAATGGATTTCTTGTACATAGCACCCAAAGTATAGGCAGTAAAACAAAATAAACAATGGGACTACATAAAATGTGAAGATTTTCATACAACAAAGGGACTAATAAACAGAGTGAAGAGGCAACCTACGGAATGGGAAAAAAGATCTTTTGTGTTGGTAAATCTTACAGGATGTTAAAAAAAAAAAAAAAGAACTCCTACAACTGAACAACAAAAACTCCAATAAACCTATTAAGAAATGGACAGAGGACTTGGAACAGACATTTCTCAAAACATGATGTACAATGGTCAACAAGCACATAAAAAGTTGCTTAGCAGCACTAATCATGGGGAAACTGGAAATTAAAACCACATTGAGATATTACTTCCCACCCATTCGAATGGAATACAGAAAACAGTGTTGGCAAGGATGTGGAGAAACTGGAATCCTTGTATACTCTTGGAGAAATGTAAAGTGGTATAGTCACCAGGGAAAACAAACAGGCAGTTCCTCAAAATATTAAAAATGAAATTGCTGATTCAGCAATTCTACTGCTGGTATTCATATGAAAGAATGGAAAGCACTGACTTGAAGACATATTTACACACCCATGTTCACTGCAGCACTGTTCAAGAACAGTGCACCATTTAGGTGGTAAATGGACATTGACAGATGAATACATGAATAAAATATTATATATGCACACAATGGAAATAGTATTCACCTACAAAAAAAGAAGAAACTTCCATCATTTGCTATAACATGGATGAGCTTTGAAGTCATTATGCTAAGCGAAACAGCCAGTCACAAAAAGACAAATACTGCCTTCATTCCACTTTTATAACTTAAAGAAACAAAAAGTAGATGATGATTGCCCAGAGTAGAGGAAGGAGAGAAACAGTAGCCATTTAGTGGGTAGGGAGCTTTAGTTTTACAAGATGAAAAAAAAAATTCTAGAGCTATTTTGCACAATAATGTGCATGTGGTTAACACTACTGCACTATACAAATTTTATATTGTGCTTTTTTACCACAATGAAGAAAAATTGGGGACATTTTCCTGGACTATCTGAATAGGTCCAGTGTAATCACAGGGTTCTTAGAAGTAGAAAGGATAGGTAGAAAATCAATTAGAAAAATGCAATGTGAGCTATATTTGGCCTACTATTGCTGACTTTAGTGATGGAAGAGGGTCATGGGACAAGGCAACTTCCAAAAGCTGGGAAAGTAAGAAACTGAGTTTTCTCCTGAGCCTCCAGAAAGGCAAGAGGATCTCCAAGTTCAAAGCCAGTTGCAGCAATTTAGCAAGGCCCTAAGCAACTTAGTGGGGCCTAGTTTCAAAATGAAAAATAACAAACAACTGGGGGTATGGCTCAGTGGTTAAGCACCCCTGGGTGCAGGGAGGGAGGGAAGGAGGAAGGGAGGGAGGGAGGAAGGGAGGGAGGGAGGGAGGGAGGGAAGGAGGAAGGGAGGGAGGGAGGGAGGGAGGGAAGGAAGGAGGAAGGGAGGGAGGAAGGAAGGAAGGAAAGGGGAGGGAGGGGGGAGGGGAGGGAGGGGGGGAGGGGAGGGAGGGGGGAGGGGAGGGGGGGAGGGGAGGGAGGGGGGAGGGGAGGGGGGGAGGGGAGGGAGGGGGGAGGGGAGGGAGGGGGGGAGGGGAGGGAGGGGAGGGAGGGGGGGAAGGGAGGGAGGGGAGGGAAGGGGGGAAGGAAGGGAGGGAGAGAAGGAAAAGAAAAAGAAAGGAATGCAGCCCATGCACACTTTCATTCCAGCCTAGAGACACCTGCATGAGCTGAGCTTCCTGAATTACCAAACTGTTATAACAAAGTTGTGCTGCTTTAAGCAAAAAGAAGAAGGAAAAGCAGTCAGAACCCAATATCCTCTCTCCCATCAGTTAGAGCCACATAACCCATCCTAATCCTGTAACAGATGGAAGTTTACTTTGGAAAAAAGGGCACAGAAAGACTTCAGATTCAGGGACTCCAGAAAAAGCTGAACAGGCATTTAGATCTAACCATTACAGGTGTGGATGGTGAGACCGTGGCTTTCCCTGCTTGGTTCCCCCAAATCCTCTCAGGCAGGCTTAACCCTTACAAAAAGGTAAATAGAGGAACGTTTTTTGGAGAAAGTAAAATATCCAAGGGGAAAAAAAATGTCCAGATTCTGATGAATAGGAGTCACCCACTGATATAAACAAGTCCCTGCCCAAGAACTACAGGGAAGCCCTCCAGGTAACGAAGTTTCCAGTCTATTTTCTATTGTCTCCTTAAATATGAACAGAAAACTCAATTCTCACCATTTATTTCAGAAAAAAATCTTTGACATTAAAGGCAGGGATCAAACAATCAGATAAAAAAGGGGGACATACAGAAAAATGTGTAAAGAGCAGAGAAAACCAGCAAAATAATACAATTCATATTCTCAAAGGAAAGGAGGAAACATGTAAACTATAAAACAAAAACTCTATTCTACTTTTAAAAAGGAAATATTCAGAGGCCCTCAAAAATTAAATTCAAAATTACAAGCATGCTAGCTGAAATTAAAAACTCAATAGATACCAAGAAAACCTCTCAGAAAATAGAATAACACAGAGAGATGGAAAATAACAAAGAAAAAGACAAAAGAAAATTAAAGGATCAATCAATACATTAGTCTAAAATTTAACAGAAATCAATAAATGACAATTAAAACATGCTACGTTGTTTAGAAATAGGTAAGTGACTATCAGAAAATACTAAACTCTAACTCTAATAATGAAGATTCCAATGTCAAATATGTATATCAAAAAATTGAAAGAAAATTATTCTAGGGTAGGAAAGCATTAGTTACAATATTTTGTTTTTTTAAAAAAAACACATGATTGTTTAATATACATATATAATTAATTAAATGGCAGAAATATATGCTTGACCATTTCAGTTTTATCCCCCAACTATTTCTCATATTTTCAAATTGGTCACAAACAACTGTTTGTTTAGATCTTCTCAATGTAAATATACAGAGAATATTAAACTATGCATAAAGATACATAAAGAAATCTAAAACTCTATTTACCTGAATCACGTTGTTACTTTTCTTCATCAGTCTTCCTTATGATCTAGGAGGAAATTAAGTATATTAAAGTTCATTCTTCAGATAATGAACTGCTCATAAGAAAAAAAACCCAGTCAAGATAATTATTATTCACTTCTTATTATCCATCCGTAGGGGGAAAATGTCCTTTCCCACTTCCCAGCTTACTTTTGGTTGCATTGAAATTCAAAGTAACCTGCAATTAGGCAAAACCAAGCAGAAGAGGAATGTAAATCCAACACCAATAAAACATCATACACCAATAGGACAGTGTGAATTTTTAAATCATGTGCCTTCATAAATTAACCCTTCTCTATTTAGGCAAATGAGCACTAATATACTATAAGGAGAACAATAAACTAGGAAGCATATTATTCAAACTATAAGAATTACAACTCTGGGGGCTGGGGTTGTGGCTCAGTGGTAGAGTGCTCGCCTAGCATGCATGAGGCACTGAGTTCAATCCTCAGCACCACATAAAAAAATTAAATAAAGATACTGTATCCACCTAAAATTAAAAAATAAATACTTAAATTAAAAAAAAAAAAAAAGAATTACAACTCTGGCCAAGAGCAGTGGCACATGCTTGTAATCCCAGCAGCTCTGGAGGCTGAAGGAAGAGGATTACAAATTCAAGGCCAGGCTCAGCAATTTAGTGAGCCCTAAGCAATGTAGCAAACCCTGTCTCAAAAAATAAAAAGGGCTAGGGATGTAGCTGAGTGGTAAAGCGCATCTGGGTTCAATTCCAAATACCCAAAAAAGAACTACAACTCTGAAATAGAAAGGGGTAACAAAATGTCTAAATTTTCATTTCTACAAAAATGCAATCAATAGCAAGCTAAGTGGAACGACTCAGACTGTGTCCATAGGTGTATGGTCGAAAAATTTATACACAGACTTCAGTCCTTCAATCACACTAAAGGATTAAAACTGCCTCTTCATTTCATTTCATGAAAGACTTTCACATGTGAATTACAGTACTATATAAAAGGGGAAAGATACCTTTTTAATAAACATTTTTATTAGACTACATTCATAAAGAAAATCCAAAATTCTGCTAAAGTGAACTGTTGTGGTTTGGATGTGAGGTCTCCCCCAAAAGCTCCCATGTGAGACAATGCAAGAAGGTTCAGAGGAGAAATCATTGGGTTGTGAGAGTCTTAACCTAATCAGTGAATTAATCTCTTGATAGGGATTAACTGGGTGGTAACTGAAGTCGCAGGGTGTGGTTGGAGGAAGTGGTTCTTTGGGGGCGTATATTTCCATCTGGCAAGTATCGACCTTTCCCTCTGCTTGCTGATCATCACATGGGCTGCTTCCCTCTGCCACACTTTCACCATGATGTTCTGCCTCACCCCAAGTAAGAGCCTGCTGTCTGTGGACTGAGACCTCTGAAATTATGAGTCCTTAAATAAACTTTTCCTCCTCTACAATTGTTCTGGTTGGATCCTTTTAGTCACAGCAGCAAAAAAAAAAAAAAAGCTGACTAAAATATGAACATACAATAGCCACTACTCTTCCAAAAGGTCAATACTGCCCTGACTTCAAACACCACACAGTAGTCTTGCCTGCTGTTGAGGTTATTAGGGATCATTATTATTCAGGGATCTATCTAGCAATCTAAGAATCTCTGTACCTGGATCAAAATAAAATGCTTTAGGGAGAGAAAAGTAGGATAGCTCCAAGGTGATATTATTTCAGAAAAATGCTCCCATGTCTAAGGAAGGTGTTTTGGCAGGTCGGTTGCTTGTTTGAGGTCAACCTGCAAGTTCTCCAGAGACTGCTTTTATGGGAGAAATAGAAGGAAAAGGGTCTTCCTGATGTCCAGAATGAATGTTCTGCTGTGCCCAAGACTTGATAAGGCAAGGATGGAGGGGATAAAGGAAAGGGCCAGAAGGGGTTTGGCATTCTTTCTACAGATGCAAAAACAACTATCAAGTAGAGATAATAACCTATCTTGTATGTGTCAGAAGCTAGACCAAGATACTAATGTAGCAACCTGCTTGACCTTCCAATTCCTTTGAAAACTGTTTCACTCCCTGATGGGTGTGTGGGAGACCTTGCCTTTTGGTTTTATTTCCCCCATCAGGTTTCTCCCCACGGAAGTACATCACATAATCCCTTACCCCTCCCCCTCCTCTCTGAAGGGCGTCAAAGTCAAAAGTTTTCTCTCAACTAATCCCAAGGGACACAGTGTGTGTTCGATTGCCAGTCACCCTGCCAATCAGCACCCGCCACATGGCCAAAGCAACCCTTCTTAAACTGAAGCTTACAGGCTCACACTGCTGCTCTCTTCCTCTCTTTTCTTCCCTTTCAGGCAGCCCCCCAATAAAATCTCTTGGTTGAATTTCCGTCTCAGGTGAGTCACTCACCTTTCAGTCCCCCAGTCTACAGGTAACAACAGTCTCAAAACTGCAGTACAAGGGCTGGGGTTGTGGCTCAAGTGGTAGAGTGTTCGCCTAGCACGTATGAGGCACTGGGTTTGATCCCCGGCACCACATAAAAATAAAATAAAGATATTGCGTCCACCTAACAGTAAAAAATAAACTTTTTTAAAAAGCAGGACTGTGTATGAACTAAAAATGTCAGTAGGTAAGGCAAAGCTATTCCTCTTTCAAGATTTTATGCAGGGCTAGAGTCTACATAAACAGAAAGGGAAGTGTTCTCAGAAACAAAGCCACATGATTAGATACAGAACATGTTGTCTTGGTCTTGCCCATGAATCATTTAAAGAAAAAGAATCAGTTATGCAGGATCCAAAACTTCATCTGAATTCCAAAAACCAAATGGTTTTTGTCACCCATAGAGTAAGTCCAGTTATCTTTCTGTACCTCCAAGAAGGGTTTCCACAGGAACCCATACACTCCCAAGGTGTAATCTTCTGAAACATTAACTGGTTTTATTGCACTATACATTTTCCCTCTGCAACAGGAGACACCAAAAGAACATGATGGCCCTCAGAGACAGTCACAAATGCAGAGAGGCAAATTTCCACCAACATGCCAAACCCACAGGGCTATTTAATTTCCATCATAAGTACTTTCAAAAAGCAGGGCCAAAATGGGAACGCAATTCAAAAAGGGAACTTTCCATTCTTCCACTTGACAGACAGAGAGAGAGAGAGAGAGAGAGAGAGAGAGAGAGAGAGAGTAAAATAAGACAAATATATCATATTTTAAGACAACAGGACACATCAAAGACATTTAGCTGTCAATAAGGTCTTCCTGTATCCTCACTGGTAAATACAAAATAGTATCTCAGTGACAACAATTATGATTGTCAGAAGTCATCAAATGCCTCTACATGTAGTCCTACAAGAACACTGGGGGAGGGAGTGAAAAGGTGAAACCCCAACTCAATCAGACATACACACAAGGCTCAAACATGATATAACATGTCTAAGATCAAAAACCAAGGTTGCACGTTGAGAAGGTGGGACAGGAGTTCCAAATCAAGTCTGACAAACTCCTTCAGGGTACAGTGTTGTGCAAGTAAGTCAGTTCTGACTTAATGATGAATGAACTGGAATATTCTCCTCAATTTCAAAGCATTTAGTGGTCCTTTCACTATTTTCTAGTTCCAAATTGTTTTTTTTTTTTTTTGATCATCACAAGTAAAGGATATTGACATCCCTTCCTTCTGTGAAATGGGAGAAGTATCTTCTTAGCAAGTGGCTTGAGGACAGGGAACAAAAATAGGCCTTATAGATTAGATAACTGCTAAAGCAGCTGAGAGCACTCTGGTGATCTTCCTTATATGGGATCTAGCACAGGGAATGCATAGTGAAAGCTGTGGGCTTGCTTTTCAATGGATACATTTCTTGAAGATAAAAGAAGTTTTTTTAAGGTCTGTATGAATGAGCAAGTTAACTATGCATACCATGCATGATAGAGCTTCTGGGGAAAAAACATCCTAAATTAGAAGGCCATAGCTCTAAAGTTTCAATCAGGACTGAGTAAAAAGTGAGGTGAAAATCTTTGTAGACATAAATGCAATGACATTCAGAAGAATACTGATGGAGGGACAGGACACAATCTGGTGCCCTTCTCCTAATCTGAAAAAATCTGGTGTAGCAATATTTAAACTTCTATGTGTTTATTACTGGTGACTTGCTTTCAAGAAAAACACACTGAAATAGAAGTTTGCAAGGGTAAAAATGAATGGGCTTAAGCACCAAGGCTGAGGAGAGAAAAGATTAAAGTTCCCAACATTCTATAAAGCACTGGCAAATTCCCATTTTACAAGTTTGCATCTGGAGGACCAGCCCTTTCTATGCTGATTCTGTCCTCTTAAATGATGGAGGGCAAAAGTTTCATCTTAGAGGTCAACATGACTGACTGATGGATTGACTGATTGATTGAGACTGATTGATTGGCGGTGGCTGCCCAGAAGCAACACTGAAAGTGCTCAAATCAGCTGCCATTGTGTTGCCACTGTGTGCCATGGATGTGTGACATGGAAATCGCAGCAGGCATGCTTCATTTTGGCAGCCATGTCCTGACCTAGTTATTATTATAGTTCAGTTACTTCTTCTCAGGGGAAGATGGCATGTAATTAGACATGAATAATGCCGAGAGACCAGTAACAGCACAAGATCAATTTAATAATATTTTTCCATTAAAATTGTACTTTATTGGAATAATAAAACACACTGAAAACCTTCGTTCTTACTTATAAACAGAGTGTTATGGAAATTAGAGCCTGGCTAAAAAGAATATAAAATCCAAGGTACAAAGCTGGTGTTTTCTTCTTTTATACAAAGCTTGCATTTTCTTCCTTTAATGTCTAACTCTCAATAAAGACAGTTTCATTGATTCCCTCCCTTCCTTTCCTCTGCTTGGAGAAGAACATTGACTATCTCGCGAGTCACTGGAAAGCCTTGGGCATGGTCTCAGCTTTGGGGACTGAGTCACCCAGGAGGCTTCCTCTTGCTGGCAGCTGGTTCCAACTCTCCTCACAAGGGAGAATGACTTTCCATTACCCTCAAGGAAAGCCTAAATCTGTCCATCACTCTGCTGCATTCTTACTTTTTCCAGATTAAAAGAATCATACAAGGAAAAAGTTGAATGTCTTCTCCCAGCCCTTCCTCAAGCAACTTAAGAGCCAATCAGGATTCTGTTAGGTGACTCACAGAGCTCTTTTCTCTGAGGGGCTTGGCCAAAACATAAAACAAAATACAAAACATAAAAGGTCATCTATTAACTACCCTGGGAGCTTATCAAGTTCTCAGCTGGCCTCTGAAGCAGCTTTTCCTTTTCCTTTTCCTCTGTAAGGGTATTTGAGTAGAGGAGTTTGGGACAGGCTGCCCAGCAGGAAAGGACAGATTTTACAAATTGCCATCTACTAAATGTGGGGGATGAATGAGAGAATCTGGGAGAATTAATTCCAGAGAAAGACGCCACACACTTAAGGAGGTAGTTACTCTAAATACTGTCAACTATGCTTCAGGAAATGGGAAATTGAAATTTATGGGAACAAAGTAGAACTGGTAAAAGGGTGGAAATAAATCCAGTTTTGACTGTGACCTCAAAGCAAACAATGGGTCCTCTCTCTTCCCACCCAAAGTGACCAAGTGCTGAGGAAAGATAAGGGACTTTATGCCCTCATTCCACCAACATTTATTGGGCATCAAGGTAGAAGTGCAGCTTTCCTGAAGGAACTCAAGGTTTAGCACAGAAAAAAAAAAACAGCACACCCAGTATTCACATTTCCATTCGCTGTGGAATAACAACATCAACTAACACATCCCCTCCATGTTAGGGGACAGAAAAAATCTCTACATATTTTGTGCATCTCATTTGAACCCATCACACGAGCCTGTGAGACTGCCAAATACCTTTCCCAGTTGGTTCACTGGTGATAACTGAAGCATATGGGACACAGAACAGAATACTTCAAACAAAAAGTGTTTTTTAAATTCAAACTAATTTTCAAATTACACCTTCCCCTCCAGAGACAAATCTCAAACCCTATTTTACCTTTCACAAGCTGCCCCACAAGCGACTGAGGTTCCTAGAACTTTTACTGAGAAATTTACAAGTTGAAGAAGTAGTTTTCTTCAAACATCACAGGCCTTGTTAATGAGGGCCACTCGGGCAATGCCCTGCCTCCAATTTAATGACAGCATTTTGGGCTGTTTTTAAATCCCTACCATAGTTGTGCCAAAATGATCTTCCTCATGTTATCAACCATAGCTTCTTAAGGGAAAAAGCACCTAGTAAAAACATATGCATTTGTCCATTACCGGTTATATCAAATCAAGATTCTCAGTTAACCACAAAACCATCTTTACTTGCCACATTCAGTTATTCTTTTCAACACTTCATTACTACCCATCTCAAGAGACAAATTGTGTTACTAGATGTTTGCTCCTACAGTTCCTTGTAATGTCCTCCCACGATTTGTCCCCACACTGTTAATCCATGCCCATCACCTGGCCTACAGCAAGCCATAGAAATATGTTTGCAATAATGGAGAAATTGTCCACACAATCTTTTCTGACATAATAAAACTTTATTCTCAAAATATTACATGTGCACCAATAAACTTTGGATCGGTAATTAAGTAATTAGTTTCATATTACATTTGAAAATGTACCGTCCATTTTACAGTATTTGTTTGTTTGTTTTAATAAAAGATTGAACTCAGGGGTGCTTAACCACTGAGCCAATCTCCAGCCCTTTTGTTTTATATTTTATTTTGAGACAGGGTCTTGCCAATTTGCTTAGGAACTCACTAAATTACTGAGGCTGGCTTTGAACTGGTGATTCTCCTGCCTCAGCCTCTCAAGCCTTTGGGATTACAGGCATGTGCCACCATGCCCAGCCCATTTTACAATCTTATTCCTCTACCAAAAATAATTTTTTAACCTAAGAAGGATTAATCACCATTAATTTTTTAAAAATAATTCTCTACACTGTGTTTAATCTACCATAATCTAAGTAGCCTCACAAGCACAAGTCACAACACATCCCAAACATACCGCATATAGTGCAGCGATTTAATAACTTGAAAGCTAAGTACCTTGCCTTTTGAGTCTGGATTATTTTTAAATATGGAGAAGAATAGGTATTTACTGGAAATTAACGGAACTCATTGAACAATGAGAACTTTGCAATTTCAAATACTTGTACAATACTTTGAAGTAACCTTACAACTTCAAAAGAAAATTCAAAACAAGTCACCATAATAAACTTTGAAAGTCACAAAAACTGCCTTTTGTATTTCTAAAAGAGGCAAAATTTAGCAAGCAAATAATAAGATGGACCCATAAGAAATTCCAAGTATAGCCCAATATAAAAACAAACTAAAATACAAAATCTGAGGGCTGGGGAAGTAGTTCAGAGGTAGAACCCATGTTTAGCATGTACAAGGTCCTGAGTTCAATTCCTAGCACCGGCAAAAAATAAAGTTCTATGGGTGTGCATAAACATAATTCCAAGGTAGATTAATGAAAATGTTTTTAAGCAAGAATCAACTAACTTATTCAAACTGGATTTGTACCAGACACACATTTCAGGTATCTCTTCAACTACTCCCTTTTCTGGGGATTCTGCCACAACCTCCAGTCAAGTTATCTTTTAACTGCCATTTCTGTATCACTTGACACACACACACACACACACACACACACACACACACACACACACACACACACACAGTTGATTGGATGTGAAGGAAAGTCCAACCCAAAGAAAGTTATTGAAACTGGCCAGGAGCCTATGGCTAAAATGATAGACTCAGCCAATTTAATTATTTGCCTCAAGAATGGAAATCAAGAAACTCTAAAGGAAGTCACCAGTCAGATGTCTCTGCCACAGACAGCAGGATCTAGAATTGGAGCCCAGTGGGTTCCTAACCAGGGAGTTTTTGGACATCCTTACCTCCTACCTTTTCTCAAGTGAAACTCAGCTGACTTGTAACAATAACAACCACCACCGAAGTTTATGACAGTAACCTACGTTAAATTTTTATAGAAAGACATGTTTACTTAGTTAAGAAATAATTACCTTCTTTTAGACAAACGGGAGGAAATCCCTTATTTCACTTAGTAAGACATCAGAGGCATAGCTTTTAAAGAAATGCATTTATCACTTTTCAATTTCTTTCCTCAGGGTTCTCACTGATAGTAAGAAGTCAATTTTTGAGAAGGTCTCTAAATTCTCATTTCTGGTTTATAATCCCAGTATAGACAGCATCCGATGTATCAATTCCTTCACAAAGTAAATGACAGTTTGAGGGGCAGTACTAGAAAATATTTGTTACTATATGGGCTGTCATATGACAAGAAACAATATTTCATCCTATTAAATATTAAATTCATAATTAAAACTAACAAATTTTCCCACTAAAAATTTTTTGGTGTGGGGGGAGGTGTGCATGTGTGGTACTGGCTATTAAACCAGTAGCACTATCCCACTGAGCTATATCCCCAACCCCCTTGTTTTTCATTCTGAGACAGCATGTTGCTATGTCACCCAGTCTATCCTGTAACTTGGGATCAAGCCACTCAAGTTGCTGGGATTTTTACAATGGGCATTGCACATAAATATTCTTAAATAAATTAGTTCCCAGGCTGTCTCATTTCAGTTATATGTACACAGAATGTTAGAATTTCTCATACTGTTTTATTTCTACATTTTTTTCATTAAAAATACATACTTATACTGAATGCCCTGCCTCTCCCTTAGTTTAAAGAAACTAAACAGCAGAGAGTGTTATTCAATTAGTCATTAGAGGAAATATTTAGAGGAGAAGAAATAGTGCCTACAATCTTAACTATAATATTTTCAGTACTCCACTTTGGGGGTGAAGGCCATGGTAGCAATACAAGACACCAGAACTCCAAATACCTATCTGGAATATTCTTGATATTTTTAACATAAATAAAAAGATCATTTATGTCAGAGTCTAAAACTGTAACCATTCAGTGAATAAAACTGCTCAAGAAATAGTTTTTAAAGAATATCAGGAAAAACTGTCCGGGACTTGGAAATGAGCAAGAGACTCCAAAGTGTCCTTTCAGTGGTGTGCTAGACATTATCTGGAGGGGCCTGTGGGGATCATCTGAGTCACTAAGGCTCTGCACCTCTAACTGACTCTGTCACTGACAGAAGTTCAAAGCAATTGTCCACAGCACTGGAAATAAACGTTGTCCAGTAGAGATGCCTGGAATAAAAGATAACCCCAAACACTACATTTTATTATTCTCTGGACTTCAATTAATTTTGTTATCTACTGATAATTTCAGGGTTCTTGGATTTTCTTTGCCCAGTTCCTCAAATTCTCCTTTAATTTCCTCCAGACCTTTAAACTTCTCAAAATAAGGGCTTATGATTTTCTACTCAGACCTTGATAAGATTTCTTTGAAAGGAAATAGTACAAACATTAAAAAGAAATAGATTTCTCTTTACAGAAACAAATAGTAGGAGGTTAATTATATCATTAGTTTTTTCTAAATAAGAAAACCCATCAACTAAAAATTCAACAGAGGAGTTTCTTGATATAAGTAAACATAATACATGAAATACATTTACACAACGGATTTACACAGTTGAAATCACAAATATTCTTGCAAGTAACAATCTCCTACTGAGACTTGAAAGAGATCTATTTGTGTAATTTAGAAAAAGTGTGATTTTAAACACAACTTTTCAAAGTTACAAAAATTCATCCCAACAGAAGCAATGTCAACCTTCATGAATATGTAAAACTGACCCTGTTGCAACCACATAGTTAGTTTGGAGAAGTGAAGGTTTCACAAACTCTTAGAACTGGCTGGGAGTCACCTTGGTCACTCCTTCCCCCTCTTCAATTGCCATTCTCTCCTCCCTGCCCATCCCTTCCTAGATGTCAGTCATATCCCATTGAAACCCCTCCTTTGGCTGTAATTACTTTTTTTTCTTTGTCCAAAAATGTCTCAAAGCCTTGAATATGCTAATGGCTACTATGAATCTCCAACAACTCACAAGCCCTTATTTCTCAGAACTTAAGCAAATTAATGTCCTAAAGAAACTGATGCACTTAACTAGGCTCTTGGGTTCCCTCCACTGCATGTATTTCTCCGCTAAAAAATAAGTGTCCATATAGGTCAGCCAGGGACCAAAAAAAAGGCTTCACCTGACTCTCTGAATCTGCACAAGAATCATTCTTACATTCACTCACTGCCATGATGAACTAAATCCATATGGTTAAAGCAGCAGCGCCAAGGTTTACAAAGCATTGTGCCCCTCAGGAGGCCCGGGTTAAGACAGAAATCCTCAAGTGGTTCAGTTATTTAACAATATATTGGACTTATATAAGTGAAAAAAAAGGTAACTTTCTGGCCTGGATATTTTATTTTCTCTTTTGGTAAGTGAAAATCTTTCTAGAACATATTATATATACATTCCCCACCTTACTTCACCCCTGTTTGCAAAACTAAAAGTTCTTGGAACAATATTTAGAAATAAAAACATTCCTGGGAAAAAAAATTACTAATAACCTTATCCTTGGTAAGAAACACCTACCATTTTGAATAATTTCTCTCTAGTCTTTGAGACTAGCACCAGAAGTGGCTCTTTGATTCCCTAATGTGTATCTTAAAGAACTGTACCCAACACATATTGTTAAATAAATGCTTGATTACATTCTGTATAATTTCTATTTATTTGCTTGCATACTTTGCTATATTCTATATACTAATCTTCTATATCCTTCAGGACTATATTTACTGTTTTATATTGTCCATGTCACAACATTTGAACATATTTCTAGGGTATAAAACTATTAACTATTATTCTACATTTTGGGGTGAGGAGTACTGGGGATTGAATTCAGGGGCACTTGACCACTGAGCCACATCCCCAGTCCTGTTTTGTATTCAAAGACAGGGTCTCACCGAGTTGTTTTATGCTGAAACTGGCTTTGAACTCTCGATCCTCCTATCTCAAACCCCCCCAGCCACTGGGATTACAGGTGTGCGCCACTGTGCCCAGCCCTATTCTACATTTTTGTCACTGTCTTTATCTCCCTCCCCCCCCCCTTTTTTTTTGGTGGGGGGAAGATGGCCGATTTACTGTTTTATGGAGTGATTTTTCTGAAAAATTCTGGGAAACATATTTGGGTTTTACTAAATTAAGTGCACATATGTATAAAATTTCACAAGTTATTTACACTAATGGTGTATCCTAAAAGTTTTCCCATCTCCTTAAATATATTTTGCCATACATTCTGATTTTTTAAACAAGAACCCCTGAACCCAATTTACATATGGTCTTCATGAATCAAGATTATCATTAAAATTATCAATTACTCAGTGATGGAGTACTTGCCTGGGATGCACAAGACCCTGGGTTCAATACCTAATATCACACATACAAAAAAAAGTTTTTATGATTACAAATTACTGTAATGGACTACAGTTATGAGTAAAGATGATATATACAGAAATCAGAATGAACAACCCCAGGAGATATCCTAAATCTATTATTTGCTTTATTTAAGAAATTCCCAACATCAGGACTTTAAATCAGTGTCTCTCCCTCATGAACTTAAAAGAGAGATAAGATAACTCTTGATCTAGATGTTTACAAAGTGAGTTAACTATTCAAACAATTCTCCCAAGTTACATTTCCATCCCCTATACAAGAATAAAAAAGACAATTATTTTGAATTAGGTGGTTTCAAAACATCTCTGATTTTTGATCACTTCTGAAAATGTATTACAGTTTTAGTGAACTAGTCTTTCCCACTGTCAGTAAGAAACACATATCCCGCCAACACCCCCAAATCTGTATTTGGGGGCTTGGAGGTGGTTTACTCCAAAGCCTGCAAAATGCTCTCCTATTGTTCATCACAAGACATTTCTTCATTGGTCACAGTTTCCCTATACTGCAGTTTAACTGATTCACTACTACCCAATTTCATGCCCCACCAACTCCATGAGATTAAAGATCCTTCTTAGAAAGATTATAATTGTTTGGTGACCTTCCCTCAATAATGATTCAACTTCTTCATTAATCTGTTACAAAATACATTTCATATTTGATAGGCACACTATTAAACAAGTAGGACTGATGTTGTGAGGAAGAGGGTATTTTACCAGAACTAGCCAATAACCCTGAAAGTGGACAAAGAGTGTTCTAGTTACCTAAGTGGATGTAAGAAAGTCATCTTTTATAATTATCTTTCACTGACAATCAGAAAGGGTATGAAAACCAACAACACCAGAAACAACTGGCAAATATCTACATCCATTCATCCACAACTTGTAAGTCTATCTTCCACACAGCAAAAACATTCAACAAATTCTCTAGAACAAGTGGGTGCTCTTATAAATAATAACATTTTTTCATTCACCAAAAATTCTTTCTTCTATGGGAACCTTCAGAATTTGGATATATAAGATTATTCAATATATTTCCATCTACTAAATTCTGGGGAAGCCTGCTTCCCAAATACATGCTAAGGTACCAGTGACAAGTCCTATGTAGGCAATCAGGTTTGTCAGTATGATAGAACTGCTTAAGGAAAAGACCATGTTTGAAATACCTTTTCCAAAATAGCCACAAACAGGTTCTGAAGTTTCATGGTGTGCTGTTTCAACTCAATTACATCAATCCTTCAAACTTCTCCCTCTGAAAGGCCAAAATCACTCATCAGAAAACAAATATGGCACCAGGCCCAATGGTGCACACCTATAAATCCCAGTGATTCAGAAGGCTGAGTGAGGCAGAGGATAGCCAAGTTGGAGACCAACCTGGGCAACTTAGAAAGATCCTTTCTCAGGGAGTGGGGTTGCAGCTCAGTGGTAGAGCACTTGCCTAGTATGTGTGAGGCACTGGGTTCAATTCTCAGCACCACATATAAATAAATTAATTAAATAAAAGTCCATCAACAACTAAAAAAAAAAAAAAGAAGAAGAAGAAGAAGGAAAGATCCTGTCTCAAAATTGTTTAAGCAGGGTACCTTTTTAATAAAGGTAGGTCAGTGGTACAGTGCCCCTGGGTTAGATACCCAGTCCGCAAAAGAGAGAGTGAGGAAGAGATGGGGAGAGAGAAGGAAAGAAACAAACAAACATGGCTCAGTCAAACACATTAAACTGAAGTCAACCAGTAATTTAAAAAAAAAAAAAAAAAAAAGGGCCCCAATCTTGAGTTCAGGGATGTGGGCTGAATCCAGTCAGTTAACAATCTGCCTTCTACTTTGAGAATGTCTTTGTTTTCTCAGGGACTTGGAGAGAGAACAAAGGAGTTGGTTAAATCTGTAAATCAGGGAATCCGGTGAGATGCTATCTCTCATCTCTGATTCTGGATTAAAATGATTTACAATTATTCCACTTATTCTAAGTATTTCAAATTATGATCAAGAGTTGAGTTTGATTACTGTTGATTTAAAAATTGCTATGGGAGGCAATATAGTGTAATGTTAAGAAATAAGCTTTGAAATTAAGAAATGTAAATATGACACCTCGTAAAAGACATTCAAACTAAGAGAGGGCATTTCTAGGTGGTACAATCATTGAGGTCCCTACTGACATTTAGAGGGTAAAGTCCAGGGAAGTTAAATATCCTCAAATGTGTGGGACAAGCCCACCCACGGGTCTGCCTCAAGTAACACCTGTGAGGAATCTAAGCTTCAGACCACATGGTTTTTAATTTGCTGTGAAACCTATCATTTAATTCTGAGCCTTGAGTTCCTGAAAGGTAAAATGGGAATAAAATTACTGACCTCAAAGAATTCTTGTGGAGACTAAGGTACGAGGACATGGTTTGGGCTTTGGAGCAAGTCCTGGTTCGACTTCCTAATAACTGTGGGCCCTTATGTACTCTGTTTAACCTCTCCAGCTTCCTCATCCAGGAAGAACTCAGGCAAGCTGCAGCAATTTGATAAACAGTGGCTCAGTACAACTTAGATGATGTTAATATTGGTGCAGGCCTAATTATTAATGAATGATTCCGCTCCATGGCCTCTCCAGACTGAGTTATGAAACCCAGGCATGCATTTTCAAAAGCCTAGTAACTACACCCATATCAGATCACTTTGACAAAAATAATTAGTTAAAAGAAGTAGGTTTCATTTATTAGTGATATTAATTGACATTTTAACAAACTGTCTTTCAAGATAATCTGAAAACTGATGTTAAAAAAAATATTAATAGCAATATACATAGAGGTTTCCAGATGTTTCCCACAGGTGTTTCCTACATTATGTTTTCCATAATGGATCAATACAATATGCCAATAGTCCAGAGGATTAAGTGGCAAAAAAGCCCAGGTTCCAAACTCCAGGTGATATGCTGGAATATCTAAGCCGGAAACAACAACAAAATCCAGTACCAGTTTTTCAAATACCCTCACACGTTCCCCACTAAGATAAACTTTGGAAAGACAGTCAAAACTAGCAAACAACGTTTGCATAAATCTATTGAAACTAGTAATAAGTTTAAGACCTCAATAGCAGATTGGTAAACATGCATGAAGCTGAAACAAAAATGTCTCATGAACTGATGACCCACTGTGCAGGTGAAAAATAGAGCAATGTGCACACGCCTGTAACCCCAGGGCTTAAGAGGCTGAGATAGGAAGATCAGGAAATCAAAGCCAGCTTCAGCAACAGCGAGGCGCTAAGCAACTCAGTGAGACCCTGTCTCTAAATAAAATACAAAATAGGGTGGGGCTGGGGCTCAGTGATTGAGTGCTCCTGAGTTCAATCCCCAGTACCCACCACTAGATTTCCATAGGCTGATATAGAATTATCTCCAAGAAGAATTATGAAAGAATTACACAAAAAAAATAAATAGATAGATAGATAAAAAGAAATAATAGAGCAATGCAATCCTTTACCCACAATCAGCTGCAGGTCCTCCGAAGCTCAGAACTTTCCACTAACAGATACTCAGCACAGTTCTCAAGAATTACAAAGCTCCTCATCCAGCAAAGTGAATGGTCCCCATGCTCACTGTGGTTAGCTAGTAGTTCTTAGATTGTAATGGGGTATTCAGGGGTCAGAATCAAGACTGTGAAGTCTCTGTGAGGGGGTGACTTATCAATGATTAAATTGTACTGCCCTGAAATAAAATTGGGTTAAAATACCTTGATTTTGTGGGAAAATGTTGTCAATAGAATGTGATATATTTAATCAGCATATTTTCACAAATGTAAGAGGAATGGAAACCACATTAATCAAGCTAACTTCTAAAAGATGACTGGTGGTTCACACAGTATATGTTTAAAATCTAGTTTTACAAAGCCCAAGAGTAAACCTCTCTAAATATATGTCTACCTAGACATAGAAGTTATTCTGCAGATATATGGAGGCAGATGGAAAATAAGGCACATAAATATATTCCCCTCACTGTTGTTTATTATAAAAGCTTTAAGGTCCAAATAGGGACCTGTCAAATAAATTCTGGTCTTTCCATAGATTGAAATTATATAGCTATTAAGACAATTAGATTTCCATGGGCTGAAGTAGAATTATTTCCAAGAAGAATTATGAAAGGAAAAGAGCAAAATTTAGAACAGTATGCATTTTACACACAGAAGATACTTAGATCTGCACAGAACATTCACGGAAAAATACAAATCAGAAAATTGAAACTTTCATGCTGGGCCTGGTGGCACATGCCTGTAATCTCAAGCAGCTCTAAAGGCTTAGGTAGGAGGATTGCAAGTTCAAAATCAGCCTAAGCAACTTAGCAATGCCATAAGCAATTTAGTGAGACCCTGTCTCAAAATAAAAAATGAAAACAAGAGCTGGAGATATGGCTCAGTGGTTAAGCACCCGTGGGTTCAATCCCCAGTGAAGGGGGGCAGGGAACAGAAAGAAAGAAAAAAAGAAAATTGAAACTTTCTCTAGGAAAGAAGGAAGAATTGGGGCAAAAAGGAAGATTTTCACTTTCCTTATACTTCTATGTTGCTTTGCCAACTTTTTAAAGTTATATTATATATTTCATTTTTTTTAAATTTAGAAACAAGAAGCAATTTCTCTTTAATAAAAGAGCCAGTGTTCCTTACCTGTCAGTTTTCCTTTATTTTGATCCCAACGTATGAAACGACAAGAGGACCAAGGCAGGCAGATGTTGCAGCTGCGTACTCCTCTACATAACTGCCAACCACCTTTCCTAACTGTGAGTGCATCAGGCAAATGTTTGGCAGCAGCCTGCAGGAAACAGGCCCACAACGCATCCAAAAAGTCCATTTTTGTACTCTGGCATAAACGATTCTCTAATGGCTCTAAATGTCTTATTGCCTTTATTGTCAAACTGGTTGTAGTGCCAAGCACATTCACTGCACATGATATAAAAAGCACTCTGCTGGTTGCGGGCTGTTCTTTATACCCCAGCCAAATGCCTGAGGAATTGCCTAAACCTGTTCACATCAGTAAATATCCACACACAGCTATTCTAAACAGAGTCACATGATGTACTCTATCACCACCCCATCCCATGCCACCACACCCCACTATCACCCACCCAGAAAAGCAATGACACACACAGCACTTGTAAATGTCCCCAAATGACCCATTCCTCAACAAAACTTAGGCCAGCACAGATAGATGATAATGTGCAGTGGCTGTCATATATCCCAAGTAGGGATAGCCAGCCAGGCATAGCTGCCACGTGCCCCCATCCCCATTTAAAGAGCATTTTTCAACCTTCCTACACCATATTCCAGGAGATAATATGATACTGGGAGAATAAAAACCCTTCCTACTTACCAGCACCTAGTCCCGGACCATTCCAGATCCATTCAGCATGAGCTATGCAAACGTAGACAAACTGTTTAGCCTGATCCTGGAGGTCCCCATTTACAAAATGGCACCAGGAACACCACTCAACTCCAGCTCATAGAGCTACAGTGAGGATAAGGCACATAAAGCTGTTGGTATGCAGGTAGCCCTCCACAGGCAGGTCAACTAGAATAGTTGCCATCATTGTCGGGCATGAACCTGGGATGGCCTCTCTTTTGTCTTCCAAATTCCACTCTAGTTTCCACCCATTAGTAAAAGTGACCTTAAAGGGGCAATAAGGAGAAGTGATTCTAGTTCCCTCCCCACCTCCCACAGAAAAGTTACAAATCCCCACTATCATTAGAACTAGGTCCAGAGTCCTCCAAGCAGACCTCTCCAAGTCTCTCTTTAATCATCATCACTAGAAGAACTCTGGATCCGCTCCTGACTTCCCCCAAAATGAGGGCAGTCTCTGCCACATGCTCCCAGTGCTCCTCTGCTGAACTTCCAGCACTTACAAGTAGCAAGCTCTGAAAAAGGACCCTTCCACACTGGATGTGTGGGCTTCATCACCACCACACTGCTGGTACCTCACCCACTGACAACTCAAACAGCTGTGGACTAACGGGTCCATCTTCACAAGTACAACACCAACGAACCATAGCAGTGGTAAAGCTGGGAGACAGGACAACGGGCTCCCGGGCTATCACACTGAGTATTTCCCTGTGGAAAGGAATGGACCCCGTGAGCTTCTATAAGGTAGGTTAAGAGCCAAGTGGGCACTGGCTAGATTCCACATCCTTCAGCTGACCCACACAGACCAGATGATCCACCCACCTACCCCTAACAATGCACGTACCTGAAGCACAGGACTCCTGGTTACAGGTTTCACTCTGGAAATATCCACTTAACCTATCTGCATGTGAGCCCCAAGTTATTTCTGGTTTTGCTTTTCCTCTCAGGCTGCTAAAAACACTCAGAGTGAAAGTATGCTGATATCACCCTCCAGAGAATTCAGTTCCTAAGAAAAGTGTACTTGTTTTGAATTGGACATGATAAAGAAAATTCAGACTTGGAGCAAGTTGAGGGTTAGCAAAATCAAACCCAAGGTCTGGATCTCTTCCTACCCCTTGCTTCTCCAACCAATCTGTGAGGGTGTTGGAATATCTTCATTTGTGAAATATGTCACAGGAGGGAATTCTTCAGAAGGAAAAGTTCACAGCCAATCAATTCAAGTTTTTCCTCCTTTTTAAATGTATTTTTTAATGGCAACATATACATAACATGGTTAAGATGATAGATTTTATTAAGTATATTATTCTGGGCATTAAGAACATTCACATTGCTGTGCAGCCATCACCACCAGTTGTCTCCAGAACTTTTTCATCATCCCATCTGAAATTCTGTACCCATTAAACAACAGCACCTCATTCCCCCTTCTTCCAGCCCCTGAAAACTATCATGACTAGCCTATGTACCTCCTGTAGGTATTTGTCCTTTTGTAACAGGCTTATTTTACTTAGCATAATGTCTTCAAGTTCACCTGTGTTGTAACATGTGTCAAATTTTTCTTCCTTTTTAAGGCTGCATAATATTCCATTGTGCGTCTATAGCATATTTCATGTAGCCATTCATTTGTCAATTAACTTGGGGGTTGCTTCCACCTCTTAGCTATTATGAATAATGCTGGTATGAATACAGATGTGCAAATATCTCTCTTTAAGACCCTGCTTTCAATTCTTTGGAGGTTAATATACCCAGAAGTGACACTGTGGGATTAATTCTACTTTTAATTTTTTTGAGGAACTGTCACACTGTTTTCCATAACAGCTATAGCATTTTACAGACCCACCAACTGCATATAGGGTTCCAATTTCTCCACTTCCCCATCAACTCTTGCTATTTTCTGGTTTTACAATAATAGCCGTCCTAATGCCAATTCTCTATTTTTTTAAACCTTAGAACTGGTTAATTGAATTAAGCTTTCATATCTATGCACCTGGATAAGAATGTCAGAAAACCCGATTTTCATAAACCTCAGTTTCTTTACTTGTGAAATGAGACTTTAAATACCTAGATCTTAAAGGTTTGGAAAATTATATTTCAAAATGGTAGAAAGCACTGAGCTGGGGTGCCCAGCAACAAAAAAGCACTAAAAGAATGACAGAAGATGAGAGGAGGAGGAAGTTTCATCATTACTGACAACCACTAAAGTTTAAGTCATAGCAAACCTAATATACAGGACTTAAACCAATCAATCTCCACCCCACCACCACCGAATAGGCAGGATGTCAGCAAATAAGCAGTGGTAGCAAAGCACAAAATTACACCTTTTTTCACAGTCTGAAAAAGTGGTAACAAGAGCTTGTCACATATTTTAAATTATCCTAAAACTAGTTGTAGAGCAAAAGGGTAGAGGCCATTTGTAAGACACAATTGTTTTTCCCTCTTGGTTAATTAATTTAAAAGTTAGGGCCAAATGGAGAGCTTTTAAACGTATGGCTTGGGCTAAATTCATATAGTCTATTAAAAAAATAACTTGATCTGTTGAAAACCATCTACATGTCTTTTACTTTATCTGTTTCTCACTTAAATTCACAGTATTTGTGGGAAAGTCTAACAATCATGTGTCTCAAACTCTCCAAATAACTTCTATTAGTTCTGTGTCTAGAAATTTACTAATAAATTATAAGAAAATATAAAATATTTTGGAAGCCAAAGCAATTATAAAAGAAGATGTATAAACACTTCACATTTTAAACAAATTAAATAAATAGAAATAGATTTTAAAATAAAAGCCAAATCAAAAGGACGCTAATTCATCATCAAAACACTTCAAGCCTCTTGGCATGTATGTCCGGGTCCTCTCCTGCCATCAGACATTTTTCTAAACATTTTACATTTATTAACACTTTTAATCTACATAAGGCTTCTGGTTTGGGTTCCATTAATATTATAATGCATTTTAAACTACCCTTTAAAATTCTGACACATTATTTATATACTCCACTGAGAAACAGTCAAGTAAAATAACACTTTATTAGCTCAGGTTTCTAATCTTCATCTTTCCACCTCACCTACAGAAGTACTTCCAGCCAAACAAAGAAATGGTTCAAAAATCGGGATACCCTGATAATGACGTTAGTTCAGGTTTATTAGTTTGGGTTTAATCAGGAAACTCTTTTTTCTTCAGTAAATGTTCTTTGAAAATGCTTCAAAATTACTTTCCAATTTCCATAAAATTAAGGTATATGGGTATGTAATTCTAAAGCTTCCTCTAGTGGTTCAAGATTTAATGAGGCATCTCAGCTGGTTTTTCTTTTTTTTTTTTTTTTTAAAGAGAGAGTGAGAGAGGAGAGAGAGAGAGAGAGAGAGAGAGAGAGAGAGAGAGAATTTTTAATATTTATTTTTTAGTTCTCGGCAGACACAACATCTTTGTTGGTATGTGGTGCTGAGGATCGAACCCGGGCCGCACACAAGCCAGGCGAGCACGCTACCAATTGAGCCACATCCCCAGCCCTCAGCTGGTTTTTCAAAGAATTGTTTAGCCAGTCCCAGGAAGGCTCAGAGTCCCTTCATGAGTGTCCATCATCACTGAATCTCCTTGATTACCAGGGTCAGCCCAAAGAACCGGGCTGAAGTTCCACCAACAACACAACAGACCCTCTCTGATTCCAGAAACTGACCTGTTCATCTGTTTGGTGAGTAAATATTAGCTGAGCACCTGCTACTTGCCAACTATTATGATGGCACTGGAGATGCTACAGTGGAAAAATAGAAAGCTAAAATAGAAAGCCTGCACTCCCTCCCTGAAACTATCCTTTGAGTACTTGGTATTTTATTCTTCCTCCTTTCCATCTGAGTTTTCACTATAATTTGACCACCAAGAAGAAACCATCAATAATGTCAATTCAAGAAACAAGGTACCTGCCAGGCATGGAGGTGCGCAAGATGCCTATAATCCCAGAGGCTCTGGAGGCTGAGGCAGGCAGATCACAATTTCAAATCCAGCCTCAGCAATTTAGGGAGGCCCTAAGCAACTTAGCAAGACCCTATCTCTAAATAAAATATTAAAAAGGGCTGGGGATATGCCTCAGTATTTAAGTGCCCCTTCATTGAATTCCCAGTACAGAGAGAAAGAGATCACCTTACCAGTCAGTCTTTACCTTGTCCCCTTTATTAGTTTTTTTGAAATATGAATCCCACCCCCAGAGGCAACCTAAGTATATCCTTCTCCCTAGTATTGACATTCAGACTAGGGTGCTCTTCAGAGTTACATAACAGCCAGAGAGTCTCTGGCAAGAGACCATGGCCACACAGCTTTGGTCACCTCTTGACTCCCACTGTTTTCACCCTTGTAGACTGTTCTGTGCTGCCTTGTGTTACAAGACATGGTTCAAGCCACCATGACAGGCTTGTGAGTTCTGACAACTTACCCAGAGCCGCTACGTTAGACACCCTCACCCTCTGTCTCCTCCTTGGCTTTCTAACTTTATCAATTGTCTCAATGTCCTTTAGAGAATCAGCTTCTTCCCTGCACAGGAAAACGGACTACACTTAGCTCCTTTCATGACTCTTTGCCTCCTTCAGACTGAAACAGCTCTTGGGCATTTCTTTCATACTATTAATATTTTTGAAGAAGACATGCCAGTTGTTTTGGAGGATATCTTTCAATTTGGACATTAATTATATCTACTTCAATCTGTTTTCTCATAATTAGATTTAGGTGACTCAGATGCAGGGTGACATAAGAGCATCCAGAAGCACAGGATGCCTGCTGTCCCTTATTGGTGATGTTAATTTCGATTCTTATTTAGGGTGTTTTCAGTTTCCCCACTAAACTGTTACTTTTTTTTTTAACCATTACTGTTACATTTGTATGGAGAACAATGACTCTCTCTGATTCCAGGAACTGACCTGTTCATCTGTTTGGTGAGTAAATATTAGCTGAGCACCTGCTACTTGCCAACTAATATGATGGTACTGGAGATGCTACAGTGGAAAAAAAGAAAATCCTTGCCCGGAGGGAGTTTACAGCCTAGCTGGGAAAGGCAGGTGTAGAGCTAGTAAAACATAAAGCATATACTGTGTGCTCTGGTGACAAGGGCTTCCGAGAGGATAATGCAGGAGCAGATGGCACAAGGAGGGTGAGGGAGGAGAAATCACATCAGCAACTGCCGTTGTGCCCTTCAGTCGACTGCCCAAAACAGTGCAAACGAGGTCTTCCTACAGTGGGAATCCTGTCTCCTCACTTCCTGTTTCAAATCCAAGGCTAGACTCCTCTGTGAATGTTCAGGACCCCCACAGAGTGCCCCAGCCGCCTTGTGCTTGAGTCTCATAATTTATACCATGGCAATAACACCTATTCTTCCTCTAAATGTGTGCTGCTGTGGCCCCCACACCTTGAGGCAGGAGGATAGAGTCAAGTTTAAGTTGGTGACTGCTGAGAGATAAGGATAACACATTCCAGGCATAAGAAAAATGTCAGGAGGACATTCCTCAGTCAAATTCACTGTTCAGGACAAACAATGGGAGAGCACTGAACTGGGGCAGGCAGATCTGACCTCTGGTGCTTTCTGGAAAGTAACTGAGACCCTCATTTGCCTGGTAAGGCAGAGGCACAATGCTAAGGATAGTTTAAACTATGTGCAAACAGTTTTGGCTGAGTGCAAAAGGGTGTACTTCAACCTATGAATGTAGTAATTTCTAGCCCCAGAACATATATATACTGTCCCCCCACCCCCGCCCGCTTGATTTCTTTGCTACTCCACCTATGGAGTAGCCACCTTGATACGTGAATGGATATAATAAATAATTCTTACTAACCTCCTCTTTGCTAGCTGTGTTTGATTTCTATCCTGTATGAGTTAAAGGACCCACTGAGCTGATGATTCATGTTCCCTCATCCCACACAAGGGACTTCTTTCTCTTGTCATTCATAGCACCTCCTCCAGGAGATCCTTCAAGGCCGAGAAATGCAGAGATTGTGGGAATGTCTAGCTCACAAACTTTATCATTCAAACAGTAAATAAAAGGGGCTCATAGTTATCTAAATTTAAGAAGCAAGTATTTATATTATCAATGTGATGGGTTGTATACAAAATTTTGTATTATATGAAAACCACATCTATCACATTTTTTAATTAGGTAGGGTACTTGGTGAAGTATGTTATTTTTCCTTTATCCAAAGTTCATTAAGGACATTAATTTGCAGAGATAATTCTATATGGTTAATGCACAGACCAAGAAAAATCAGCAGATAATTCTTGAGCTAAAATAACTTATAAACAAATCACAAGTATGGACAAAACATGAACACCCCCAAGGCAAGTAGTGCAGAATTCCCACCTACATCCACCTACTGAGTCACACTTCAATTTGATTCAACAAGTCATTTCTACGTCCTTATAAGGCACTCTGCACTGCCCCAGTGCCGGTGCCACAGGAATTTCCAAAAAGTGTGAGACAGGAGCTCCACTTTCAAGGAGGTCAGAAAACGTGGTGAGATGTTAAAACGCACGGTATCATTAAAACCCTCAAGAAAAAAAAAATCTTCGGATTACTTTCTGGATAATTAGACATAATTATATAAACAATTACAGTTTTAAGTATGGGTATTTAACAAAATTGCCCCTCTTGCTTCACAGTCCATTTTTGTTGTGTACATGCATGTTTGGGGGGAAGGGAGGTGTTGGGGGTTTTATGTTTATTTCTTTAACAGAGGCCTTGATGTGTCTTTACTGCCTAAGATAACTGCAATTTAGAAATGTCTGCAGTGGGCCTTGCTTCCTCTCTGCCAAGAGAATCTGAGTGCCCAGGCCCCTGTCTGTTCTTCCATGAATTCCCTCCTACTCAGACAAGCTATCAGTCTGTAGCTAAGAGTGGTCAAAACCACTTACCTGCTAATCCTCAATACTGTCTGTAAAGTGATGACTTGAATTATCATTTCTATCTAGTATCTCCCCACACAAAGAAGATTTACAAATGAAGAAAGAAAAACAGCAAGAGATGTTAGTAGAGAAAGCTGCAGACCTGGGCTCATCCCACAGCTGAGCTTCTGAGGGACACCAAGGGAGAAGGGGGCACAATCCCATTGAGCACCTAGTTCCTCCCATCTGTGCACATGAGAGAAGAACCACACTGCAGGCTCATGTGCCCTTCCTTCTCCCTACCTTGGAAGTTTTATCTTTCAGGATTGCCCACTAAGTAACAATTATCTGTCCACTTTTCACATTTTCCTAATCAGCTATTCTAAAATTTGCCACAATTTTAGAAGTTCCCTATTTAAACTGTGCAGATATAGCCAAGAGTAGTGGCATACACCTGTTACCCCAGCAGCTTGGGAGGCTGAGGCAGGAGGATCATGAATTCAAAGCCAGCCTCAGCAATGGTGAGGCACTAATCAACTCATTGAGACCCTGTCTCTAAATAAAATACAAGATAAGGCTGGGGATGTGGTTCAATGGTTGATTGCCCCTGAGTTCATTCCCTGGTACTCTCCCCTCACTGCCAAAAAAAAACAACAACAGCAACCAAAAAAAACTATGCAGATACAAAATTCTGTCACAGTAAAGTATTATCAGGGGGAAAGGGAAGAAATACCTTCCCTTTCAGTTTCCAGATTCTTAATTTCAAGTGTTTTAAAATGAATGTCCTCAAGACCTCACAGACTTTTTCTAAATGGTGTAAAAATGTGCAATTTAGAAAAACACATCAACTTTTGATTTTAAAAATAGCACCAAAAAGTGGACTGATGTGTCATGGGTTGGAAAATGAACTCAAAGCTCAAATAAGATTCTCAACACAAACCATCTTCTCCTAGGATAATGCAAAGAGAAAGATAGTCAAGCTCCACCTGAAATACAGCTAAGTAACATACCAACAAGAAACCATGATCTACACTAAACACAGCTGCTAGAGAAAACGCAACTTTCACAGAACCATGGGAGAGAACAACTGATGAGCTCCACCTGGTACACAGAGTACCAACTTACCGAAAATGAGAATCCCACATCCCACAAGGAGCTATGAGCACCATGTGTAATGTCTCCACAAAGCTCCGCCCTGGGAGTAAAATTTTATATGTTCATCTTTCTTTTGCTACAGGAAATGATTAGTTACTGCCTGGGCAGGAGAGGGGAAATGAACTTGCTGGCCGTGTGAAAACAACAAAATGCTGTTTTTCTAGAACAGCTGACTAAGAACACACTGTCCTAAGTGCAGAGCAGTGGAGCATAGCTTCCTGGTTCCCAGCTCCCAGCCGCGGGAAGAACAGTGCTGCAGGCCTGGCCTGGTCACCCACATGCAGGCACGACTTCCACAGTCACTGACTGTCACTCCGACAGCCTCAGGGACTGAGTCCTCAGAGACATGGCAGGACTGAGGGCCTGTTTGCCATGTTGCCATGTATATCTAACAGACCATAGAGGTTTTATCAAGGGAAAGAAAGAAGGCCAGGCCAGCTGAGTAACTTGTCTTTGCACTGTGCTACCCTGAAGCTCCAAATCCTGCCATGTCCCTGGGAGCCCAGGAACATGCTACACCTGCCCTGAGAGGAGAGAAGATTCTGAATGAGAGGGCTACAAGAACAATGACCATACTTCCTTGCCTGAAAACTGGGACTCAATCTGACAAATACAGTCACATTTCTGGAATTCATCCTGTAAAATATCTGAAACCAGGACCAGTTACAAACCTTATTGAAGTAGGGTGTGTCTGTCATTCCCCACCTACCTAGCAGGGTTCCCAGGCCCCTCCCCAGCAGATCTGATTCAGTGAGTCTCTGGGTGGTGCCTGAGAACCTTGGTTTCTAACAAGCAGCCAAAGAGATCTTTAAGCTCAGACAAGTCTGGGGAACACGGGACTGGACAATTGTGCCGTAATAACATCAGTATGTTAGCTTGTAAATGATAACACTAATGAATATCAGTCTTCTTTTAATCCTCCAGATAAAACCACTGTTTTGATAATATCCATTTTAAAGACAGAGGAAATGTGTACAAGGTTACACAACTAGTAAGGACAGAGAGGGAACTCAAATAGAGACCCAACTCCAACAGCTGTACTCTCTCCACTATCTGTATAGTGGGTTAGGTATATTAAATGCATTTTCAACTTATGACATCTTCAATATATGATGGACTTAGGAGGATGTAACTCTATCATAAGTCAAGGAGCATACTCAAACATTATTCTAGCTTCTTTTTTCTATCATATCTAACTTGATTTAAAAAAAAAAGAAGAAAAAAAATCAATGTTTTCTATTTGTTCTGCTTTTAAAAAAAAAAAAAAAAGATTTGATCTGCCATATGAATTGTACCCCTATACCCACTCCCTTCCCAACTTCAGGTTAACTTAAAAACTCACTGTGGCTTAAAAGAACACAAAACCCAGAACCCAATATGCTTCATCCAACAAGTTCTTACTGAGCCCCTCCCTGTGAATACAGCAGGGAAGAGACCAGACCCCTGCCCTCCAGGAGCTCACACTTTACTAAGAGGACACACACTATTGGCCAGGAAGAAAAGAAGGCCAAAGGTCTATCAGCTGATGCTGGAAAGTAAGAGGAGAGAAATGGGGGCTGGGATTCAAGTTGCCAGGGAGTCTCCCTAATAAGGGGCCACTTGAACAGAGGTCTAAGGGTGCTGGGAAGCAAGGCTATCTTGGGGGAGAGCATCCCACAGAGAAAGAAGAGGGCCCAGCTCATTCACTGGCCCAAACCACAATCCTCCAAAACTCTCTGTCAGCATAGATAACTCCACACTTGCTCAGGTTTGGGATCCTCCTCCACTCCCCATCTCTGCTGGGCTGAGACACTCTTCCTCTCCTCCTGCAGACCTCAAGCTAAAAACCATGTCCTCAGGTAACTTTTCTGATCTCCCCATCACATGCAGAGCCGACACTGTACACATCATACACTGCTCTTCTCCCAGCACTAATCACAGCCATAATTAAACCATTATTTCTGTAATTTAATGTCTGCCTCATCCCAATAAGCTAATCTCCATGAGGGCAAGGACTGTATAGGTTGCATTCTTTGACCTAGTGCCTGAGAAATGGTCAAGTTCACCATTGGGAAAGATGTGAAGAAATGCTTCTGAGTTTTCTCAGGATAATACAGAGTTACAGTTTTCCACTGTATTGTGCACAACACACTGATTTCCTTCCTGATAAGAAAAGTTAGGAACAAGGAAACAGCTGTACTCAAAAAATAAAGTCCCAAAGTGGGCCCTTCAGACTGTGTTTGGGTTCAGTGTCACTTCATCTTACTATAACCTAAAAGGAAACAATCAAAGCCAGAAGACTGTCCCTCCTAAGACCACATGAGGTCAATCATAAACACCCATTCAGAAGCAAATTAAAGTAATGTGCTGCATGTCCACAATAATTAGAATTTTTTAAATATATGAAAATAACACCTATTCTGTGACAGGAAGTAAAAGGGCAGCACTGCTAGAATCTCACATACCACAGGATTTAAATGTTAGCAGCCACCATTAGATACTCACCCCTCGCTAGATACACTGCTAAGTGTTATCCACACATTGATCTCACATAACTGAGCTGCTCTAAGTGAAGCAATTCTGCAGAGCTCCAAACCTTTGCAAAGCATGCCAGTTAGGACCCAATGTCCCAGTACCAAACGTACCAGCATCCAAAGTGCTGATACCAACCAAGTATGGGGCATTTAGCTGCTCTAGTTCAAGCTGCCCCAGCTCATAGAAACAGGCAGGGGAAGTGACTGGCACAAGATGGCACAGCCTGTTAGTAGCTAAGTCCAGCCAACAACTTGATCGCTGACAGGTCATCCATCCTTCTGAAAGTCTAAACCACCACTTTTTGAGGTCTCAACCCTCAGAGAAAGTGATCAAGTCAAGCTTCCTAAGGAACATTGCAATATTACCAAAATGCTACAGTGCTGCTCAGAGCAGAGCAAAAACAAAACAGGACTCTTTCTTTCTTCTTTGCAGCTGCCACTAATCTGAGTCGCACAACAAGCCTCTTGTCTCTCCACTCCCAAGCAGCTCTTCTGAGCAACAGAAGCCCAGGAACACCGAGGCCCTGGGTGTAGGCCAGAGCTAAACAGGCTAAAAAGCAGGCTGCTGTGACACTACTTTATCAAACACTCTGCAGGGCCAAAACCACAATTTTGCATGCATGATCACACTTCTGTAGAAGAGCAGAATGCATGAAAGAAGGCTGAGCTGTGTGATTCATCCTGCACCCTGATAAGCACCCTGATTTTGATGATTTTCTGCATCTCATTTATACTGAAATGAAGTTTCTGTGGAATCCAGTCACCTCACCCCTTCCCCCAAATTAGCCAGCTAAAAGCAACAGCCTGTTATAACATACCGCCAACCAGCTACCGTGGGGCCTACCAGGCCAGACCAAGCCAGCAATTATATGTTCTTGGTGACATGAAGTTCTTCTGAAAAATTAATCCTAAATGGTCTTACGCCATCCTTCAGGGACTTTAAGCCCCAACATGCTAATGCCCTGGAGCAGCAACACTCAAGAGAACTTCAGCTTTGACCCAGGGCTCCAAAACATTGCTCCTCTGCTTACCATAAACCCAGTTCAGCCTGCAGCAGGTGGAGGCCTACTTAATCCCCCACCACAGAACACCTCAAGGACGACTCACAGAGAGCGACTGCTGAAGGTGGACTCCCACTGGCCCCAGCCACTCAGCCAGAGCTCCCAGCCACCTCAGGTTTAGGCAATGCCTGGATCCTCCAACGGTGGTGTGTGACAACTCCAATGGTGGTGTGTGACACTAATGCTCTATTTAATATGATAGAGACTCATTTTGAGAGGGTTGCTTTTTGTTTTTGTAAGTAAAAATCAAATGAGAAGGTACCCAAGAGCACCTTAAAAACTTGAGGAGCTAAATATTCTAAGGGTATCATTTTGGGATACTGTCCACTCTGAGCACTGAGATGTAGGAATATAATTTTACATTCCAGCACCCTTGCAGTAGGACTCAAGATACAGTAGAAAAGAAGCTAGTCTGACCTGCACTGAGTCCTAGAGCTGTGACCTGGGCAAGTGGCTCAAGCATCTACTGCTCTCATTCATGCACATTCTGAGGTAAACATCCTTCATGGCATCAAAAGTAATGTGAGAAAATGAAGTCACTCCTCTAGCGTAATGGATAACACAGAATCAATAAAGAACTTCCTTTCTTCAGTTTCAAGCACGCCTTTTCTCTTCCCTGTTTATTTATTTATTTATTTATTTATTTATTTATTTATTTATTTTTAGTCATACATGACAGCAGAATGAATTTTGACATATAATACATACATGGAATGTACATACATCAATCATATTGTCAATTCTATTCTGCTGCCCTTCCTATCCTCCTTATTCTCTTCCCTTTTATTAATTTTCCAAATTCTTCTTCTGAAATCAACAATCCACATATCCTCTTACTCTAGGAATTCAGTCTGTTCCCCCTAAGGACCTGTCAGGGAAATTATGCCAAGATATTGTTGGCCCTATGCATGCATGGGTTCCACATGCATAGATTTAATCAAACTCAGAAAATACCCAAGGGGAAAAAAAACCTGTGTCTGTACTAAACACACAGATTTTTTTCTTATCATTACTCTCTAAACAACACAGTGCAATAACTCTTCACATAGCATTGACACTGCATTAATTGTTATAAGTGGTCTAGAGATGGCAAAGTACACAGGGGTATGTGCATGGGTTCTACTTTTATAACAAGGGATTTTAACATCCTCACAACTTGTTATTCATGGGGATTCTACACCAATTTTCCAGGCACACTAAAGAGACAATTGTATGGTCAATCATGGTTACTCCAGCATTGTTTGTGACCTTCAGTGCAAAAATAACACCCACTAATAACAATACTATTATGGCACTTAAAATGAGAAAGTTTGGGAGCTGGAGGTGTAGCTCCTTAGTAGGAAGCTTCCCTAGCACATATGAGGCCCTGGGGTTCGATCCCCATCACTGCAAGGAAAATAATAATAATAAATAATGTCCTAAAACTTTTTATAGTATGATCAAATACAGATTAAGTTTTGTTTTGTTTTGTTTTGTTTTCCAAAAAAACATGTGCTAGACTAGTTGTCCAAGTAGTTTATCAGTGATGAGAAAAAAAGGGGATCAAGGGCACAAGAATGTGATAGACAAAATAATCACCCCATGTCCACATCCTAACCCAGAATCTGTGAATACAGGACCTTAGGCAAAGGGGGCTTTGCAGATATAATAAGGATGTTGAGACAGGAGACTATCCCAGGTCCAGCTGGACCCAATCCAATCATGTAGGTCCTTAAAAGTCAAAAATCTTTTCTGGGTTTGACTATAGAAAGATGGTCAGAAAGAAGATAAAGATGGAAAAGAGGGCCATCAACCAATAAATACTGGAAGCCTCTAGAAGCTGGAAAGCACAAGAAAACAGACTCTCCCTTAAAACTTGTGACTCATTGATTTTAACCCAGTGTGACCCATGTTGGGCTTCTGACCTACAGAAGCATGAGAGAATAAACTTGTGTTGTTTTGTGCTGCTAACTCTGTGGTAGTTATAGCAGCAATAGAAATGATTACAGAAGAGAGGATGGATGAATTACACAGAATCAATAAAGAACTTATAATTCTTTATAATTTTATTTATAATTTTATATATTAGATCCTTTACTTACAATTTTAAATAATTTTAAATAAATCTTTAACATATATATGTTAGCCAGAGCTCCCAGCCATATATATATATATATATATATATATATATAACTTATTTTAATTGGGAAAAGAAATAAATTCTTTGTCATTCCTTATATGTCATGACTCCCCAACCACAAGAGCTTTCACATAACACTCTGACTTCTTCTGCCTGAAATACCTACGATTCTCTCTTCCATACCAGAAACCCACTTACATCTCTGGTCCAACTCAGTGGTCCTCTCCTGCATGAGGGCTCCCTCCTCGGTGTTCTCTCCTGTACTGAATTTAAGTGGTGTCCTGTGGTTGGGTCCACCTTGTTGGACGAATACTTTAAAAACAGGTCTTGAGGCTCATTTTTCAATGTGAACCCAACACCTCCTAATGGGCATGGCATATAGTTAATGATTAGTAAGTGTTCACTCAACTGGGTTGACTTCTGGATGTCACTAAACCCAAACCAATTTAGTAAATCCTAGTTGTAAATCAATAAGGCAGCTCCTATCGGAGAAAAACTCTGTAATTTTGTTTTTATTTTATAATCCATTCTAAGGGGGAGTATCACTGCAGAGTTGTCATATCTGAGTGTTGAAACTATTGAAAATTCAACTCCACTTTCAATAGCAAAGAAACCAGGAGAGGGGACAGAGTGAAATTTGAGTCCATGTTTACATACAAAAGGCTGCATCCACCAAGACTTGAGCCAGCAGCTTGTTTTAATCTCCTAGCAGCACTCTGCTTAGCCATGATCATTAGCACAGCCACCTCTACAGAAATAGTTATTTCCACGGCTCAGAGGTCAGAGTACTAAAGGAGCTACACCCCTTGTTTGAGTGGCATCTTGAATAACTAAAGACTTAACAAATCCCTAATCCAACCATAGACAAGTGGCAAAGTGGCAGACACAATGAATGTTTCACGGTTACTTAAACCAGCCACAGCAAACATTATATTTTGTTGGTGGTGTTGATTCTCATTTTAAAGTCTTATTTATTGAGGTATAGTTTGTATACAATAACCCATCCTATCTAGTGTTCAGTTCTATGAGTTCTGACAAACATGAAGTAATCACCAGAATTGAGATATAGAACACTTCATTCGCCCCCAATGTTCTCTACCTCCTTTATAATCAACCTTCTCACCCATCACCTGTTCCTTATAGGCATGATCTGTTTTCTGAACCTACACTTTTTCCTTTTCCAGAATGTTATTTAAATGGAAGCTTAATCTTCCTACTCTAAGTTCAGCTTTTACATATAACACGTTTGTTGTTCTCTGTTGTACTCTGGTGAGTAGTATTCCATTGATAGACATGTTAGCTTATCCATTTACTAATTGATGGACATTTGGGGGGTTTTACTGTTTGGAAAAAAGCTGTTAGAAATATTAGCCTAGAGGCTTTTGTGGAACTTATTGTTTCTCTTGTATAAGTATTTAGGAGTGGAATTGCTGCTGGCTATGTGCTAAGTGTATGTTTAACTATCTAAGAAACTACCTAACTCTTCCCCAAAATGGCTGTGCTAGTGAAAGTTTCCACCAGACCTGCTTGCCTGCATATTTGCCAATACTTGGTATTAACCATTTTTTTTTCTGTTTTTCTGAGTTTTAGCCATTTTAGTGGATATACAGTGGTACCTCATTGTGTTTCTTTTTTTAACTTTTGATTCTGAAATAATTCTAGACTCACAAAGAAGTTACAAAAATTATAAAGAAAGATGAGATGCAGCCTAATAAGACTAGGAGAAAGGTTCCTGTAAGTGAGCCCCTTTCTCAGACTCATATCCAAAGCCCTCCACAGAAACAAGGCACTAGAGTATCTGAACCACTGAGTAGTAAACATGTAAGCAACATGTTCTCAAAGCAGATTCAAGGAAGACCTTTAAGGGTTATGAATTTCACCAAAAACCACTCATCTTTTCCTTAAGTCAAAGCTTGACCCAAAAGAAGCACAGATTTGACAATTACCCCTGTGATGTTACCTCCAGAACACACCTAGGCTCAAAAGTTCTTTCCAACAACCTGCTGTGAAAAGCTAAACTTCACCACTAGAGATCCCTTAGGAATAGGGGTCTCCCTGTGCTGTAGACTAGTCACAAGGAAATCCCAACACAAGGCAGGGACATAGGAACCATTTCTGGCTTTTGGCTAATGTCTGGCATGACCCTCTCTGCTTGTCTGAGGATCCATATCTACAAGTTGTTTGAAGGCAGAATTGCTCTCTCTCCCCTTTCAGCTAATCATATTTCTTACTAATATCTACTGTTATTTATTCTGATGCCTCTCCCCATTCTATATCAATAGCCCCAATAGTCGGATTCATTTCTGCACCTCAAGTTCCCATGCATACAGCTGTAACAAATGTTCTGTGAATATACAAGGTGTGACGATCAGATTATTATAGTGTCCCCGGTAGGGCATTAAGGGAGTGAACACTGAGACAGATAAATCTTAGAAGGAAAGATATCCATCAGTATGGTGTGGGAGGCCTAGTTTAAGAAGCACACCATAGTAGCTAAATTTAACAGGAGGACGCTTGGTAATGAGAGAGGACAGGGGCAGGACCAAAGAAGATGGTATGAGGAAGCAGGAAAGAAGACCTGCCCACACTCAGATGAAGCTCAGGACCAGACCAGCTTGGCACCTGCTGGGGGGAAGACAGATTCTGATGGTAAGAGGAAGGAGGGAGGGAAAGGGCAGCTTTGTCAATATGACTCTGTTTCCAAGAGCATGTGCCAAGAGCTGGGGTGGGGAGACCAGGGGCTCAAGAAGCAATGAGTGTTTCCAACAGCTGCTATGGGAGTACCTGGGAATCAGTACGAACTGAGGGGGGGGAAGGACCTGTAGAAAACAGCTCGTCTCTTTCCAGAGAGACATTAGACTTTCCTAAATCACTTCCAAACCCTTCTGGAAGCCCTCTGTGCACAAGATGGTGACACAGGCTTGCCCACCTACAAGGCTAGCTCCCACCCTGCAATACCTGCAAGGCCAGCTATGGGAGATCTCACAGGCCACCATGGAACTGCTGGGAAAACCACTGTTTCCAGCCCTGCGCTCTAGTTGAGCCTCTATACATAGACACCATTTACAATTAATGATTCATTAAACACAAGAGTTCCCAGAGATGCTAACTGTTCTACAATATAAACTTTGAAGTATCAGAAAACTTTCTAACCCATGTTTCGTTGGAAAACGAAAACTTGCTCGTGCAATTAATCACATGGCTTTTCAGGCAGGACTTCTTCTGAACAGACATTGGGCCCCTTCATCTTTGCCACTCTGCAGCAGCCCAGGGTGATATGTGGCTATCTGGAAAGAAGAGGGGAAGGCACTACAGCCAGCCACACTTCTCCCCTACTGGAACACTTAGCAGATCTCATGGACAGAGAGCGCTAAGGGAGCTCCCAGGTAATAATCTGAAATGTACCCCAAAATGAAATAGGGACACTCACCAGCTCTGTATTTTGACCATATATGGTAATAAATGCTACCATTATGATCCTATTTGCAAAAACCCTAGCTGCTCAGATGCAAAGTGTTATGTAGTACAGGATAGCAGTCAGACAAGTTCAAGTTACACCAGTTGCTTCCTGTCGGTAGTAACTAAGATTTTAACTGAGAAAGATTTCGCTTTCTGGTTACACAATGAATGCACCACAAGGTAAAACAGAAACTGGCAACTGCTGATAGATATCAGGCCTTTGGGAAAGTCACCAAAGCTAGCCAATCTGCCTGCTCAGCTCCGGTTTTAAAAGTTCATTGACACTGATGTGGCCCTCTGTCCACCCAAAGACCCCAACTGGGCCTCCTAAAGCTTTCTATTAAGCTCAAAATTAAGCCACATAGGCCAAACTGTTTTATTATATTTACATGCTTTTCTAAAAAAGATACTTTGGCACAAATATTCCTAAGTGATTTTTTTCACATCAGAAATTGGAATTGGGTTATTCTTCAATGACAGGATGCTGCCAAAGAGCAGCAGGGGCTATTTACAAAATGATCCCAGAAGAAGGTCACACTCTATCTATTTCCAAACCCATGATGAATAACTAAGAATCAAAGCTGAATCTAAAAATCTCATTTTAACTTTCCTCCTACCCAAAGAAAGGAAGCTTATTGTTAAGTTCAAAAGACCCAAACAAGTTATCAAAAAGCTGCCTGTGAACACCAAACAAAAGATATTTTATATAATTTATCAACAAATGCTAAAAATGCAATTCACTGCAATTATGCCTCTGCCTACATGCCACTGTGTTTTGTCATAGGTATTTCAAAATAATGCAGTCTAAGCAAAATGTTTACTTTCCCCCAGCTAATACAAGGTCAAGGAGAAGGGAAACTAACATTTTAGTGATCCTCTACTGCTATGACTTGAATGTGCCCCCTCAAAAAATTTCAGGTGCTGAAAACAGTCTCCAAATTCATATGTTCATAGATTTTGAAGGTAAACCTTTGGGGGGTAATTAGGATTAGAAAAGGTGATAAAGATGAGACCCACATGATGCATTAGTGGCTTAATAAGGAAGAGAGACATGAGCTACTACTACACATGCTGTATTGCCATGTGATACTCTCAACCATGTGATGGTGTAGCAAGAAGGCCCTCACCAATGCAGTACCATGCTCTTGGGCTTCTCAGCCTCCAAAACTGTGAGCCAAACATTTATTTGTTTGTTTGTTTGTTTGTTTACTGGCAGTCGTGGAGAGTGAACCTTATGTATGCTCAGCAAGCGTTCTACCACTGAGCTTCATCCTCGACCCTTTTTATTTTGAGACAAGGTCTACTAAGTTGCCTAGGCTGGCCTCGAACTTGCAATCCTCCTGCCTTGGCCTCCCAAGGAGCAGGGATTACAGGCATATGCCACCTTACCTGGCCAAAGTTTTATTATTTCTAAATCACTTAGTCTCAGGTATTTTGTTATAGCATCAGAAAATAGACTAAGACATCTACTTACCATGTACATCAAATCTTGATATAACATATCTTTGAGTTTGCTGTCCCCTAATATTCATTCTTCCTTTCTTCCTTAACAACAGAACCCCATGCAATCTGCTGTTGTTATTGTTTTGGTTTTCTGTTTTGCAGTATTGGTTGAACTTAGTTCAACCCAGACTGAACTCCACCACTTAGCTACATCCCCAACCCTATTTACTCATTTGTTTATTTATTTTTGAGACAGGACAATGTTAAGTTGCCCAAGCTGGCCAACTTGCAATCCTCTTGCCTCACCCTCCCAAACTATGCCAGGCTGAAACCCCGAGTCTTTTTAACTGATACCCAGAATAAGAATGGCAGACTCCTATATTCTTTTACAGCCAGGTGTTTGGCTATGTGACTGTACTCTAACCTAGTCATTCTCTAAGTGTGGTCTAGGGATCGCTGGAGTTCCCAAAACACTTTTAGGGAGTCCATGAGACCAAAACTATTTTCACAATCATACTAAAGCATTACTTGTCTTTTTAATGCTCAATGTCTCATAAGTCTATCATGGGGAGTTTGGGAAGTGACATGCCACATGATACCACAACAAACGGAATGCATAGCAGATCCGAGAACCCAGCTATTTTCAATCCAGTCAGACATGAGATTGATTTACAAAATTATAAAGCAGTGGCTGTCTTCTCAATAGTCATTGAAAAATAGTTCTTTTTCACATAAAAAAGTAATTTGTGCTAACCTATAATGTTTATTATTTTTAACTAAATCAATAAACATCTTTTATATTCTCATTTTCAATTTTTTTCTCATATTTATTTTTTAGTTATAGGTGAACACAATGATTTTATTTTACTTTATATGGTGCCGAGGATTGAACACAGTGCCTCACGCATACTAGGTGAGTGCTCTATCTCTGAGCCACAACCCCAGCCCCTCATTTTAAATTTCTAATGCCCAAAATATCTGAAATAGTTGCCAAGTACTGCTGTGAGAATTACTAAAAATTTAGTGATTTTTAAAATAAAACATTTATTATAGTTGTGGAGGCCAAAAGTCCAAAATTAGAGTCTTATAAGGCTAATAAACTTAAGATGCTGGTAAGGCTGGATACTTCCTAGAGGCTCTATGAGAACATGCCCCTCATAGGGCTCCTTGGCTGTAGTCCACCTACTAGTAACAGCGTCACTTCAACCTTTGCTTCACCTGCCTTCCTCTTATAAGAGCTTACATGACTTTACTTTACTTGCTTCTAAACTCTTATTTAGAAATATACCAAATATTTCAAAATACTCTCCCCATCTCAAGATCCTTAACTTAATCACATCTGTAATGTCTTTTGCTATGTAAGGTACCATATGAACAGGTTCCAGGGACTGGCTCATGGATAGCAGCTTTAGGGGCCATGATTCTGCTATCATGATATGCTAGACATAACCCAGATAAGCCAAGCTCTTTGGGATCCTCAATAACTTTTAAGAATGTAAAAATGTCTTAAAAACTAAAATATTTGTGAGCCACTACTGTAGCTTATGAACAGATTAAGTCATTAGTAGGCAGGAAAAGTAAAACTCAGAAAAGCTAAGTGGTTAACCAGAGTCACACAGACTAAAGAGACCTTCAACTTGAAACCCAGTGGTCTGCTACCAATGAACTTAACATGGCTCCCTCTGCACGATGCTGCCAACCCCTGAACACCCTGACTATACCAGAGGAAAATGGAAATCAATTCATGGGCATTTTTGCACACATCAAATAAAGAGTACAACAATAAGCATTCAGAGGTGAATTTGCTGGGCAGGAAGGAGGACAAGGTGGAGAGGTAGGTGTTTAAAATTTACCAATTTATTACCATGTGAGAGAGATGAGGACAATGTTACAAATGGTGACGTGTTCCAGAACCAAGGCAGAGAGATAAGAACCCCATCTCACTCTACAGCAACGTGACAAGGACTGAAGCTCTGACACACAGGAAGCACACACAGCAAAGTACTGCTCTGGGTAGATGACAGGGCCTGGTGGCCAAAGGTAGATTCATGACCACTCATTTTAACAAGGATATCTGAAAGAACGCATTCCTGGGCTGTCTCTCTGACCAGAATCACAACTTCATGGTAGCAAAGAAATTGCACTCAGGTGAACTCCATTAAAATCAGGCATCTAAGGATCCAAATCACAATCTTCAAAGAGACACATTGAAAAAAAGAGGAGAATGGGAAGATTCTCAGAGGGCCAGCTCCTACTCTGCCTAATAAACTGCCTGGCCAAGGCCGAAAAAACCAGAGCAGAGGTGATCAGACTCTCCCCTCCTATCCAAGCAGTGCACACTAGTGAATGATGGCTCCCCCGGCACAGGGGCTGACCCGGCTCCCTGGAAAAGCTGCTCCAGTTCTGTGCCTTGCTTTCCCAGCTCCCTGCTTGGAGCCTCTGGAGTGCTCAGCTAACACAACCATTTTGAAAGCAAAACCCAGCAGGAATGCCTGATCTGACAGCCAACAAAAACCCAGGAATAAAAGGACACAGATGCAAGGAACCACCATCAGTAGAATTTGCTCTCTAAAAGAGGAAAAGTCACAGAACTTTCTGGTATTTTATTTTTTTCAATGTGAAAGCCTAGGGCCAATACCAGACCATCTTCAGAACACCTCTAGTCACAGAGCTCAGCATTTCCTAGAAATGTTTATAGCACTTGCTTTCCTAATATTACACTAGTATTATAAACTTCATACCTATAACCTACAAAGCATAAAGACTTTGCAAATTAGAGACATGACTAATGTATCTCTTTCATCAAGGAATCCACACACACCTGTGTGGTTGCCTTTATGTGATTATTCTGCTGCGGAATAAATTTTAAAACTACTAAATCAGCAATCTCACCTGTCAATCATTTTGAAATTTTTCTTTCATATGCCAGAGCCCAGGGCAATTTAACATTCTATAGACCAAAACTTTCACACTGTGCCTATTAAAGGGATACATAATGTGAAAACATGTTGCTCGGAGATAATGCCTAATTCACAAAAGTAAACTTCTATTTTCTACATTCCATGTGAAGAAGAAAAGATCCACAGGCAGAGAGCCACAACTGAATCTTTTATATCTAGGATTTTGGAGAGAACAAAAAATGACACTTTGACAGAAAATAGATTGGGAGACATAATAAATTTGTGCTGAATAAGTACTCTGTTATAATGAGTTATTCCAAGTTATTCCAAGAGTGGTAATTCCAATTTCCAAGGGAGTAAATATTAAATAGAGTAACTAGAAAAAAAAAACCTGAGCAAAAGTTTAAGGACACAGTGTATGAATACAAATGTTGTTTAGGAAGCTTTCAAAGAGATTGCTATTTCAATATTTTCTTATACTTGGGTGACATAAAGGAAAATAATTTATTATTAAAAGTATAAAATGTTTAAAGTAAACTAACAAAAAGCATGTAGAAAATACTGATTTTTTTAAAATCACTTGGACACTCCTAATTCAGTAATTATGGTAGATTAGATATTTGCAGGTCTTTCTGCTATCCTATAATTAGATTCTGGATAAATTAATTTTAGAAACTTTCGATGCAATCATTAGTTCCAGGCAGAGAAACAAATCCCACAAGAATATGGCAAGAGCAGTGCACTAAAACCTGAGCAAAGAGCACTCAGGAGTGAGCACAGAAGCTGTAGCTGCTCTAGAGGCCACTCTGAACACACCAATGACAGGGACATCTAGATCTCTAGCATTTAGCAAGGTGAGAAAAGTCCAACCTGAAACCAGGATTCCATAGGAAACAAAAGTGGTCCTCAGTCCATAGCATCCTCCTGGTCCTGGTACAAATCAATACATAGCCCAAGTAATACCTCAAGATTCTCAAAATATTAGCAATTAATCTAAACTCAACATGCACAGTAGAAAAGAAGCACAGACACAGATTTAGACCACCAGGGATTTAGATACCAGTATTATAAAAATTTAGGATATGGGGGCTGGGGTTGTGGCTCAGTGGTAGAGCACTTGCCTAGCATATGTGAAGCACTGGGTTCGATTCTCAGCACCACATATAAATAAATAAAATAAAGGTCCATTGACGATTAAAAAAAATTTAGGATATGATACAATTCCAACTCTATTGTTATTCAAATATATGAAACATGGAATAAAAAAATGGACCAAGAGAGACCACCATCAAAAATAAAGATTTAAAAAAGAAATAGAGCCTTTAGAAATGAGATAACATAATCATTAAAATTTAAAATTTAATATATGGGCCAAATAGAAAATCCAATACAGTTGAAGAGAGAATTCTTGAATTAGAAGCCAAATCTTAAATATTACCCAGAACAAAGCAGAAATAAAACATCAAATAGGAAGACATGAAGAGTAAAAAGTTCTAACATCCATTTAATCAAAACCAGAAGGAGGAAATTGAGAGAGAATGGAGAAAATATAGAATACTCAAAGACTAATAGCATGAGAAATTTTCAGAACTGATAAATGATACGAATCTGCAGATACACAAAACAGAGCAAATATAAAACAGGATGAAAAACAGAAAACTATACATAAACATAATGTAATAAAACCACAAACTACCAAGACAAATAAACAATATTAGAATAAGATAAATCATCTACTAAAGAATGACAAAAAGAAAACTAACAGATGCCCTAAGAGTAAAAATAAAAACCTTATTAACACAATGGAACAGGATGTTCGAAATGCCAGGAAGAAGTAACTGTCAACTAGAAACTGTAAGAGTGAAATAAAGACATTACAGAAACCAAAACTGAGAAATATTACCACCAAGAGATTCCCAGGAAAAGAAATTCTGAAAAAGGCATATCTAATCAGAATAAAGGTACAGATAGGAAAAGGGAAAAGAAGCAATAAATGATAAACACATAAACAAATACCAACTTGAAACAATACCACTGTCTAATTTGCATGGTGAACAATAGATCTGAAGTACTGAAGGAGTGAGTCTTTGTTAGTTGTCCTATGAGTTCTGTATTATCCTAGAAAGGAAACAGAATACCACATACTGAGGGACTTCTAAACTGTCAAATGTGCACACAGTACTTTCAGGATAACCATTAGAAGAACAGAAATAAAATGTATCATTTCAAAGCCAGAAGAGAAAAAAGAAAATTGAATGAGAATGCAAATACACAAATCATCAAAAACCTCAATCCAAAAAAGATTAGCAATAAAAAACAGACCATATGCATGTAATTAAAACAAATTGTTAAACTATATTTTTTAAAAAAAGCAAAACAAACTGCATTCATTGTACATACAAGAAAAAATTTATCTACCTTAAAAATCCTGAACTTTGTTCTTCAAAAGAATACTTAAGAAAGATGCTCAGTCTATTAATCAAGAAAAGCAAATTAAGAGACAATGATATACTGTCTACACCCACCAGGCTGGCAACAAAATATCAAATGTTGCAGGGAAGTGGGACATCAGATAAACTGTGATAGAGTCTCTCCAAACCAAACTTTAACAAAAAAAAAAATTTAATTAATTTATTACTATTGCAGGCAACAAGTAAATCTCACAACACAACTGAATGAAAAATGCAAGTTGCAAAACATATATGCAAAAGATCAGTCTCACATTAAAAAAATATATAAGAAATAGATTTTTTGGAGATACACACACACACACACACACACACACACACACACACACACAGTAATCATGCTAGTATGGAAATCGGCGATGACACTATAAACACTACTTAGTTCAGCTGGCTCTTACATTCTAGGTCAAGCTCTTTATCTAATTCCAATTGGCACCCTGAGCAGCACCAGACTAGAATGGCCTTAGACTGCTCAGGCGCAAAGAAGGCAGCAGACTTGGTAAGTGCAAGCTTCCAGGTAAAACCTCAATCAAAAGCAATTCCATATAAAGGAATAGGACTTGCCCCAAATGATTAAAGGAACAGAACCAGCCTTTCAGTAACCTTTCCTTGGGGACTGAAACAGTCTCCTCTGCCCTTTGTTTATGTGTTCCTCCCACTCTAGCTGCATTTCTCCTGTCCTCCAATGGGAGAGCTAGCTTCTGTATTTCTTTTCCCTACCTTCCCACAAATACTGCCATTCCCTAGGCAGACTCTGCCCTAGGGCACCACAAAGGTCTAGAAGTTCCCTCTGTCCCTTCAGAGCCTTACATACAATCTCAGAAAAAAAAAAAAAAGAGAGAGAGAGAGAGAGAAGCGATTACAGACCCATGAGTATTTCTAGAATGAGTGAAATGCAGAATATAACTTACCTGCATCGTCTTTCATACATCCTCTGGTAGCTACAACTTCACTGTTCTTGATACTCAAAATCCACAACCTCCTCAGGCACTGAAGCTTTGCCTAGAAAAATAAAGGCAGGAAATGAGAAAGGAGGCAACCAACAGGAACCAAAGTATCCATGGGGAAAAGAAACTCATTTAATCAACCAAGTAAAAACTTGACCTTTAAGAGGAGAGAAATCCACCCAAATTAAGGAAAATCTCTAGCTTAGTCTAAGACATTTTCCATCTTTAACCAAAAATATTCACAGTAAATTAATATTTATAGAAGTCATGATTATTTACAAAGGGCCTTCACGTGCATTTTCTTATTGGAGGCTGAAGATCTTGAGAATACACAAGTATTATCTTCAAATGCAGAAGCTAAAGTTCCCAAAGGTCAAGGAATTGTCCCCCCACTACTCAGCTAATAAGTTAACAAAGAGGAAATCTAAGCTCAGCTCATGATTCATCCTTCTCAAATTCTTCCACTACATGAATGGCATGACGGTTTCAACCTTCTTGCACTAGATATTCTTTCTTAGCCAACAGATACAGAAATGGTTTCACTTGCTAAGTGACAGAGACACTACCATAAAACTATTTATTTGCCATAGGCAAGGTCTTGTGACCACACAAGAAAAGTCACACTGAGGTAGTAAAGCAACCCTTGTATCATTTCTACATACCTTCTTTTTTCCTCTTTAAGTCATAGTTACATTTTTTAATTTGGAAATAATTTTAAGCTCAGAAAAACTGTAAAATAATAATAGGACAAAGAATATCCATGTACTTTTTATCTGGATTCACCTACGAATCATTGAACCCATTTACTTAATCATTCACTTCTCTCTCCACACCCATGTGAGTTTCTCCCCTGAGCCATATGACCATTAGTTTCAAACTTCATGGCCCTTTACCTCTACATACTTCAGAAATGATTTCCTAAGAATAATTATGCTCTTACATAACCACAAGGTAGTGATCAACCTTGGTAAATTTAATATCGGTTAATATTTTAATCTACTGCCATGTTCAATTAACCTAAGAATGACCTTTATAATATTTACTTCCCTCCAATCCAGGACCCAGTCCAGAGTCAGATATTGCACTATTTGCCATTTTTCTTTATCTTCCTTAAGTCTATAACACACAATGTTCCTGTGTCTTTTATAACATTGACACTTTAGAAGAATATAGTCTCTCTGCCTTTTATATTAATAGAACATTTCCATTTTGACTTGTCTGATGTTTCCTCAGGTGATTCCTGATGATTCAGTTCAGGTTATACTTTCTCAGCCAGAAAAACTAAAGAAGTGATATAATTCTCTGAATATCTCATCTGAATACAAAAAAAAAAGTCTACTTTGATCCCAAAGTATAGTCCAATTTCTCCAATTAAAAATTGTGGGAGATCAACCTTGCACATGACTGAGTCACACTCCCCAGCTGGATGCTGAGGTGTTCAGTCACAGAAATGTGGCAGAGCTTTCCCCACCCTTCTTGGGTTCGAGGGTTGGTGTCTCGTGCATGGGTGTGTCTTGCTACAGCCCCATAAGCGGAGCTATGCTCACCTGTTCCTTTGTAATATAACCCCTGACCCTCTTTAGGATAGAATCTTCCATGGAAGTGCCTTGTGTGTGTCCCCTTCTCTTACTGTGTCCTTGGGTGTGGTCTACTCAGGTGTCAGTCAACCTGCTGACAGGGGACATCATGAAGATAGACTCAGCCCCCTGAAACCTGACCCCTTGCCTCATTTGAATAGCTTCTCCTCAATAAAAGGGGTCAGCATGTGTTCCCTCCCTCCCTCCCTCCCCCCCCCCTCTCTCTCTCTCTCTCTCTCTCTCTCTCTCTCTCTCTCTCTTTCTTCCTGCGGACCCTTAAGGTCAGAGGAGCCAGCACAGCAACCCCAAAGAAAAAGGCATTTGTGTCTCTTGTGTGGTTATTTCATGCAGCCCAGTCAGCCCAGATCAACTGGAGTGACCCCTGAGCCTTTTAGTCGCGAGAACAGAAACCCGGCAAAAAAATTACTACATTTTCTCTTGCAACTAATAAGTAATCTGTAGGGAAACACTTCAAGATCATGCAAATACTTGGTCCCAAATCAAAATCTCCCCCTAGATTAGCATCCATTGGTGATGTTTGCCTGACTTAAACTTTATAGTGTGATGGCTCCAACATGCTAATTCCAACATCCCCAATGTCCTTAGTTATTTGGGAACTCAAACTGTCTCAGATTTAGCCAGTGGGAGCCCCTGCAAGCTGGCTTCTGTATATTTGTGAGATGTTCCACTTTTTTTTTTCTCTTACTCTTAAATTTTCTTACTTTCTCACATTTAAAAATAAAAGTTTTGCATTCACCTTTTACCTATCCTGTCTCTGCCCTGCATGTAGTCACTTCTCCAAAAAGCCCTGGGAACTTTCAGGGAAGAATGGTGCAAGAGACCAAGATCTGCTTTAACACTGTCCTACAGTCACTATTTCTACTGATTACATTTTGAATATGAATCATGTTTCTCTGCTTCTTTTCAATTTTAAGACAGTCAATTAAGAGGATTTCCATTTGAATCTGGCAGCAGTTCAATTATTGGTGGATCCTCTGAATGCTGTCAGGCTTGGTTCTCTACTTGGTTAGATGGATCTGTTCCAGGGACGTCCTTGGTCCTTGCATACGGCCTTCCTCTAAGGTATGGTCCTTACTCCTAGGTTGTGGACTTTCTGATGTCTCAACAGAATGGGTAAGGTACTCAGCAAGACCTCTCCACATTGGGTTAACCAAAACGCCAATCTCTCCCAGTTAACACAAGACCTCTTGCATCACCCATCTGTTTTCTACCTTGTACCAGCTGCTCTGTGCCAGGCACCACTCTGTGTAGGTCTCACCCCTCAGGTAGCTCCCTTCTTTCCACTACCCCGCTATACAAATTCCAGCCTCAACAGCACAGCTGAACTCTGAGATCCACCTTCTCAATTCCAGGAGACCACATGTTCTGCTAGGTCTCACCTCCCTGTATCTTGGCAGGGAACATGCACAAGTAGAAACCCTGGGCAGGCTTGAGTCCCGTCATGGGGTGCTCTTCTTTCAAAGATCACAGTCCTGGCTGCCTGTTGTCTACTGCCAGTGGCCTCCTAGATGGATGGCCTGTCTTTGAGGTGTTTAGGGCAGGAAGGCAGGACCAACACCAGTTACCTTCTTTCTTCTCTTCAAGTCTTCAACATCAAGGCTATATTTGGGAAGGGTGAAGAATCAAACCCTTTCAGCATATAATAAACGCTCTCTGCTTAAGCATTTCAGAGAAACTCACTTTCTAACAATCTGTTCTTAGAAACATACAAGTTTCCTTTTACTACAGCACTGCAACATCAAAAACTCTCTCTAGCAGTGAGGCAGTGCCAGACAAGGTGACCAGGAAATGTCTCTTCCTTCCAGAAAGCCAACACTCACTTCGGACAGTTGGCTATCACCAGGACATGCATTTACACTTCCAAACAGCACAGCAAAACACTCTATCCCAAGCACAGCAAGTTCATTACTCTTCTTCATTTTTCTTGTTTATATGCATGTATTCAAGATGAGGAGAAGACTCCTTTTCATGTATATCGTTTTCTGGTATATTTCCATTTCTATTGCTAACCACCATTGAGAAAAATGATCAGAAAACAATAGTCAAAAAGAAAACGTGCAATTCCAGACACAAAGTTAATCAAAAGAAAACTGCTCAAAAAAGAATCATAGTTGTATCATATGCTATGAGAAAAGAAGATTTTCGATCACAGGGTGCTGGGGAACAGGTCTTTCCCTGCACAGGCCAGCAGATCTGCACCACGGAGGGCATACAGGTTCCCACAGGGAATACTTCTTCAGCAGATTTTTCTCCATATTAGAAATTTACACAGCAGACTATCTACTTCACCTTCTCAAAAGGAGTCACTGCACAACAGACCTTTCTTTAGTTTTATTTCATGTGCCCTTGAACTTAAAAGAAAGCATCCAATAGAAACACAGAGCTGGCCTGTCCTTTTGCCCTCCTCTGTCCACCCTAACTTTCTCTATCCTCTGGGAACTCTTGGGACATGGACTCATAGGTGTCCATGTCTCTTGTGGACCCTGTAGAATTCATTTCCACAAGTCAGTATGTGTCCAGTGACATAATTTCTGATTCTTTTGTGGGTCGCCATTTCCCCAGAATTCAATGGGAGTCCCTGAGCCTGGTAAAACAAGACTTCTCTGATCTGTGCCCCACCCCCTCTTCCATCTTGTCTCCCATATTTCATGTCCTACGACTTGTGATAGGCCACAGCCTTCCTCGAGAAGCAACCTCTTCCCTTTTTCCTCTTAGCTAACTCCTGGCCTGGTAACCACTTGGGAGTTTTTTGTGATCTGAGCAGTTAGTCCTGACCTTAACATTCTCATAGCCTGTGCTCACCTTTATTATAACAAACTGTACTGAGGACTTGCAGTGTGCTAAGCATGAATTATCTCATTTAGTCTCCCATGAACTCTGTAAAGTAGGTGCCATGATTCCACTTTTCAGATAAGCTCAGGCAGGAAGTTTCCCAATGTCACACATCTGGGAAGTGGTACAGCCAAAGAGCTGATAGGCTTTTGATGATCAACAGCATGAAATATATTTAGATGAAAAATACCAGAGAAATAGAGGAGTCAGGAAAAAGACTCAGAACTTCAGTGATAACCCCATGACAACACTAAAGGGTAAAAATAAAATGTTGCTCTCCAGAATCCTTTAGAAACAGATACCAAGAAGATACCTATAAACTAACATCAACTATAATGCTCACAATAAAGTATCAGCAAATTCTAAGAATCCGCTAATATACACATGGTTCAAACAAACAAAAAAAAAGTGTTTAGAAATAGGGAAGGATGTTCTTATTAGAACATGTGAGCATGCACATACACCAATGTACCAAAGATGAAGAAGAGTTCTTAGAGGAAAGAAACTGAAAAATGTATGTAACTAAAATCAATTCCACTCTCAATAAGTTCTTATATGACACATAAGGGTAACATGTCAACTCCTACACAAATTGGAAGTGTTAGTGAACAAGCAAAATCCTGTTGCAGCCCCTCAGAGCCCTGTAGGTGACTAGATCAGAAAGCCCATTCCTGTCTCCAAACTGTGGAACTTAGGAGCTAAAGAAGGGGGTGTACAGGAATGAAAATGGCCAGGTCCCTCCCAAACATCACCCTGATTAGTCTCATGAAGAATAAGATAGAGAGGATGATTTTCCTCAAATGGGCATCCTCACAAGGATTACTTTTCCTCATGTTGCAGACCCTGACCATGAAGGAGGACAGACAGTCTCACTCCATAATAAGTATCAATCAGGGTCAAAGACACCAATGCTAGGCTCTATACTTCTGGAGAAAACCAGAGAAAAAATAGAAAAGCATCAAAAGCAGTAAATGCAAAGATCATTGATACATAACCCTAGATATGAAATTCACAAGAGAAGTTTAACCTGGGCGGGGTGGGGGGACAAGGAAAACACTATCATTTAACATTTAAAGCACTGCTCTGCTCTCTTCTTAGCAACGGATAGCATTTTTCTACTTACGTCAAAGGTAGAACAAAGAGGGGAAAAAAGTTTTAACCTCATGCATGAGGATTTTAGCTCTAATGTAAAGACTTTCCCAAAGCAAGAATTTTTAACTCAGGAATGTGTTGTTTGTATATCCATGCCAAGATTGCTATGTTAATTACTAATTGTAAAACTCCCATATCAATATTCAAATCAGCACATGATTCTGCCTCACAGAAGTTACAGAAATAACAGATGATACCACCAAGTATTGAGAGCTTTACCATGGGCCACTAGAAAGAGACCTGAGGGGAAGCCCAGTTCTGCGACTGCTATGGTATAAAATTCATTAACCATGAAACAGGAAAAAATCTGCCTTTTGAGATTTAGTAAGCTAAACACAAAATATTTAGTCTGTGCCTATCATATTGCAAGTACTTAAAAAAATGTTAGCCATTATTGTTGACAAATAATTTTAGCATTGCTTGGTCAACTTCTTCCAGTTATTCAATCCCTGATCCAATTAAAATTGAGAGAATCGAGGTCACTGAAACCAATGTGACTGCACAATGAAAAAGAACTGGCCACATGTTCAACTGTGCAACTTGTCTATACTCATCCACTCCCTCATCAAACTTCCACAAAGGATCCATCATCTGTAGAGCCCTGGGGTAGGGAAAGTGAAGACAGAAGTGTACAGCCCATGCCTATGCTCAAAGAACAAAACAGTTTTTATTAACCATAAACGTTATTCCAGCTTGTGACTGGCAGTGCTGGGATTCAACTCAGGGCTGTCTGGTTCCAGAGTCAGAGATCTTAGCCCCTTGACACAGTGTCTCTCCCCAGACTTGCCTACTAAGAACTTCTGTGAGGCCACACTACAGTAAGGGCCAGCCCAGCAGGAACATAAATAAAGGGCAGTGCTCATGGGGGATCCATGCTAGCTTGACACATAACAGGAAAAGCACAAGTCCTTGAACTGCAATGTATGATTAAGACATCACAGTAACCCAGATTGAAACTCATCCAAAATACACTCGTTTCTGTCACTCTGAAGGGCCATCTTCTGGGTTACTTAACACATGCTGAGAGGGGAAAAGGTAGACTAAGAAGCTGGTCTTGGAGTCAGATGTGCCTGAGTTGCAGTGGCAGGTTCTCCAATGTCAGGCAGCTCTACGGCCTTGAGCAAGACTTGACCTTTCTCTGTGCTTCAGGATCCTCACTATAAGGATTACAAGAGCTATAACTTACACGCTGTGCTTATGTATAATACCTGGCACTAGGCATCACATGACTAAAATAGAAATAATAAGCAAATAGCTGCTACTACTATTTTGCTTCAAGACTTATCCTAAGTCATATGGGAAAACAGCAAGTAGAGAGCATTAGTCTATAAACCAAGAGAAAGATGATCTGTAGCATTTGAAATATAACATGGATTCATTGAAATTTCAACATGGACTATTATAACTCAAAAAGTATGATAAACCTGTCTTTCAAGATGCTGGAGAATAAGAAGTCCTTCATTTCAAGAGATACGAGCAGCCATATATGGAGGGCCTCTGTCCTCAGTCCTGTAATAGGCACTTAACAGATGTCACTCACTCTTCAAAACCACTCAGGGGAGCATCAAGTGATCTTGATTTTTCAGATGAGGATTCCGAGCCTCTCAAGGTGTAAGAAACTGGCTCCAGGTCACGCCACCAACAAACATCAGAGACTGCTACTTAAAACTGAAAGACTCATACCTGAGGCCCCCAGGGACATGATCCCAGGGGCAGACACGGCCACTCCACAGGCATTTTTTTGGCACCAATCAGAATTCCACTGGACAACATTTGACATCATCCACCTCTACATTCCCACGAAGTATACTGTGCTTTGAAGTCCAAATCACTGAGAGGTCTTAATATGTCACCAAAGTGATATTCGACTGTAGACCTCATTCTACCATCATTTGATCATAATGTTCTGCAGAAGATCCTTAACACAAGTGGCCAAACTAATGACTCCCACCCTTGTTAGCTATGGTTTTCTATGTGCCACCCAGTCCTCAAGAAAAAAGACAGCTGGAAGGTTCACTGTGCAAATTCTAGGACTTGTGTCTACTTCTAGAACTTCCAGGATATAAATGTCATCACTGAGGGAAGAGTCCGTGTTTTGGTCACCACTGTGTCCTTGGCACAATACACTGCCAGGAATACTGTAGGCCTTCAATGAATGTGGGTGGATGCACATGCCCAGCCACAGTGCCAAGAGGCAGAGAGAAAGGGCTCCCAAGCAAGTGTTATTACTTGTCCCATTCAGAGAGGCCTCAGCACCTAATTGCTCTTTGAAATTTAACAGTCATAGAAACACAGGAGGTTAGATTTTCTGAATTATGATTATTTTGTAGAATGTGCATATATTACATTCTGGGGTAAAATGTAGTTTTTATCAGTCCTCTTCGACAAAATATTTGCCAATATTTTAAAATACATACTGTCCTTAAAAATTCCTTCTAATCTATTCCAGAAACAGGAATCATACATGTAAAAATCTTATTACTAGCGTTGTTCTTGATACAGCAGGCCCAAGAAGAACAAAGTTGGGCCCACTACAGTTTAATAGAGAAACCATAAACAAATAATTACAATACCTTACAATTAGTGTTCTGGGCAAAGCTGAACCAAGTGGGGGAGGGCACACTGCAGAGAGTGACTAATCCTGCCCACATTTCAACTCTGCTTAGAGAGAAAGGAGTTTTCTTTTCCTCTGCAATTTCCTTGTCTAATCCTTATATTCTTTAAAACAAAAAAGCATCACAGTTTATCTCTAAACTAAATACTCATGTTCCTTCATCATCATCACAAACTGCATGCTGTCTTAACAAAAAGTTTCTAAATCAATGATAGTCCATGCTGTAACACATAACTTGAATATTTAGCTAAGATTTATCAGAATTTCTTGACCCTATTGTTTCCTCTAAAATTCCTGGTCTTCTAACAGCAAGTTGAAAACTGTGTGTGATTTTCTACCCCAAAATCCTAAAGATACAGCCAAATGGTTGGTTTATCCAAAATCATGATATCATTAAAGAGTTCATGCTATCACACTATTTTAAACTATAGTTAGCTTTTTCACTGCTGTGACCAAAAAACTTGATAAGAACAATTTTAGCCAAGTGAAAGTTTATTTGGCACTCAGGTTTCAGAAGTCTCAGTCCATAGAAGGCCAACTCCATCTGAGCCCGAGGTAAGGCAGAGCATCATGGCAGAGGAAAGCAGCTCAGGACACCACAATCAGGAAGCAGAGAAACTCTACTCACCAGGAACAAAATATATACCCCAAAGGCTCGTCCCCCAATGACCCACCTCCTCCAGCCACATCCTACCTACCTACAGTTACCACCCAGTTAATCCATTCAAGCGGATTAATGTACTGATTAGGTTAAGGCTTTCATAACCCAATCGTTTCACATCTAAACTTCTTTGTATTGTCTCACACATGAGCTTTTGAGAGACACCTCAAATCTAAACCATGATGTAGATTAATAATAATTTTCATTTCCAAGAAAGATTTAAGATAACATGCAAAATAGAATACATATATACTTGGAACAGTCAAAATAAACTAATCACAAAGTGAAGAAAAAAAAAAACTAATTTTCCAACCACGAGAGAATACTGTTGGTACGATTTTAACATTACTACTAAATTTCTGATTAGGACAGAGAGGGAAATGAGGCAGGCCACATAATTATTATCAAAGAGAGAATATAAAAGGGCTTAAGTAGTAAGAAATTTTAAAAAGGAAATCCTTTCTATATGCAATAGTTTCTAAAATACATGTGAAAGCAATTGTCATGCAGTTCTTCATACTTTTACTAAAAGGCTAGAGGCATAATACTAAGCCCATCTCTGGGAAAGGAATACTAGAAGGATGGTGAAAGTAATTTTAGAAAGCTTTCTAAAATTTCCACACCACTCAGAAAACATCACCTCACTTGGCGAGGAGCAGGCACTATTTACAAGTCAACTATAGATTGAGCTTTCACCCACTCAACCAGCAAGGTAAGAGCCACCCTAAAATGTGCTCATGGGTTCATTTCATATTTTTAAAGGAACACACAGAGACTATCTTTTTGTATCTCTTTCTCTTTGCTCAATTTTTAATTTTTCTTAATAGTTATTCTTTTGTTTGGGGAAGAACCATACTTTGTATATTTGTTTTTCATTCTAAATTCCCTTATCCTCGTATTTCAAGTGGATCCTATTCATTTCAAGGTGACTTAGAGCTTACTGCTCAAAACAAAAAAACAAAAAACAGTGCCAACTATAGACAAACATCCCCAAGTGGGGGTACTCCATAGGTCTGTTATCATGGTTAATGCTGACCCACTCTAAGAGCCAGCCACTCACTAATGTGACAAATGTCATTCAAATTGGGGCTTGCCTAATTCCCAAGCTCTTCACCTCACTACAAAGAGGCTGCTGGGATTACCCTTCCTACCCAATGGTCTTCCTTCTTTCTCAAGTCTCTGGCTGCCAAGAACTTCCATAGTTACCTACTGCTTAAAGGTATATTTTGGGGTTGTCTTACCTATAATAACTTCATCATCTCCAACTATTGAGTTCTTGGGATATTCCAGATAGGTTAATCTTAACAAGAGCATGATACTAGGGTTGTGTTCTCCTCCTCTCACAAATTAACACAGCGAAGCTCAGTAACCACTTTCCAAGTGAAAAGGTAGGAATGTAACCCAAATTCTGAGACAAAATTTGGGCTTAGGACTAAATTAATGACTTCACATATATAGTTAAACCTTGCACCAACTCAAAATTATTTTTTAAAACTGTAAAAATGCCAAAGGACTTTTATTTTGGTTTTGGTTTTTGAGTCTACAGTCTTCCCCAAATTTAAGGCTTGGAAGCAGTCTTTCTGTGTTTGCCCCTAGGTAAGGCAGTCCACGTAGTCTACTACTACACGGATCTGGTTTGCACTTCTTGGACTTATTATGACAGTAGGGTATACCATGACTGATTTCTTGAATGTGTGAGTCACTGATTATTTTGATTAAGCACTGAGTGTGGTTGGTTACTAGGCACCAAGCACTGAATTGGGTAGTGAGAATACATTTGGTAAACGGCTGAAACTCCACATCCGGGGCAATACATAACCCACCCACAAGTAAAAGGAGGGAACTCAGAAAGCCAAAAGATGAGACTCTGATCTTCATGAAAGGAGATACTAAGCTGATGTATAGGGGAAAAAGGATATTTGTACATACTCTTCTGGTTTGAGAGGACTCCTTCCATATGAGTTTCCTTTCTTTTAAAATGTTTTTTTTTTTTAGTTATTGATGGAATATTCTTTTAATTATTTATATGCAGTGCTGAGAATCGAACCCAGTGCCTCACACATCCTAGGCAAGTGCTCTACCACTGAGCTACACCCCCAGCCCATATAAGTTCTCTAAAAACAGAAACACTATAAAGGAGGTCTTAGACATAGATGGTTTATCCAAGAAATTCCTTCATTTATATCTACTTTTTAAAAAACTTTGATAGAACTAATACAAGTCAGGATTAGTTTTTTCCTCTTAATTCAAATTTTTTTGTGTAGTTGGTATAGCTCAGTAGTAGATTATTTACCTAGCATATCTGAGGTCCTATGTATATATTTCACCACACACACACACACACACACACACACACACACACACACACATACACACACGAAAATTTTTTTTTCTTTTTTTTACTGTAATAAATAACAGTGCTTCCTTTGCTTTGGTTTTCAGCCAGTGACTGAAAGGTACTTGTGAATATCATGAATATTAGTCAGTTGAAAAGCACAGTTTTTCAAAACTCTCTGAAAGGTCAGTAAACAAATGTTTATAATTTTATCAGTTTTAACATACAAATTTTAAAATTAAAAAATAGAAATCCTCAGACTTTTGTTCTTATTTGAATCAATTGTTAACATAATATTTTGTGCTCTCTTCATAACCTTTTTAAAGTTTATTATTTATAAATATATACACACATTTCCACTATTTTAATTATGTATAAATAATAATAAATATTAATTCATTATTATGAAAGAATATAAATCTAAAGAAAATATGAAGCTTGAATAGAGAAAAGATAACATATATGACATATAAAACATATACACATATATGTACATATGTATAAATTAAATAAAAAATAGAAATGGCTAACAAATGCCTGAATAAATGAGCCATGCTATATATAATATGATATCCTATGCACATGGTAAAAACAACATAGAAGGACTGGGGGTATAGCTCAAGAGTCCAGTGCTTGCCTAGCAAGTGTGAGGCCCTGGATTCACTCTCTCAAACAACATATACACAAAAGAAAAAAAATTAAAATGAGAGTTATATGTATTAAAGACTTCCGTTATAAATTTTTAAAAAATTAAGCCACAAGTTTGGTTTATGCATACATTTGTATATATGTGCATATATTAAGTGTATTTTTTAAACCCCATAAGTCTATGTATATATCGCCACATGTACAAACATAAGTACGGTAAAAAGGTCTACAAAGACATACCACTGATAAAAGTGGTACCTGTAAGGATGGAAAGAGAATGAAGAAAAAGAGAACCAGAATTAATTTTATCTGCCATGTTTAAATCATTTATAAGAGGTACTCATCTATCATTTGCATAAATACAAAGAAGTTGAAATACAGTACTTGACATATTAAAATGGCCTGATAAATGAACATGGAGTCAATGTCACCTAGTGTTCAAAGAAATGTAAATTGAGTCAATGCAATTTTTCCTATTAAACAGCACTTAAAATTATATTCAATGCTAATGACAATGAAAAGAGACAAATACTTCTCTACAAGGGTAAGGTATTTGTCATTTGTACCAATAACCTTAAAAATGTCCATGCTTTTTGACCCAGTTTCAGTTTGAATCTATCTTAAGGAAATAACCAGAAATGAGGCCAAAATTTTATACATCAATGTTTATCACTATTGCACCACTAAAATACAAAATTACCTAATTGTTCAAAAACACAGAAATGGCTTAAGAAATTGTGAGATATTCACATGGTAAAATAATATGTAGCCATTAAAATGATTAAGATATAATAATATATAATATAATATTAAAGTGAAAAAAGATATAATATTAAAGTGAAGAAAGTCAGATACAAAAATATTCTTAGAAGTATAAAATATACAAATATGTACAGAGGGGGGAAAACAGGCAAAAGATACCAAGCAAGTTGGCAAAATGACAGTCATGTTTTCCTGTCTGTCTTGTTCACTTTTGTATCCACGGCAACTAGTATAGTTTCCAGCTCTTTGCAGGCAAGCAGACATTGCTGAATGAATAATGTTCTCCATCAAAAACAACAAATGTCATCTTAAAAAGAGTCTAGTCTTTTTATTTGTGGCCTGGCTATTCATAAACAATAGTCAAACATTTGTGCAACATAGGTTGAAGACAACTGTTAGGAAGAAAAGGTTTTGTCCTGTTTGTTGTTGTTTTTTTTTTTTTTTAAAGGTCACTTGGCAGAATAAGATTCATGCTCTTTCTATTTCTTCATCATTGTGAGTGTGGATATGACTGAAAAGTTAGCTTCTTTTAAATTATGAGTGTTCTTGGTATCTATAATCTTTGCTCAGACGTTCAACAAAAAGATTTGGAGCCTTGTATTCTGTGGATAATCATGTGTGGGCTCTAAAGGTATTTTCCCTTGCTAAGCCATGATTGCTGCATCTGCAAAAGGAGATGTTTAGACAACTTGATCGCAAAGGTTCATCCTGGCTGTAAAATTAAATGAGCCTACAGCTTCATCAAACAGAAAATGGAAGGGTGCTAATCACCTGTGTTTCATTTATCTTATAGACTCACTCTTGTGATGGGAACCAAACCAGTATATAATTATTAAAGGCCTGAAACAACATCTTTTAAGGTTTAATTTCTTATCTGGAATTACCTTGTGAGTGATATATTAAGGTTTGTTTTATTGGATCTTTGGATGGGGTGGGAAGTGTTTGTTAAAACTTTACTTTTCATGTATATTTTTCTTTTAATTCCTTTTCTAGATGGGTCTCATTTCATGAAAACAGAACAACTATTTTGCTCCTACTGAACTCAATATTAAGTTTAATTTTTTACCCTTGGGTAAAAGCCTGTTCTTGGTCTACTTCCTTTGACTAAGTGCCAAGGAGGACTAGACTGAGCTTTTAGGCATGAAGGTGGCAGAGCAGGGAGAAGGGAGCCTACAGTTTCAGGATGAGCCTCAGAGGTGGCCGGGCCTCCTGTCCCCCTCTCAGAGCCTAGTTGTGCTTGAGCTGTGTTGCCAATGCTATTGTTTAAGTCAACAAAAGATGCTGTGTCTTCAGAGTTATCCTCATGCCACATTTCTGTGGATTTTTCACATTTATCATAGGCTGGCCATGAGATAAAAGTTTAAGGATTCAGGAAAAATAATGCTGAGTCCCAAAAGGGAAAATCCATGAACCACTGGTATGCAGAATAAGAACTGGTGAACAGCCCACCTATGTCCTTGCACCCAAGTCCTTGTCCACCGCTTGCTGACTGGCTAACTAAGCAACAAAACCACAAGATAATCATTAAGAATCTGAGGGAATCGCTCCTTTGGGGAATATATGCATTTAAGAGTTTTGTGACTGAAAATGACCTTAGCCTCATTACAATAGTAAAATGCACACTCACGGGGAGACCCCTCAGTAGAGATATAAGAAGCTAATAAGACATAAGCTGTAGAAGTAGCATGATCAGAACATTCCCTGTGCGGCGCTAGGAAAACTGGCATGAAACTGCACATCCTGTTCTGACTCCACCTCAGGTTCAGCCCCCTGCTACTATAAATATTGGAACCACAGACTGAGACAGGGACTATGTGATCATGTGCACTCCCATCCTCTAGTGTGTACTTTCCCTTTATAATAAATCTCCTTCTCTGCTTCTCTTACCTGACCTGTCCTTAAATTCTTTTTTGCAACAAGTCAAGAACTGGGAAAGCGTTGTAGAGGTCTCCTCTGCTTCTGGAGATCTCCTCAGACCCTGTGCAGTGATAATTAGCAAACTCTTTAAAGGATTGGTTTGTTAGTTGGTTGGTTTAAATCAGAAGCCCAAAGTATTTTTACTGAAAACATCTCTTTTGAACATTATCTTTCTCCATGTGTAATCTCCAAGTTTGGGGCCCTGAAATGGAGTTTAAAAAATCAAAAGCCTTATCTTATCTCAGAATTATCTCCCCCCAACTTAAAAAAAAAAAGTCACTTCTGTGTGGCAACCACAAAGCGGGCTGCTACAGGCATCAACTCCAGGCCTGAACCCGCTTCTCTCACCTTTGGAGCAGGTCCAGGTGCACTCATAATGCAATGTGTCTAGGCCCAGAGGTGGTGAGGAATCATGGCTGGCTCACAAGCCACACTGTCCTTCATTCTCCTCCCTCTGGCATGTGAAAACAGAGAGCCAACTGCCAGAGGTCACGGCAGGAGCCCTTCAGGTACAGAGTGTGAAGCTGGCTGCCCTGCCTTGTTCTTTCAAGAGGAAATGGGTTGGAAATCCTGTACACTCATTGTTTTATTAATAAAACTTTTGGAGGAGGAACACTTTATACAGCAATATATAGGAAGAGGGAGGATAAGACACTGACATTTTTATATATTTCTTGCCAAATTTTATAATTCAAGATTTTTTTAACAATGAAAAAAAAAAAGGAATCCTAGAACATACCAGTTTTCATAGGATGCTGATTGCCAAGCCAGACAGGCATGTCTTATTATATATACACCGAGGCCTACTTTATAGCATTGCCAGTGAATATATACCATAGTGAGTATATTCTGTAAGGGCAGAGAAGATATGGTATCTCGTATTTCCTTGAGGGCCCCACCCTTACAGGGTGCCTCCCCTATCCTCACATGGTTTGAAAGTGCCATTATCACCTAAAGAGTAAAAATCCTTTTTTTTTTTTTTTTTTCCCCATAGCTGACTACATTTAGTAGACTTAAGAGTTAACCAAAATTCAAAAGAGACTTCTGGAGCCTTAGTGTACTGTGGGATGCAAGTGGGGGCATGGAAGCAGGTACACATGCCTACCTTCTTAGTCCACAAATCTATTGTTCCTCCTACCCACCCCCAACTGATTTTCCCCCTGAAGCTGTCTCTTAAGAACAATGTCCCACAGTGTAAATTCTGAGCAAAGTAGTTGAGCAAGACCTGCATTCTTAATGGGCTGATTCACTGATGCAGCTCTGTGGCTTCATGGAGCAGGCCTTGGATTGGAAACCCAACTTTTGTTGGTTCTAGCACCTGTGACATTCTCACACCTCTGATTCAGCCTCTTTTTGGATCAGGAAGCCAAGCCTCAGATAAGTAGCTGTTTCCCAGTCACACAGACATGAGTGAGTGATGTTTCAATAGGAATTTCCTGAACAGGGTTTCAAACTAACAAATGTAGTTAGTATTACTGTGTTAGACACAGTTGACTACACTGAGATCTCTTTTAATTCAACCAAGTTGTCCTCACACCTACACTCATCCTAGTAAATAAAGCCCTCATTTCCCTATGCTAATGATCAACTAATTCAGATTAGGATGTGGGGAACTACTAGAACTGCTTAAATTTAAAATGATTGACTGTTTCATTGTTTTGATTTAAAAGGATTAGATTAAGCAGGAATATTTGGAATAAAAGGTTGACAAGGAACCTTTTACTACATTGAATTATGTTTTTATTTACTGCATTGAACTGTTTGTTATAGTTACAAAAATAATTACGTATGACCATGGAAACCACTGTAAGTACTAAATCCCTAAGGAGGAAAACACTACCTGGAATTCTACCACTCAAAGATAATCCAAGTAACCATTTTGATTAATGCCCTAAAAGCCCCTTCTCATGTTTACATAGTTTCTTTATTGAAATATTAATCCTAAATGTTTTATTATAACTTACTTTTCATATATCTTGTCCCATACCAATACTTTTGTGCAACATCATTTTCATAGTTACATAATATTCCATTACATAGCTGATGTATAGCATATTTGGAGAGCCATCTGGGTTGCTTTCAGTATTCAACTCAAAACAATGCTCACCACGTGTCCTTAAAGGTAAACCACTGAAAACATCTCTAATCATTTCTTTAGAATTACTCCTAGAAGCTGGGCACAGTGGCTCAAGCCAATAATCCCAGTGATGTAGAAGGCTGAGAAAGGAGGATAGTAAGTTTGGAGTCAGCCTGAGCAGCTTAGCAAGACCCTGTCTCAAAATAAAAAGGGGCCAGGGGGATGTAGCTGAGTAATAGAGCACTCCCAGAGCCAAAGGAGGAGGTGGAGGAGGAGAAGACAGACAGGAAGAAAGGAAAATAGGAGAGAGCAAAGGAAAAGAACTTACTCCTAGAAATATGCCACAAAGCTTACATAACATCTAAGCCCTGTGAAATAAAATCCAAAGTCATCTGTTTGTCCTTTTCTTGTTTCTCAATTTTTTATCCAACTGTGAGATATCTAACTGAATGACTGATAAGAATCAATACACAACCCAGAACCCTCTACCGATCTTGTTGAATCAATCTTGTTAGTAAAACCTCGTTTTCCCCTACAGTCGTTTCCAGTCCATGGGAAAAGTTACCTTTCCTCCAGAAGGTCTGGGAGTTAGGAAGATGTGTCTCAAATTGCGAACCCTTCTTCTGCTAAGAGTAATCACCTTGGGTAGTGACAAAGACAAAAACGTTGGGATTCCCCCAGTCCCCACCCCTTTCTTGAAGCTAAGACTTAAATTACTAAGCATCAACCTGTTTATTTTTATAGAATCATATCAGTGGAACAACATGCAGCATTTTTTAAAATTTTTTAAACAGTAATATTTTCTGTGTGAAATACCAAGAACTCAGGATTAGTCCCTGGGATGTAACTCTGTGTACATTCTACTACCAGGAAGGTGGAAACTGCAAAGCAGAATCCAAGAGGAGTCACACCATCACTATCAGAGCACAGAAGCCATCCAGGAAGGTGACTGCAACCATCTGTTTATTTTCCCTGCACATAGTTAAGACCACATTGTATCTAACAAGCCACACAGAGTCATTATACAGTAAATACCCGGTCTGTTATAAAGGAGGCACTGGACAAGACACAGACAAACCCAAAAAGCTCCAGAGTTTCTCAATGGGGGTGCCATAAACATACTGGACAAGACAACGCTCGACTGTGTGGGACTTTCCCAAGTACTAGGCTGCATCTAGTATCCCACACCCTTAAGACCCTGAATGCTGCACACCCTGTCCTCGTCAGGATCACCCACATATTTCCAAACACCCAAGGAGAGGGGTGACAGCACCCCCACACTCATTGAGAACCTCTGTTTCTATTTGGTGATATGAAATTAACCTCCAGGAATGACAGAAAACACTATGAATCTAGAGAAGCGATAGTGAGGTGCAAGCTTTAAGAACCATGAAGAAGTCAAAGGAGATCTGAAGAAACAGAGCAAGCTTTGATATGAATGGAAGACAGAGCGATCTCTAAGCTCCCTCAGGAGTCCAGTCCAGAGTTAAAGTCGCTAGTGAAATGCTTTCTCACCAACACTCTGCATCTCCCCTGCTTTGAACTGATTTCATAAGCTAAGATAAGCAATCGACTGAACTTGGCCCTCTGTGAACACTGTTATTGGTCCTGCTCTCCTGGTCAGGGTGAGTTTTCTCCTTGAGTCCTGGGCATCCAGGGAGGGCAGGAGAACAGGGAGAGTCCTGGTAGATGAAGGTGAAAGGCACCACCAGCCTGCCCAGTAGGGCTCCTCCAGACCCCTACACCCAGCACGCCCAGTGGCGGCCAGCCATGCAGATCAGACCTTGCCTAGTTCCTTTCTGCCCCATCAGCCATAGTCAAAAGGCTATTGTTAACAGAGGGTCAGTGTGCTTAGGCCCTCTGGGAACAATGCTCTTTTTTGATCTCTACTCTAGTTGAAAAGGTCATTGACTGTTTTCAACCTTAGCCAATCAATGTCATCACCTTTTATTGTACAATGTTGGCAGTGATATGTTTTCTGATGACATCTGTATACTCAAGTGAAGACTGAAATGATCAGTGAATGAAGCAACTTTTCTGGTCCAGCTCAAAATTTATTAATGATGCACCATACTAGGTAGTATATTGGCCCTGGTTCTCAAAGTTTTGGAGCCCATTTAAAATAAAAAGCATTAATTATACAATGTGAATTTCCAGGCCTCAGAAAGTCTAATTTCAGTAAGTTGTAGAGAGAGGAATCTACCATTTAACTGGTGCCGCCTGTTTCTGATACAGGTAATCAAAGAATGATAGGAAACTGAATTTTTTTAAAAAAAAACTGGCATCATGTTCTTGACATTGTATATTTCATCATCTTCAAATGAATTTCTCATTAGAAAAATACAGATGAGATAGGTAAAAGTCAAATAGAAAAAAGAAATCAAAACTTAATCCTGATACAAAATGAGAGCCCCTATTTTAAGACTCAGATATAGATATGGAAAGCCTACACAATTAAAATTTACTTTTCAGCCTCCATAAAAAAAGAATGGCTGAACACAAGATGGTTATTTATGTCAAAGCAGGTCATATAATACAACCTTATGTTTGGATAACCTTTACTTATTTTTCCATTTATCCTCATGAAAGATTATGTTACCTTACCACCTTAGCATCTGATGACTTGCATAAGATTGGCATAAAAACGAAGGCATGAAGAGTTTATAAAGCATGTCTAAAGGGCAAGAATTAAACATCCAGAAGTCCATGCCTTTTTCTGCTATATTTGGAAGGGCAAATATAGTTCATGCCCCATGCCAATTCAGACAATTCAGTAGACCAGAAAGCCCAGGGAAGGGTGTGGTGGTAGATGAACTGTGCTATCTATCTGTGCCACACATATGATAGATATGCCATTTCTCAAGGTATTTAGCAGCATTCAAAAAGTATGATTATATGCCCACTACACACCAGGCACTAGGAACACACCCGTCGACTGCAAGTGCTATGCAGAGGGTGGGTATGATGCAACAGGGTGGTTTCTCACCTAAAGCCTTACTTGACAAAATGAGATTTAAAGGGGTATTGAAGAAAGAACATTAGTCAACAAAATCTGAAAAAGGAGGGAGAAAGGAGAAGTGAATACTTTTTTGAAGGAACTGAAACCAATTCACTGTGGCTAGATCAAAGAGAGGGAGAAGGGGCTCAGGGAGGGAAGAGTGAGTGGGCAACCACCAGGCCATACGAGACTCTTGAGGCTGTGAAATTATGATTTCAATTTAAGATGGTAGGAAGCTGGATTTCAGCCAGAAAAGATTAGATATTAGAGGTTTATTTGTTTTCTATGTGGGATTTTAGGGGAAATAAGAGGAAATTACCAGATTTGCATTTCATAAAGAGGGTAGGAAAATTCATAGGGAACGTAAGAGCAAGTGACTACAGTCACCTAGGTGACCAGACCAGAAGGGTGGCAAGGGGCTAGTGAGAACTAGGAAAATACTTTTTTGGAGGCAGAATCGGCAAAGACTAGATTCAGGAAAGAATGAAGGAGATGATGCAATTGGAGGAGACCAAGATGCAGGTCAGATTTAAATGTTTAAAACATATTCAACTGGAAACTACAAGGCAATCAGTGTCGGGGACCTTAGCAAAGAACTGATTTGAAAATCTGGGAATTTCAGGCACAGAAAAGGATAAGAACAAAACCCCCAATTCTTTCAGTTTTATAATAGCTACATAACAGTGGCCATTTCTTTGTGACTTGTTCTTTGCAAAGTTACTTCCCCACCCTTTACCTAGCATTCTACATCTAAAGAAAAACACAACTCAATGATTAAGATATTAACCGCTAAATATTTTTTCTTTAGACTTACAGAACCCAGAACATCTGCCAACCTTCAGATAATATCACAACATGTGAAGCCTTATTTTTCAATCCTATGCATCAAATAATACAAGGCATATAAATTGCTGTGAGGTTTAAATTGCAAAAGAGTTTAAATTTAAAGTTTAAAATTGCCTAAAAGAATTATTTTTTTAAAAAACCTATATTTCAATTAAGGTCAATATTTCAATTGACCTTCACCTAACTCCAGTAGGTTAATGTCAATTGAAATATTCCTGGCAGAGAAAAAATAATAAAAGAGACACACGCCCTCCATACAAGAGCTCTTTCACATCCCTGAGTTTCCTAAGATGGTCTTTTGGAAGGGTAAAATAGCCAGCATTTCTCAGGATACCAGCTCTTGAATAAACCTGATCTCCTTTCTACTGATTCTTATTTCTTAAATATTGGCTTTCCAGCAGCAAGCAGACTCACTCAGTTCCAGCAACAGTATGCCACACACATGGGAAGACTCAAACCAGCAATCTCTGATTTCCTAAATTTCACTACTTATTGCAATTGTTTACCTCTCACAATAACTTAATTTAGGCAACCATAAAACTCCTACTATTGAAAATATTTCTGAAAGACTACTACAGCTTCCTGCCTTGTGAAGTATGGCATACCATCATAACTTCATCTTTCTTTGAAGGATGTTAAGTATATAAAATATAAATTAAGTATATTTTATAGACTTGACATCCTCATGGCAGGCAATCTGGCTAAATGATGACCTTGAGCCCCTCCCAACAGGGGCTTTGATTGCCTGAAGGCCTTGCTCACCTTGCTGTGTTATTTTGCCATCCCCTAGTACACAGACAGGTGTCATTGAAGACAAGACCAGAAATAGGGCCAAGATCCTAAAAACTGAAATAAAGATGCTGACCCTTGGCTAAGCCACTCATTGTGGGAGATGCTTGAGGGAAGAAAAGGGCTGTTTCAAACTCAATCAGGAGAACAAGGGTTGAGTCTTCAGAACTCATGACTAGAACTTTTTTTTTTTTTTTTTTTTAAAAAAAAAGGACTTTTACTCGTGGAGCTGAAATTTTCTTTAGTGATAAAACACAAATCTCCTAGAAATCAGGCAGGTACTTCTACTTGGATGAGAGTGTCTGTTTGTTTCCTGACAATAGGTTTTAGTGGGAAAAGAGCAAGATCCTGAAATCCAGTGGTAAAGAGGCTGAGTGTCCCAAACTTTGTTTAATATTACCCAGGTGGAACCTACCTTTTCTTCTAAAAATTCCCCCACCATTACTACCATCACCCCTGACATCAGATTCTCAACACACAGCTTTGAAGTTTCAGCAACCAAATTAGACCTTCTTGTGAGAAAGAAAACTGACTTCCACTTTTCATTCTTCAAAGACTCATATGGCATAAAAGGGAAGTTTATAAACAAAAACTTCCAGATTCTATGTTTCTTAAAATGGCCGGAAACAAGTTTATTATTCTCCTTATTATAATTTTTAAGAATTCAAAAAAGATCTGACGCACGTGTATATTTACAAGTCACTGTTTTGAAGTGTTGCCACTCATGTAATTCTAGACATGTGTTTAAGAATAGATTATAAGATACCTGAAAAATACAAACAAAGAAGAAAAACTAATATCTATGATGCCACCAATCTTGGGATAGAGCAGAAAATATGCATACTTGCCCATAAAAGAAACAGCAATTAAGAATGATATGAGCCAGAATAAAATCAATAAAAACAAAAAGCAGAACTTTTCTGTCTCTTCCCAGCTTGTGTTGTCTTTCACATGCACCACCCTGCTTCTCAGACCCACAGCACGCTATCACTGTTTAGCTTGAATCTTCCTCCCACTCACACTGTGTCGATGTGATTGCTCTTAGGTCAGTTTTAACAAGTGACATTAGGCAGCCACATCTGAGCTTTTCAAATCCAGTTAGTGCATGGAGATAAAGTTAGCACCCAAATTATCTGTAGACCAAGTGTTGACTTTTCGCAGAGCAGTGAATGTGTCAAGACAAACTTAGATTTTCCATTACAATGTGCTCAACTGGAAAAAATGAGTCTGCAGCTGGCAACTGCTCTTATGAATGACTCTGAAACATGTGGCTGCTTTTCCCATGGCTTGGAATTGGGGAAGGGGAAGAGGCTGGAAGGATGAGAGGCAGGGCGCCTCGACAAGTGTACACTGCAGGTCTGAAGGCTGGCTCTTAATCAAATTATTTCCAAAGTCAAGGTGAATAGATAATATGCTTAGATTATCTCTACCATGTAAAAATATATCCATAATAATCACAGGTTAGTATATGCACATATTTAGTTGTAAAACATTATTAACCACCAGAATAAGGGTTTAGGGTTAAAAAAAAAATCCATGAGACAGAAAATAATCATATGAATCCTATGGCAAAGGGTTTTCTGCAGAAATTGTGGTCTGCTCACTAAGGGAACCTCTGAAGCAAAGTGTAGTTCATGTCCCACTTATAGAGAAGAGGGTTTAGAGGCCAAAATAGCCAGTTTGAGAGCAAGTGCTTCAAGACCTCAAATAATCTATTTGTTATTTTTTTAAAAAATCAGCACCATTTGGCCTCTGACCATGCTTATGAATAAACTTTAAACTCTAAGTCTTTTTTGTGTGTGTATGTATGGTGCTGGGAATTGAACCCAGGGCCTTGTGCATGAAAGGCAAGCCATTCTACCAAATGAGCTATATCCCCAGTCCCTAAGAGTAACTTTTTAAACTAAAATACGTTTTCACTTACATTCATGCCAAGTGTCAGGGGGAAAAAAGAAAGAAAGGAAAAGTTCAAATTCACATTCTCTCACAAGACAAAAAAAAAAAAAAAAGAGCCATTTAAAGGTGTAATGTATTCAATGGAATAATACTTAGCCATTAAAAAAAGGACTTTGACATTTGCCATTAAATGGAGACTATCATGCTAAGCAAAATAAGCCAATCCCCCCAAAAAAGCAAAGAGCAAATGTCTACATCCAAATGTTGCTGCAAACACACTATTGGGGGGGGGATAGAAGTTCAGTGGATTAGGCAAAGGGGAATGAGGAGAAAGGAGGAGGGATAGGAATAGGAAAGGCAGTGAAATGAGTCTGACACACTTTCCTATGTTCATATATGAATACATGACCAGTGAAACTCCACATCACGTACAACAAGAAAACTGGAATCATAATTAGAATAAGGTAGATTCAATGTTTATATAAATATACTCTTCAGTCATAGTTATCTTCAAAGAACATATAAAATTTTTTAAAAAGAGAGAGAAAATGCAGTATATAACACCTCTAAAGTCATTCCTAGGAGAAGTATTCCCAAAACATCCTATATGGGCAGCATTACAAAAATCAGAACTTTATTTTCCAAGAGATCATTCTTAGGAAGAAAAACTCCCTAGGCTGTGTAGATTCTGATATATTTTTTCTTAAATGTTGTTCTACTCACATGTGCTGACACAGCTGGCAGAAATGTGGTAACAACATCAGGGAACAGTTATCGACTGCCTGAACTGCCTGAATTAATGAATCATGAATTAACCCATTTTAATCTTCCCAATAACTCTGAAGTAGTTATTTTTATTGTCTCCATTTCACACATGAGAAAACTGAGGCCCAGAAAGGAAAGGAAAGCACCCAAGTCACAGAAGGAGGCGAGGATGCTATGAATCAGTCAGAGAGCTGTAAAGGTATTTCTACACACTTATATCTAAATGCTATAGTTAACCACAAACCAATCTTGCCTCAATGAAGGCCAACATATTTAAGACCCTTTCTGCTGCAGATACATGTGTTTCCCTAAGAGAGAGATTTTTCAGCTATAGCTAAGAGTTTACTTTTTGCTCACATTCCATTTTTTTCCTTAACAGAAAATTTAAATCAAAAGCTTTTACCAAAAGCAAATCAGACAATATATCAACTCTAACTACAAATATCAAGAAAGGTAAACTGAAATAGACTTGTTGTAGAAGAGTAACCTAAAATACAACCTTGAAGCCAAGTGCAGTGGCTTAAGCCTATAACTGCAGCTACTCAGGAGGCTGAGGGAAAAGGATCCCAAGTTTGAGGCCAGCTTGGACAACTTAAGGAGAATCTACCTAAAAAAAAACCTTAAGGGATAGGGTATAACTCTGCAGTAGAGCACTTGCTTCATATGTGCTAGGCCCTAGGTTCTATTCTCAGTACTGCTAAATAAGTAAATAAAACTTTTTTAAAAGGGCTAGAGATGTGGCTCAGTGATAGAGCACTTGCATAGCATGTGTGAAGTCCTGGGTTCAATCTTCAGTACTGCCTTCCACCAAAAAAAAAAAAAAAAAAATTATAAATAAAATGCCGCCCTGGAAGATTTTTTGTTGTTGTTATTGTTGAGGGTTTTGCTGTTGTTGTTTTGGTACCAGGGACTGAACACACTGAACCACATCCCTAGCCCTTTTTCATTGTTTTATTTTGAGACAGGGTCTGGCTAAGTTGCTTAAGGCCTCGCTAAGTTGCTAAGACTAGCTTTGAACTTGCTATCCTCCAGCCTCAGCCTCCCAAGACACTAGGATTACAGGCATGTGCCACTGTGCCCAGCTAAGTCTTACAGTTTTAAGAGACAAAATAATTTGAAGATATAAAGTAAGGGAAATGCAAAGAATATAAATAGGGGTGAGTCAGTGATAGGAAGTACTTGCAACACATAGCACCTGTGCTACAAACTCAGTCCCAGCATTCCACCAGGATCAATACAATGACTATAACCATCCCTTTTCCTTTGCCCCAAGAAGGAACACATTCATTTGACATTCATTTCCATTTATGTATTCCATCGATGGACACTATTTCTCCTTTAACTTCAGCAGGTTTATTATTTGGTTAAGTATTATTTGGTCACGGCTTCTCTTTGAAAGAACAAGAGAAACAAAATGAATACAGCCCTGGTGATCCTCATGGCTCCAAGGAGAAAACAGCAGCAATATGAATAAAAGCAAGAGAGATGGTGTTGAGGGTGACAAGGTGGCTGTTTCACAGAAGTACACGAAGAACACCAGTGACCCACCTCACCAAGAAAAGCTTCAAGGTGAATAGAGATGGAATGGCAGGGTCCCTCCACCGTGGCATACTTGACACAGCACCCCCAAGGAACCCAATCATCCTCCAGAGTCAAATGTCTTCTCCTCCCAGGTTTCCACATTTAGTGAATTCAAAAAGAGCTGCTGGAGGGTCCCCTGGCTGGAGATTCTGTTGGATGGACCACGGGGGAAAAGCCCAAATGATCTCCTTTCTCTTGGTTCTGCTTCAGAAAGTTCTCCAGCTGGGCTGGGGTCGTGGCTCAGTGGTAGAGCACTTGCCTACTCTATGAGGCACTGGGTTCAATTCTCAACACGGCATTTAAATAAATAAAATAAAGGTCCATTGACTACCAAAAAAAAAAAAAGAAAGTTCTCCTGCTAAATAAAGCAGTACCCCACAGCATCAAGCACAAGGCACACAGCTACTGCAGGGAAATCTATAGAAATGGGTAAGTAGAGACTATGCTTAAAATACATGACACTTTTATCCTTTCTACCTATTAGGAAACCTCTTGAAGTACGTATTTTTATCTTCATTTTACATATTTAAAAAAAATAACTTGAAATTTCTCTTAATTTAATGAAATATTGTTTTCACTTCAAAATGGATACTGCTGTTAAGAAATAAGCCAAACAAAGATTCCTGGCTTACAGGAGTGTGCCAGCACACACACAAAAGAAGCTGCCCCATTTTACTAAAATTCATTCATTCTCACTTAAAGAACAAATGAAGGTATGAAAAACAGAATTAATGTGGAAACCAGGTCCAGGCAAGTTATGAACTCCAAGAACAAAATGGGAATCTATGTTAGAATCAGTGGTTTGGTCCAAAATAGCTTTAAGAGTAAAAGGGTGATTTTATTTTATTTTTCATATATTTATTGGTGCATTAGAGTTGTACATAATGGTAGGATGTGTTGTTACATAGTCATATGCACATGATATAACAACATAATTTGGCGAATATCATTCCCTAATATTTCCCTTTTCCCTACCCTCCTCCCACCCTCTCAAGTTCCGTTCATTTTCTTGCAAATGACACAATTTCATTCTTCTTTATGGCTGAATAAAACTCCATTATGTATATATACATTTTCTTTACCCATTCATCCATCAATAGACACCTAGACTGGTTCCATGGTTTGGCTATTGTGACCTGTACTGCTATGTGTATGCACGTATCACTGTAGTATGCTACTTTAATTCTTTAGGATAAATACGAGGAGTGGTAAAGCTGGATCATATGGTGGTTTCATGCCTAGTCTAAAAGGATAATTATAAAACTTCCCTTCATACCACTAATTTGGCAACTATCCTTCCATTTTTACAAAATGTAGATTAAAGTAGTGTCTTTCCAGTTATATGCAAAACAAATGATAAGTTTAAAACATTTTCAACCAACCAAAAACAAATAAGAATTCCCAAGATAATTCATTCCACACAATCAAGGCTCAGTTAGAAGTACCACAACTGTTAAGTCACATACACACACACACACACACACACACACACACACACACACACCTAAAAGGGAAAAAGCAATAAGTTTGATAGAAAATAATTGTAAAATTGATTGGAGAGACCCTACAAAAATCAAATTAAAAACTCAGACTTCATGTATTTAGACTGTGTAACTTTCCCAGCTCTGCAAAGTTCAAGCACACCTTTCAATCTTCTTCAAGAAAAGGAGACCATGCAAATTAGTAATTACAATAAGTCAGTGTGGATATTTTAAGACAAGCTACTTTGTTAAATTTGTTTGTAAGCAAACAGATTGCTTAGTCACTAATTCCTCTCTTTTGTTCCCTATGAAAGAACCTAATATATGCAGAAATCCTTGGTGGGCAAATAATGGTGCCTTATGTTCTGCCTTTCTTTCATTCTTCCAGGCATTCATGTCTAAATCTCCCAGGGAAGCAACTGCAAGTTCTGCTTCCATTTAATAGTGATATATAGATACAACTGAATAAATAAATAAATGGAAATCCCTCTTCTAATCAGTGCAAAACTAACCATCCTAAAGTACTGCATTCATCAGCCCTACACATACCTCTCCTGCCAAACAGTCGGAATGCCTTGGCCTGGTTCTGAAAGCCAACATGTCTGACCCCCTCCTCATCTCCTAGTCCCCTTTCCCATTCCTCTGTTCAAGACTGTATCCGACCTCCCTGAACATTGACTTTAAAAGGCACAATTGCCATCCTCCCACCTTGAAATGCATATCACCCTGGGATGTCAGAATACTGAACTACTTGGGTTGGCTACCTGCTTCTCTGACTCCTCCTCAATTTTCTTTGACAACTTTCACCTCTGCCCAACCCCTTGGAGCTCCCTAGAGAATGGGTGATTTAAGGGCTGAAGCATGCAATAGAAAAGTTGAGCCTGAAGCTTCCTGTGATGCCAGAAAGTAAGGAAGTGCTGAAACACACAGGCACAAACTTAACAGTGGGGTTTGTCAAAGGGCACAGGTATATAAATGAACTTTCAATGGCCAAAATTGGAACAATTTGAGCAATACAGTAAATGATGTACTGGATTATAACAAAGCATAAGTTAAATATCTATGCATCCGTACTGATACATATATATGACTGAATAAATAAGAAAATGGGAGAGAATATACAAAATTCCTATGCAGAAAATTTCAACATAAGTAGACACTCCCAGTCCTTAGTGTGGGCTGCAATAGTGACTCCGTCCAAGAGGAAAGAGAAAATGATATCACTCACTATCTTAACTTGATCAGGTGATCCAGTCACTATCAACAGTGTCAAGTCATGTTGCTACTATGCCTCTAGCTATAATAAGATGAAACTGGCATTCCATTTCTGTGATCTTGGCAATAATCCTAACCTCAATCTAATCAGGAGAAAAACATTGGGCCAATTCCAACTTAGAGACATTCTACAAAATATCTGGCTAGTTACTCAAAATTGTCAAGGTGATCAAAAACTAAGAGTGTCTAGATCACAGTCTAGAAATCTAGAGAGACAAGGCACCTAGTTGTAATCTGACATACTCAATGGAGTACAGGAGCAGAAAGGGGACATTCGGTAAAAACTAGGAAAATATGAATAAAACATTTGAGACAATAATAATATATTAATATTGGATCACTGGAATGACGAATGTTCCATATATACATAAGATGATAACAATAGGAGAACGAGATGTGGGGAATATAGGAACTCTGTACTATTCAGAACATTTCTATTATAATCTATAACTATTCCAACATTAAAAGCTTATGTTTTAAAAATCACCTTTGGTTTCTCCTTCTCCTTTACCCCATACCCAAGCATAGCAGAGTCTATATCCAAAAAACCTCTTTGTTCCCTTCCCTCTCATTCCTGCTTCCAGTGCCCTAATCTTTGTAGTCTCTAATCTACTCTCCACACAGTTGCCATAATAAGCTTTCTAACACACAAACTCAAGGATAACACCACTCTGATAATAAAAACCCTTTGAAAGGTCCCAATACCTAGACCAGAGTTAGTTAACCTCTTTATAAAGTCCCAGAGCAAATATATAAAGCTCTGTAAGACAACCCCCCTTTGTCATTATGGTACCAGAGAAGTCACATGTAATATGCAAATAAACTGATGTAGCTATATTCCAATAAAATTTTATAAAAACAGATGAAGAACTGCTTTTGGCCTACAGCCATGGTATGCCAATCTCTGGCCTAGAGAATGAAGCCCAAACTCCTTGGAGTGACATTCAAGGCATGATCCACATCATCAGGAACCTTCTCTTGAAATGAGCCCTCCTTTCTCTGGCCAATTCATTTGCTCTCACATGGATGCTCTACACTTAGAGGAGGACCCCGTCTCCATGAAGTTCCTTTAGCTTATTCCATGTCAGAATAATTTCAACCCTATGGTAACTCATAATATATTTTAACCAGGACAACTCATCTGGTACAACATCCATTCTTAAAAATCATCATATATTATCATTTAATTTTGCATACTTGTCTATTTTTAAGTTATTAAATAACACAGTCAATTAACATATTCCATGCCTTCAAAATACTGAGGGTGACAACTCAACTAGTGCTTCCTAAAATATGTTTGTAGCAGTTTAAGAGATGTAAATAAGTGTACCCTTTAACACAAATCATTCTGTAATCCAAGTCTAAGGAACTCTGGGCTCCACAAGCTTAAGCAGCTTTCTCTGTCACAGGAATTCTCAGTCTTCATTGTGCATTGTCAATCTCCGTAAGAATGGATACATTACACAATAATTCTCAGATCTGTTTGACCATGGAATTTTTTCACATTTTTACCATCTGTGACCCACAAAACAGTCAGAGAATTGTTGAAATTAAGCATACTCCTACACGGCAGATCAAAAGTTCTAATTCTATTTGCCACTGCAGGAGGATGAATAATGGCCTCTGAAAAGATATCCACATCCCAGTCCCTGGAATCTATGAACGTTAATTTATATGGCAAAAAGGATTTATAGTGTGATTAGGTTAAAGAACTTGAGCCTGGGACAGACTATCATGGTAGATACTAAATGCAATCAAAGGTATCTTTATAAAAGGTTGGCAGAGAGTGGCCTGACACCAAACAGACGAGGGGGAGACACCAAACAGACAAGGGGGAGACAATGTGGGCAGCCAAAATAACTGAAGAGGAAAGAACATTCTCTTCTCCAACCTGCAGAGGGAGTCTTAATCTGGCAACACCTTGATTTTGGCTCAATGAAACTGATCTCCTGGACTCCAGAATTGTCAGAAAATAAATTTTTGTAGCTAAAGTCACCAAGTTTGTGGTAATGTGTTACAAAAGCCACAGAAACAAATATAACCACAGTGCCAATCAGAGCCACAGTGATATGATTTATGCCAACATTAAATTATTCATAAATGAAGTTAAACTGGCCTTGTCCACAATAGGTTCACAATTACCCTGGTTAGTGAGGTTTCATCCTCCACTTAAGAGAAACGTGTAAGTGATGATCAACACTTGACTAGATGGAACCACTTGCACTCAAATCGCATACCTTTAACATGCACAGATTAATTACATGGTCTTGGTCAAGGTATTCATTCTCTTGTGATTCACTTAACTCATCCATAAGATGGAATGGTATTTATAAAGTTGCTTTGAGTATTAGATGAAATTGAGTACAAAAAAAGCACTTAGTACAGCTCCTGACACATTATAAATGAAAATTCAACGAGCGCAAACTACTAATACATTTTTGTATTACTGATATGGTGGGGGGTGGGGGTATACTTTTACCCCGAGCTAAATCTCAAGTTCTTTCATTTGCAGTTTGATAGACGGCAAATCTTTACCCATAAATTTCTAGTTTATGCTATTTAAAATGACATCAGCAAGGTAAGGCAGGTAGAAACTTCATGCTTGCCTCTCTGGACCACTGCTTCTGGATATATGACTTGATAAATTATGACATAAATTATGTCTTAAGCTCCAAGACATGTGCTTAATGTTACATGTTAAATTCTTGTCACTCATTAAAAAGCCTAAGGTTACTCTTCTCGTGTTGTCTGTATTAGTTAAAACAAAATGCCAACAAAGTCACATTTTCTTAATTATTAGCTGCTGATTCTGCACTGGATAGTCCTTATCTTAATGTTTAGCTGTGCTCAGAGCAACAAATGAAATTATTCTGATATTCCCCAATAAAGGAACAGCACAAGGCACCAGAATGTGGGAAGAGAGACAATGGTCGTGCATGGACAAAAGTCTCCCAGCATGTCACCCATCTCTTGGTCTCTCTTCATGCCTACCACCATCTGCATCAACACCTACATATCACCTGCTGCCACAACTGGCAGCATCATCAGCCTACACAGGTGATTTAGAAGCCATCACACACATGCCTAATCAAAACTATTGGGTCACTATTGGTCAAGAAGCACTGGGGACCCAGGTTTGATGCCTAAAGCCTTTAATAATTTTACATTAAAATGGAAGTATCCCTAGCAAAATTAGCAATTTTTTTCTTTATTAGTACATATTTCAGTACTCATTAGTGTAAAGGAACCAAAAGTAGGTTTAAGAAAGCAGTTTTTGGCCAGGCATGGTGGGTACATGCCTGAAATCCAGCAGCTCAGGAAGCTGGGCAAAAGGAGGATTGCGATTTCAAAGCCAGCCTCAGCAAAAAAGCGAGGCACTAAGCACTCAGTAAGACCCTGTCTCTAAACTAAATAAAATACAAAATAGGGCTGGGGATGTGGCTCGGTGGCCGAGTGTCCCCAAATTCAATCCCTAGTACCTACACACACAAAAAAAATTGTCAGATTCTGGACACAGGGGGAAAAAAATCATACCATCTTCTGGGAGCCATGATCAAGAATTCTTAAGAAAATTATGGGAGCTCCCCTATAGCTCCAGTGACCAAATCCATATTTTCTCTAGAATTCTGGTAAAGCAGGATGGGCCATGAAGTCTTGTATTTGCAAGAGATAACAATAGATATCACAAGAAAGTAAATACTACACAGAACACTGGAACTAAGAACTTCCAACAAATGGGAGCCAAAATAAAGGAAAGAGGAGAAAAAGATATCAAAAAGATACTGGGAAGATCAGTAGTATACAAGAAGGAGATCAGAGTGGAGGGATGGGCAAGGGGAGGTAACGCAGAATGAATTCTTTAAAAATCATGTCATGTGCATATATAAATATACCACAGGGAATTTCACCTTTATGTATAAGTAAAAAGAACTAATCAAATATAAATAAATAGATGCGTGAAAGAAAGTCTAGCAGAGTATAAGAACAGGAGAGGATAGGGAGAACAGGAGATGTTATAATTTAGATGTGAGGTGTCCCCCAAAACTCACGTGTGAGACAATGCAAGAAGGTTTGGAGGAGAAATGATTAGGTTATAGCCTCAACCTAATAAGTGAATTGATCCCTGATGGGATTAGCTGGATGGTGACTGGAGGCAGGAGGGGTGTGGCTGGAGGCAGTGGTTCATTGGGGCGTGGCTATGTGGTATATATTTGGTATGTGGAGAGTGGACTCTCTCTGCTTTCTGATCGCCATGTCAGCTTCTTCCCTCCCCTATACTCTTCTGCCTTGATGTTCAGCCTTACCTTGAGCCCCAAGAAATGGACTATGCCGTCTACAGACTGAGATTTCTGAAACCATGAGCCCCCAAATAAACTTTTCCTCCTCTACAAATATTCTGGTTGAGTCTTTGAGTCATAGCAGTGAAAAAGCTGACTAAAACAGGAAAGAAAAGCAGTTGGGATCATGAACTGAAATTAAATTCTATGTATGATTTGTCAGGATCAACCCAACTACTATATGTATAACTATAAAGCTCTAATAAAAATATAGAAAAAAAAGTTGAGTGAAGGCCACCCCAATTCCTTGGGGGTCTCCGAGTAAACAGGGCACCCACTAACAGAACATAAGAGAACAGATGGACAGTCATCTCCCTCACTTCTATAACAGTCCCTCTACAAGCATGGCCAGGTCACAAAAGATGAGAATAAAAAAGGGACATCAATGTAACTGACAAATTTCCCACGTCATTCCACCCTTAAATGCTGGTCAAAGTGAGACTGTACTAACAGGAGTGACACAGAAACAAAGGCCAAGGCCAAGAGGAGGCCAGGCAGCTCTAGGCCTGAAAGAACTTGAAAGGTTTTAAGTCATCCCTGCAGTCTGCAGAGAAAACCAGAGACTCAGCAAGAAGCACTGAGAGCAGGGGTCCCAGATGATAGCTGGTAAGAACTTATATTCTCTACACTGATGGCTACACCCCCAGCTGTCCTCTCTCCCAGGCAACTAAGGAGGCAGAGACACAAGCCACTCTAATAAGTTATGGTAGAAACAAGTTCAATTAAGGGGCCGTGGAAGAGAACAAAAATAAGTTACACCTGTGGCCACATTCAAGAACTAGATAACAACACTCCCTTAGCAGTGACAAACAGATGGAAATGCATACGGCATGCCCGTCACTAAACACACACAGAAAGCCATTCCACAGCTGACTAGAGTTACCTCAGCCTAATCTCTGTACCAGAAAGCTCCATCAGATACATACTAGAATGAAACCCATTTTACTGTCAAGGAAATTGAAGTTCAATAACTTAGTCAAGGTCACATAGTCTGAATGTAAACTGCTACTCCTGTACTCACTGTCTATTGTCAGTCAGAGAAAGGACATCCTGAGACACACCAAATTTTCATTAAGGCTTCCTAATGCAGAAAATTCTCAATCCCAAGATTAAAAAAAAAAAAGTTAAAATGTTAAAGATTTTTAAGAAACACCTTCCTTTGATTTTCTTTTATTATTATTTTTAAATCGAGGTAGCAAATCCAAATGCGAACAGAGATTCAGGCATGGAGAGCCAATGGCTGCAGCTGGTAGGTATGCGAAACTGGAAGGGAATACAGTCAGTCCAAGGACCTAGCCATCTCTGAGCCAACTTCTGCCATGGGGAATGCTGGGTACAGAAACAGCCTGCAGCTGCCCTATGTGGCATCTGAGATAGGATCACAGAATCCTTGACTATCTGGCTTTTCTCTTAAAAATTATAAACGTCATATGACTAAATAAAATTTAGTTCCAAGGAATGTAAGTCTTTCCCTTCTACTCCCCCAATTGCTAACAGATTAGATCCTACATATTCTTCTTTTTGTAGATACACAAAATGTTCTACAAGTTGCTTTTTTCATTCAACAATATGTCATGGACATCCTTCCACATCAGTACATTCAGATCTACTGCATTCTCTTTTACTAAACACAGAGTTAGAACACAGAATTTCAATGCTGGAAGATAACCAAGAGTCTCTAGGCCAACTCCTTCCACTTAACAGATGGGGTCCCCAGAGGTCCTGGACACCTCTAACTACACAGAAAAGAAGCCAGAGCCTCCCAACATGGGGCCAGGCCAGCAGGTATTACCAACATCATGCCATCATCTTTACCTTCCAAAAGAGCCTAAGCCACCCACATGGCAGGCAAGAGCAAGAAGAGAGAGAAAATTATCTTAGAGCAAAGTAAAGAATTGTAATTAGCAAGGAACCTCACATACATCAACTTTGGTTTTTTTTTAATTAGAGTGATCGTAGATATTTGCTAAATTCATCCAAGTTACTAAATTAGAATTCACTGAGTCATATTCTACCTATTTGTAAAACACATTTGAAATGAAGTCAACTCAGAATCTAAGGAAGTTCATCATCTTCCTATTTCCAGTCCTTAAAGATACAGAGCAGGACCTGGCTCATAAATAAGCAGCTTATCCAAGGTAGCAAGAGGATGCCAATTACAGGACCTCGTGAGTAAATTCAGACAGCAGTAGCGGAATACGAGACATGATTAAGGCCTTTGCTTCAAAGACCTTCCTTATATAAGGAAATATTTATTAAAAGAAAGAACTGTAAACTTCATGCTTAAAATATTAATTCTATGAGTGATTCAAGGTCCTGAAAAGCTAATTAAGTATTCAGACCTTCAGTAACTCCAGTTTAGTTCCCAGATATAGAAAAATCTCTCTATCTAAAGATATAAACTCCCTGGAGGCCAAAGCCTGCCTGCATGGCTAGCTTTTAAAACATTTTAGGAAACTTGACCTCAAACTAAAATCAGAACTTCAGCCAAGTGTTACTTAGAGCCTTTGAGAAACTATATTTCAGATAAACACAAATTTCAGAAATAAGCTATTCTCTTACTAATACACAAATAAGCTTTATAAAACAAATGCTTAATCTTTTTCCAGAATTCTTTCTTAGCTGAATGTAAAGACCATCTATCTCACTGACAATCTAGAGCCAAGGAATATTCCAGACTGCTTTCTTCTCCATTCCCAAATGAAATCTGTCACCATACCTAGACACCTCCTGTCTTGATTCCCTCTCTCTTCTTCAAACCCTTGGTTCAGACTTTCACCAAATCCAAGGGGGTACATGGCAACAGCCTCCTAACATATCTCTCAGTCACCAAACTGGACCCCTCCCATCTATTCTTGCAAACCTGCCTTGGTAGCCTGGATTCGTTATTCAACAAATACTTACAGAGTTCCTACTTTGCAATAGGCACTTTTCTAGGCAAGAAGATAGAGCAGTGTGCATAATCTCTTCCTCAAAGCACCCCACAGTGTTACCAGGATGCCATGAGGAAAAAGAGAGCCGGGAGAGGCCAGGGAGTGCCTAGGACCTGGGTTACTTTATCTAGAACAGTCAGCAAAGGTCTCATTCCAGAGGGTGCATGTGAGCAAGTCCTGAAGGAGGGCAGAAGACAAATATGGCAGGGGAAGAGTGTACCCAGGCAGAGAGGACTCATGTGCCCACAGAAGCACCTGCCTGGAGTTTCTCAGAATAACCAAGAAGCCTGTGTGGCTAGAGCACAGGGGGCCAGGAGACAGCCACCAGAGACATGAACAGAGAGACCACGTGGTGCTGCACAGACAAGGCCACCATGGGAGGCTCCCTGCAGTGAACAGAACAGTGTTTCTATGTAGTAAATTATTTCAGAAATTTCCCGGGAAATGTATGGGTTTTTCAGAATGCTGAGAAAAATCAAAAAAATAGTGGGAAAGTATTACAACTCCCCTGTTGGCTTGGCAATCAACACAGAATCCATTGACTTCAAGTTCAAATCAAGAGTGGGAAAGGCTGGCATGCAGAGTGATGGTTGAGGCCAACATTTCCAAGAACTGGGACAAGAGCACAAAGAAGAGAAGCAGCCTCGATTCAGTTCAATACCCTAGTCTTGCCTGCAGCTGTTACCATGTTCTAAGTGTGTGTTCTTGGTCCCATCAGCTGCCAATGGTGAGTCAGTGCTGCAAATAAAGTTAATAACTATGTATGGTATGCTTCATATAAACACTGATTCTACGCAACGCTGTTAGTCTTGCTACAAGATTCAAATGTGAGCATTATTCAAACACTACCACATAATGTCCGGAGCATTTTCCAGTGTTTCAATATTCACTATAGGGTATTGCTCTTTGTAAATACTTTTGAATTTAATATTCCTTATTTATTAAACAAGTTTAGATGTGTAATATATGTTATATATAATAATGAGTATATGTAAATATATATTACATATTAATAAATAAGAGGAATGTTAGAAGTATTTTAGGAAAGATAAAATTAACTTTTTGGTAGATATGTTTTAAATCACAAAATTATAAAGCATTGTTATTAGTTATTTAGAAAACAGAATTATTGAGCAATATGCTTTTATAAGATTTCAGCAATAAATTGCTTTAAAACAGGAAAAAAGATCTAGTAACCTTCATTAAATATTTAAGCAATATTCGTTGCTTATATGAGGTAGTAAAAACCAACCATTTTGCTTTGGTAAACAAGAATAGTGTGACTACTAAATTTTTTAAAAAACAGATTTTTAAAAGAAAAATGTGCTTTAACAGAAGAGATGCAAGAAAATATGTATATTTCATCATAGAAATAGGGAACCTGATCTGAAGTCTGAACTGGCAATACAAAAAAAAAAATCAACAGCAAAACCAATTCTCAGAAACCAGAAAAAATATATATTTTTATTACAGAAAAAGGAAATGTGTTTATATGGGCTGAGGGAACCCAAATCTTTTATAATAAGCACTAAGAATGCCTGCCCTTTGATCCAGAGAAGACTCTACTTTCTGTCTCTATCTTCCAAGTCTATTCACCATGCAACAAGAGAAATACCTGGGGACTCATTTCCCAAAAGTGGGTGGACTGACAACAGGGAAAGACAGAGGAGGGGACCCTTGGTAGATTTCAAAGTGGCAGAGGTAATTTACAAAGGCATGGAGTACTATGCCTAATCCAGACAGTTTATATTTATGTATAAGTCTATCCACAGGGCTCACCCTAAGAGACAGGTACTATTATTACCACCTCTCATATTAAAAATGAAGAGAGTGAGGTACAGGGAAGTTAAGCCACTTGTCACACAGCTTTCCAGAGGAAAACCGGATTGTAGCTCCAGCTCCATGCTAGTAATCATGATGCTTCCTGCCCCTATGCTTCTTCAACTGGACCTGAGGATTTCAGAGTATGACTGGCAGTTAGATACAGGCTAATGAATTCTCACTAACCTAATTATTATTATTACTTTTAATCTGCTGATATTTTTAAATTACAAAGGTATTTCATTTAAAAGTGCCATATGAGCTTTCACCCCATGTTCTGAATTGAATCCATCCCTTTCATAAAAATGAACTAGTTACTCCTGATTGCTTAAATTTCATGCCTGAAATACCCCTGAAAGGCAACTTGGAATGAGCCAAGCACTGTATTCCAAAAATGGTATGTGACATCTTTTCCTGATTAATGGGGAGCTGGATTCTGTCAGCATATGATGATGTGAAATTTAAAGGCTTTGGATTTGAAATTCACTCTTTTTCTATAAGTACATATTGGTCTGGAAGGTATGCAAGACTGTCCCCCAGAGACCATTCAGACAACACCTGGAAAGGAGAAAACAATGCTAAGGGAAACTGGTAAACACCCAGTCAGGTACACAGCACGTATCAAGACTTGTTACTAACTACACAGGCTGAGCAAGGAAGACCTCTAGAATGTTTTACTTGCCATAATGTTTAACTTAAACTTACTTTTGTTGTCACTGTTTTAAGCAACATCACTATCCCAGTCACCAACCATACAACCACCCAGCCCACCTCTGGTTGTCGGAACCACATCTGAGCTGTCATTTCAAGTCACTGTCCATCACTTACCTGTGTGCACTTTCACATTTCTTCTGATAGCCATGAAAGTAGTCCCATATAGCAGATACCCAGGCCACTTAGGAACTGACTACAAGAAAGAATTAATTATAGCTATCTTGGTGTGACCTCTGAACTGGGAAGATCCAACAGATAGATACTAGAATTAAACCCATTTTACTGGTAAGGAATCTGAACTCTAAATTTAAATAACTTCACTAAGGTCATACAGGTCTAAATGTGAGCTGCTAACCTGTACTCACTGCCTGTTATGAGGAGGGTTTTTAGTAGGTTTTCTTTTTTGCTGATCCTGTCCACAGGGCTCAGGAAATATTTTTACCAACAGAGAGAAATTAACAGTTTCACATGGTGAGCTCCAAGGAGATGCCCACCACTTGGAGTGGGTGTTTATTAGGCATGCAGGGACAAAAATGTATACAGTCTACACCCCATCACAAGATTTAAAAACAAAATCCATTCCTTCCTATGTAAAACTTTAAGGAATTTCAATTCAATTATGTAAGCAGGAGGAAACATCTGACACCTCCTCCTTAAACACAGGAAAGGAAAGTTTGTTAGACAGGAGAAAGGAAACAAAGCAGGTATAAACAGTCCAGGAGGAATGTGGTTCTTAATAGACACTTTCACTATTTTCCCTTCAACTTGTTATATACACACAAATTCTTACCTGCAAATACATACAAATGTGTGCACATGTATTATGGGGGGTTTGCTTACTGATTCTAACAATACCCAAGTGCCAGGTGTGAATGACAGGCACTGAGGAAAGAATATTACCAAGTCAAATCAATGAAATGAAAGAAGACTTCTCCAGGGGTTACTGGTGGCCCACCTTGTTGATAAAAAAACTGATGCAACAATCCCAACAGTACCCCCTCGTGCCCTAGTAACCCCACTCCCCTAGTACACTATGATCACTCTAGTGAATCCTCTTCCATTCTTCACATTGCATTTTCATTCAGCTATGGTCATGGTCACCTAGGGTTTCAGCATCCTGCTACAGTTTCTCTAATAGTCATCGTTAAAGGTTGCACTACTGGGCAAAAAAAACACAATCAATAGAAGAGTCCTACTGTGCGTGTAAATCTTTTTATGTTCAAGTCATACTTTGTTGTTCAAAAATAGAGTCTGAGCACTGAGGTTACGCAGAACTTCAAAATAGATGTTCATATTGGACAGATATAAATTTTTAAGTCCATAGTTTAGAAGAAGCTAAACTGGTACAGTTGATAGAAACAAAATAAGACCAAGAGTTAAATGGCCTGACTTCTAAACCTTGAACTAGTTGTAAGACCACAGGGATATCAAAATTCCTTCAGGTCTGTTTTTTCCATTACATAGCACATGAAGGTTTACTATGTTTGGGGCACTCGTCCAAGATTCTGCATATATCAACTCATCATGGTTCTGTAACAATATTATGTGATAGGCAAACCACATTCATTTGAAAACTGAGGAGGCTGAGGCACAGGTGGCACATCTGGTATCAACTGCAGAGCCTGAATGGAACACAGGCCATCTGGGTCCAGAGCCCAATCTCTTAGCCATTGGCACTACATGGTTAGAGGGTTTCTGGGATTTTTTCCAGCTCAAACCTTCTACAATTCTGAAATTCTAAGAATGAGCTGTGCTTAGTTGATCACATTTATGATGACATCTTCAAATTGCTCAATGCCCTTCACAGTAACAAATTTTTAACCTTTAAGTACTGAAAAAAATTAAAGCAGCTACAAAAGACACTGACTAGAGACGCACACTTTAATGAAAGGTCAATCTAAAACAAATTAGAAATCCATATGGTACTTCAAATGCTGCTTGTTTATTCAACTCTCATTAAGAAAGAACTAAGTTAACTGAAATGAAAGCTAGAAGGATTGCTTTTGCAATAACAGAGAGTAGAAATGAACCACAACCCACTTCACAGCTCACAAATATTTCAGGTAGACCTCTCCCTATCAAGGACTCCAGGAGTTTGCCCACCACCCCACTCCCAGACCAGGGAAAGGCTGCAGTGACATCTCCAAGCCACCAGAGAGCACATCTTCATCTGGGTTCAGAATGTTTACAAAAAAGGCGAGTTAAAATTTGAGACTCTTCCAAGACAATGGGAAAACTCCACCCCAGTTCACATGTACTACATTTTTTCCCCAAAATCAACAAATAAGTATGAGACCCATCCTTTATTACTCTTCTCTTTTCAAAGTTCCGGCCTCTGCAGTCCAATTCATTCCTCACACAAATGAATGAAGGAAACTGTTACTTTCTAGATTGGGGATTCTAGGACTCTGCTATGCCAAAAATCAAGCTTCTGATTAAAATACAGATTCCCAGTCTCTACACTCAGAAATAATGCTTTGATGCATCTGGCATGAGGCTTAGGGATCTATATTTCTGGATAACATTCTCTGTATTTGTATGCACCCAGAACATGAGCCCCCCCCACACACACACACACACACAAGTACATGCACACGCCAACTACCACCACCTTTCCCCCGGGCCATCCTACTGGTTGAAACAAGGGTTGGTAGACTGTACTTTGAAAAAAAATAAATTGTTGCAGCAAAGCAAGAGTAAAGTTGTGTGTAACTTAAATCATAGTCTAAACACTGTCTCCAAGCTCTTTAGGAAGGGGAAGGTTTTCTGTATCTCCTGATACCAAAGGTGCCATCTTCGAAACAGACTCCCCTGCTCTGATCTGCTCACTGCTTTGGCCCTTACCAGGTGAGCCCCTCCTATAAAAAGAAAACCTTAGGAGTGAAGTTCCTGGCAACCTAGCAACTCATTCCCAGCATCAATCGTCTGCTTTGAGAGCCACAGAGCAATCATTCCCCTCATAAACTAGTAAGCAGCTCCCAGGGGCTGGCTTTCTGTTAGGCACCCGAGCACCTAGAACATGTAGTTGTAGATGGTGGGCCACCTGGGCTTTGTGGTCAGCCCTTGATTTTCACTGCCTTTGAACCCTTCATTTTCAATCCAGACAGAAGCATGGACTTGCAATACTCCGAGATCACATTGTACAGGAAAGGCATTCTGTGCACACAGGGCAAGCAGTTTTGCGTTACTGAAATCAAACAATGTTGATGAGTTGCTGCTACTTCAGTTAAACAGGTGTATTACACCATAGTGAAAAATGAACCTCTCTACAACCCTATGATACTGAAAACCATGTGAAATATTCTTACATAAGAACCTCTTCTTATGGAACCTATTTCCTATGCAATCAGTCCAACAGTGACTAGGGTTTAAGTTACAGGAATCCACAGCCCCGGAGTTTCTTATTACACTTGTGTCTGCTTTGGAATGAAGTTACTGACAACCTATCTCAAGTGACACAGGCAGTCTGGTTGCCTGCTCCCAGGGCTCCCATGCCAGTCCTCACACCAGAACCTGCCAGGGGAAGTACTATAGGAGGCTAGAGGGCCTCAACCTGAAAGAAAAGCAGGCACCACCCAGGAACTGAAGGACTCAGGGCCAAATGCAATAACAGGTCATCCAACATGATGTTAAAATACAGACTCAATAGCCTTGCACCCAAACATATTCCTAGTCCAGCCACCTAAACAAGAATTTTAACCACAACTAAAACTCAGGAGACCAAATGTCAGAACACTAGCTTTCCTGAATCCACTACATCTGACACACAGGTAGAAAGGATTTGAGATAGAAAAGATTTGCTGAAGGAAGGGACTTGAACAAATAGGACTGTGCTTACCTTTGTGGGGTAGGTCATGATTGGGAAGAGTGGAGATGGGGAGTTTTTAGACAAGCAAGCCCTTCTAGTAGGGGGCAAATGTCTGTCTCAGCCTGGGTGTTAGTAACTTATTTTCACTTTGTGATCATGAGCTTTTGTTTTATACACTTTTTTTTCTTTAGTTGTAGATGGACACAATGACTTTATTTTATCTGTTTATTTTTATGGGTGCTAATGATCGAACCTGTTGTCTCACACACACCAGGTGAGCACTCCACCACTAAGCCACAACCCCAGCCCATTGTTTTATAATAAAAGTACAACATTTATAAAAGGTACTTGCAATAAGATTTCATCATGAGACCAGTACACTAGCTTTTACACTGGGGATCACATGTCCCTGATGGCCACTGGGCCAACCAGACCAAAAACACATGGAACAATCAGAACTCAGCAATGTACCCACTGGAAGTGACTTACCCCATAGCAGAGTCATTTGTTTAGAGAACTCTCCAAATTCTACAACTCAAATGTAAAGTAGCCAACATGGCACTTCATAGCAAGAGAGAACATATGAGAATTAGAATTACTAAATGTTAATTGATTGCAATAAAATAATGTTTCACCCATTGTAAAAAAAAAATGTCATAAAGTGCTGAGAATGAGACAAGGGCAAATAAGTAGAGTATTTTAAAAAGCTAGGTTCATGTAGGTTGGACTAGTCCTTAGTGCCTCTGGGCCTCTCCTCATGCTTAGCAGGCTGTACTTTTTGCCCCCTTCCTGACACTCCCTTTTCCACCCCTTATCACAGTAATATGCAAATTGGGGAAAGGGTTAGCATAAGTTATTTCCTTCTTTTCCGACATGGACTTTAACAATCTTTTACCCTCCAAAACTTTTCACTTGTCAGTTTTTTACTGAATAAACAAGTTGCATATATATATATGTTACCTATTCTTTCCTTCTCTCTAAGTAAGTACTGAAGGGGCAGAAACTGACTTGAGAACATAGTACCCAGCACCTAGCAGGCACACGCTAGGTATTCAGAGGATGGACCCTGAAAGAAGTCATTTCCAAAAACTATGCTGTCAAAAGGTGCTTACACAGAACCACTGTGTCAAAACCATCTGTATTGACCCTGAGGAATTTCCTGCTGTGCAAGGCAGATGACAATGTAATGCACGTCAGGGCAGCACTGAGTTGGAACATCTCTTGGAATAGAAAGTAAACAGCAACCTTCAGGTCAGGGAAAGGATTTGTGATGCTGCCATTCATGTTACAAGGAAGATCAGCTGAATGGGAAATGGGTAAGGGCATAGATTTGGGAGCCAGGCAGTAAGGAATTAAAATTTCAACTCCAGCAGGTCTTGGGAATGGCACAGCCTCTGACTTCTTTGCCTCTAATAGGCTTTGAACGTCTCCATTCTCTTACTTGAGGAGTGATTTAAAATTTAACAGAATGGGGTCCAGCATCTGAGTCGTCTGTGTTAGAGATGATCACTAGTGAGAGAATGGCCTCCCACTAGTGGGAGTGGTTCATTCAGAGATGCTGACAAGCCCATTCCTTCTATCCCTGCCAGCCGGTGTGTGCCCACGACAATCACATGCTCCCTCCCAGGACTCCCAGTCTGAAGTAAGCAACACAAAGAGACAAGACAGAGAAGGCACTGGCATGGCATGAAAAAAACTATACATGCAGCATCTGACAGTGCCATCAGGGGTGTCCAGGGCACAGTGGTGGCTCAGTTTTCCTGTGGTACGATTTTTGCAAAGGTTCTGGCAACCTAGGCTCCTCTGGTAACTGCTGGATATTCCTGCAATGAATGCTTTTTCTGCCTATATTCTTATCTGCAACCAAGAACACATGGACAGGGTGGGAAAATTTTGTCAACCTTTGGCTCTCAGAAGTGCAAGAGGTTGACAAAAATAAAATATAAAAAGAAGTCAAGCTAGAAAAATGATAGCTTAGAAAATGAGACTGAGCAAAGATTTTTACTATAAAAATAGTATTCACAGAGCCTACTTCTCTCTGTTTTCACTTTAACCCTATGATTAGTTCCTTTGTCTTTGAAAGCAGATGCTTTCTCTATTTACTTGACAAAGTGGACGACTCTACAACCAGAAAACATATTGTTTTTCTTTGTTTTATTCTGTCAACAGCTTCTGTGTTCAAATTTCTCTATGATTCTTAAACACTGGAATGCTATGGATTATTAAACCCCTTAGCATCAAATACAGTTTAACAAATGTTTATTAAAGGGCCAAGTCTCTGTGGTATATATTTATAGCTAAACTCACAACAAATGGGGAGATGTCAATCCAAATGCAACTGAAAAATTTGTAATTAATGTTTAGAAATTTTTATTTTTAAATAAAAAACTGTAATAATTTTGTGAGTACTCCAAATCATATTAATACATTCTAATGGTATAAAACAAAAGGTTCTAAATGGTGACCCATGAGTGAAATGCAGAGCACAAACAAGGTTTCTCTGTCCCATACAGCGTCAGTGTTAAAGATTTAAATCACTTACTTAAAAATTTGGATTTCCATGAAAGTTGGAAGATCTCCCCTCACACACACCTCCACCTGGGCTGCCACCTGGCAACCAGGAAAAGGTTCCAAGCAGCAGCTGCTCCTATTACAAGGGGCAAGGGGCTCCCTAGTGTGTCACAGTGCCCAACCTCCGCTTATCTAACATCCAACCCACTTGGGCAATTCACATGACCCAGCTGGCCCTGAGAGACATTTCCTTTGGGATTCTTGTCTTAGATACATAATAAAGTGGACTGAAGAAAATATACAAAGATACACACATATTTCAAATGCTTCAACATTTCCTTTTCACAGGGAAAAATTAGAGAAAATATCCTTTCCTACTTCAATTAAATGTTCCCTGGACTTCCCAGAAATAATAAATTTCCAAATCACTACGTAAACAAATTAAACACTACTTTTCTTATTTAAATGTTTTTAAGATCTGAAAAAAAAATGTTATTATGCTTCCTCACTTTATTCATATCACCTCCTTTTTTTTTTCTGCGGGAAAGAGTTTGAGGACAATGTGTAGTGCGTTAGGGGAAAAAAAAACAGTTGGGATAAGAATCTCAAAGTTTTTCAAACACATTGGCCTTGACCATCACATTTCTCAAATATACAAACATCCCAATTTTAGTTACATGCATATATGCTTATTCTTTAAAATTTTCTTTTCCTCCTATCCAAAGATGGCAAATAAATGTTCTCACTCTTTTTGTTCTTACATAGCACTGAATTAGAGCTTGAAGAGAGGAGCCACTCACTGATGCTTGGTAACTGTATGGATGCTTGAAGGAAGAAAGGAGGGAGAGAAGGAATAAACACTCAAAAAGCACAGAATAACATTATTTCCCAGCCAAAGGGAGCCGGCGGGATCCCTTGCTACCTCCTCTCCAGTTCCTCCAGCTGTGTGAACTGCTCTCCTTTACTGTATGGAGACCACACCATGGTAATCCCCATCACTCCCATTCAGTTCGACTTCCTAAAACCCTACTAAAAAAAATTTTAAATAGCACTTACAAACACATGTTTATAGTCCTTCGATCACTTTTCCCCCAAGAGAGAACAGGCTACACACTGAGGTGGTGTTTCTTTGTCCAAAAGAGGTGAGGGCTTTAAGTGCTGGATGGGTCTCCTGCAGACACAGTAAATGGTATGCACTGAAGTTTGTTTTTTCAAAAGGGATGAACAGTAAGGATGAATTGAGGAGCCTGATATAACACAGAGAACACAGATTCAGAGCCAGTAAAAGGTTTTTTTCTACCAGGGAGGGAAGCAACAGCACATGCTCATAAAAAGCATGGAATCAGTGCTTCGGCCACTCCTATGCACCCTGGACTGGTGGCTCTCCCTCCCAGACTCTTCATGTTCCCTCCTAAGGGCCCCAAAGTGGGATCCAGCACCCAGTGTGCCACAGTGGCAGCAACGGTGCTTCCTCTTCTGCCTGGCTCTTTTACATGGCTGCCTGGTGACCTTCTAGGAATATATGGTTACATTTATTAAAACAAGTTTCATCAACAAAGCACTGCTAAGTGTGGGCTCTCCAGGGAAAAGAGACCATGAAAGCTAATGAAAAGCTCTTCTAGGATTCCTGGGTTCTTACTCCCAGGGGGAAGCTCTAGAACAAGAAAAATATTAGCCTCATAGTCATTTATATTGGAAACAGCTTTCCTCACTTGCAAAAAAAATTCACACAACAAACATCGCACAGTCTTGGTCCCTCAATACTGAAGGTGGTAAAGGACTGGGGCTCAATTATGTCAAATCACTTAGCACAGCAGAAACTCTTTTCCAATACATCTATTATTAAGCCTCAGGCCTATCCTTACATTGTCAATGTTTCAAAGAAATGAATTGTGTGGACTTCAGCTATTCTGGACACTTTTTTTAATTATCCTGAAAAATAATCCGTCGGCCTTTGTTTTGGTAGTACTGGGGAGTGAACCCAGGGTTTCACACATGGAAGGCAAATGCTCTACCACTAAAGTATGTACCCAGGCCTCTTTTAATTTGAGACATGGTCTCACTAAATTGCCCAAGATGGCCTCAAACTTGCAATCCTCCTGCCTTCACCTCCTAAGGAGCTACAATTACAGGCATGCACCACTGTGCCCAGCTACACATGGAATTCTTTTAAAAAGTGAAAATAAAAACCCAGTGAGGAAAGGAGAAACACCATCAAGGTTCTGCATGCTACTGCTCCAAGTTCATGGTTCCAAGTTAGGCTCCTCATAGTTGGATCCTTTAATTCTCTGCTATTTTAAATGAAGGGTAGGGGAAACTGATTCTACCTGTGATCCTTCTGGACAAGCTCAGTGCCAAGACAGCTGACAGTATTTGCCACTGGCCAGATTTTAACTAAGTCTAACATCAAACACCAGTTGTCCCTTGTGGACCAATGCTATGGTCAAGTTACTAACAAAAAGAAAAACTAATGACTGCCTAATAAATTCAGTTTGTTTTACAAATATTTTCTCCCTGAGTGTCCATGAGGGAAAGTAAACCTGAAAAAGTAAAAATATTAAGACATGTGTCTTGGTGAAATGACTTTGCCAATGCCAGGCCCATCACAGTCCCTGTCCCAGAAAAGCATCATGAACAAGTCAGTAGCAATTTTAATAGGTAAGATTTTAGGAGAACAGAGTGGACCTTAAGTAAAGCCAAAGGCTTAAAAGCCAAAAGAACTAAGAGAAGCAATTGAAACCTGGATGCAATTCAAACAGCCTGGCAGCTTTTCCACTTCCCTGCAAGGAGCACTATGGCATAAGGGAGGGTGGCACAAGGAGAGCAGCACCAGTACCCAGCACATCCCAGAACCGGGGCACAATTATAGCATAACATACAAGAGAACAATAATAACATCTGCTATTTAGCACTACCATGTGTGCAACCCTGTACTACCCACTACATTTATATATATATATATATATATATATATATATATACATATATATATATATATATATATACGCACACACACACACACATATATAGTGTATGTGCGTGCATATATGTACATACATAACAGATAGATAGATAGATAGATATAGATATAGATATAGATATATGCACCATATTTACATAAAGTCTTACAAATAAATAAACACACACATACAATGTCTTTTAATCCTTAAAATAACCAAGGCAAATGATATAAACCACTCTACAGATGAGTTAAGAAGGTTAAGTAACCTACCTGCAGTCACAGTCAAGAAGCTTCAATTTGCACCCAGATCTGTCTGTCTGTGCTTTTATATACCAAGTCACTCTTCAACTAGAAAAGAATTAAGAATTCCCTAGCCAACCAATCACACTACCTCCCCTGTTCAATTCAGGTTTCAGGGCAAAGACCTCCAAAGCTTGGGATGCTGTTCCTGGGAAAAAATGAAGGAGTTCCTGAGACCACCACCATGGAATAACTTTATAAGAAAGCATACTGGGTTGCTACAGTATGCAAGATAACTCACCCACCCACCACAGGTTTCCCAAACAATTTGAGCCCAAGTCTATGCAGCGCTGGAGGCGAAAGGGGACTCATCTGTGGTTTGTTCCTCAACATTCTCATTGTCAACAGTATGAAACCCCCAATTCCCTGCTGGTGAAGTGACATCATTGACCCTGTCACATGAGGTCTGAAGTGTTCAAAAGGTCTCTTCAGGCTTGGGGAGGGGGCCTCCCACCAGATGCTACTCAATCATGTCTAAAGAAAAGGTTCTGAATGATAGTATGTTTGAGGAACAGTTTCTACTGTTGAAAATAGGACTCTACACCTTGCCATAATTAATAGGAAACACAGGACTGCAAAGAAGCCTGGTTGGTTGTTTCTTGCCCTATACTTCCACTCTCTTTTACTGTTATTATATGTAATAGTAAAATAAACTTAGGACCCATCTCCATTATTTAAAACAGAACACAGACCAGGGTTTTCAACTCGAAGAGAGACCCCTCCAGAAGACCCAGACCAGGCTAGCTCTCCTCTGCGAACTCTGCCTGCCATCACAGCTGCAAGTAGCACCATGTTGGGGGTCCCAGGGAACACCTTCTACTGGGAAGCTTGGACCCTAACCACATGATCATCTCAGTGGACACAGAAAAGGTACCTGACAAACTTCAACACCCTTTTATGATGAAAATAGCCAACAAATTAAGTACAAAAGGAACTTACCTCAACACAGTGTCAGCCATGATCAAAAAGCCCACAGATAACCTCACACTCAATGGGAACACCGGAAAGCTTCTCTAAGATCCAGAATGGATAAAAATGCCCACTCATACCACTTGCAGTCAATATAGTACAGGAAGTCCTAGCCTACACAGGTAGAAAGGAAGAAGAAATAAAAGCCATCCAAATTGGAAAGAAAGAAGAAAAATCACCTGCTTATATGTAGAAAATGTTGAAGATTCCACCAAAAAACTATAGAAGTAATAAGCAAATTGATTAAAGCTTCAGGATACAAAGAATTAACATCCCAAAAAATAAGTTGTGTTTCTATAAACCAACAGTGAATGATCCAAAAAGAAAATTAAGAAAACAATCCCATTTACAATAGCACCAAACAATGAAATTCACAGAAATAAACCTAACCAGCTAGGCATGGTGGTACATGTCTGTAATCCCAGAAACTCGGGAGGTTGAGGCAGGAGAATTACAATTGAAGCCAGCCTCAGCAACTTAGCAAGATCCTTTATCAAAATGAAAAATGAAAATGTTAGGGATATAGCTCAATAGTACAGTGCCTCTTGGTTCAATCCCAGGGAAAGAAGGAAGGAAGGAAGGAAGGAAGGGTGGGAAGGAGAGAGTGAAGAAGGAAGGGAAGAACTTAACCAAGGAATGAGTCTTAGACACAGAAAACTAAAAACATTGTTGAAAAAAAAAATCAAAGACACAAATAAAGACACCCTATTAAGGGATAGGGTTGTGGCTCAGTAGTAAAGTGCTTACCTCGCACATGCAAGACCCTAGGTTCGATCCTCAGCACCACATAAAAATAAACAAGTGAAATAAAAGTATTGTGTCCAACTACAGCTAAAAAATAAATATTAAAAAGGTACACCCCATTAATGGATTAGAAGAATTGATATTGTTAAAATGTCCATTCTACCCCAAGCAACCTATAGACTCAATGCAATCCCTACCAAAATCCCAAAGATATTTTTCATAGCAATAGGAAAAAAAATTCTAAAATTAGTATAAAACCACAAAAGACCCCACATAGTGAAAGCAATCTTGAGCAAGAAAAACAAAGAACAAAGCTGGAAGCATCACATTTACTGATTTCAGAATATACTACAAAACTACAAAAATCAAAACAGAATAGTACAGGCATAAACACAGACATATAGAGCAACTGAGCAAAACAGAGAGCCCAGGAAACAAACCCATACACACAGTCAGCTTATTTTTAACAAGGGTGCCAAGAATACAAAAGGGAGAGAAGTTAGTCTCTTCAATAAGTGGTTCTGGGAAAACTGAATATCCACATCTCAAAGAACAAAATTGGACTCGTATCTTACACCATACACAAAAATTTTCTTAAAGTGGGTTAGAGATTTGAACACAAGATCTGAAACCTACAATTCCTAGGGGGAAAAAAAATAGGGAAATGCTCTTGACCTTGGATTTGATTATGATTACTTTGGTATGACATCAAAAGCACAGGCAAGAAAACAAACATAAGTGAGATTCCATCATATTAAAAAACTTCTGCGCAGCAAGCTGGGCATGGTGATGCACACCTCTTATCCCAGCAACTCAGAAGGATGAGACTGGAGGATCACAAGTTCAAGGCCAGCCTGAGCAATTTAGCAAGACCCTGTCACAAAACAAAAAATAAAAAGGGCTGAACTCAGTGATAAAGTTCCCCCTGGTTCATTTTCAGTAGTGAAAAAAAAAAGAAAGGAAGAAAGAAAAGAAAACACAGCTTTTACCCAGCAAAGGAAACAATCAACAGAGTACCTAAAAAATAGGAGAAAATCTTTACATCCCGTGTAAGAGATAAGGAGTTAATATCCAGAATACATAGAGAACTCCTAAAGCTCAATATCAAAAATAAATAACCAAATTTTAAAACAGACATTTCTCCAAAAAAGACCTACAAATGAACAATAGGTATATGAAAAAATGCTTAACATCAGGGAAATGAAAATTAAAACCAAGAGAAATCACTTCACATCTGTTAAAATTACTATCATTAACAAATGTTTGTGGGGTTCTTGGGAAGGCACAGCCCTTTGCTCACTGCTGATGGAGATGTCCAATGGTGCAGCAGCTCTGGAAAGCAGTTCAGAGGTTCCTCAAAAATTAAAACCATAACCGCCATATGATAACACAGCAATCTCACTTCTGGGTATAGATCTCTCCAGAAGAACTGAAAGTAGTATCTCAAAGACATAGCTGCATTCTGTGTTTACAACAGCATTATTCACAATAGCCAAGATATAAAAAGAACCCAAATGCCCACCAACTATGAATAATGAAAATGTGATACATACACACATTGGAACATTATTCGGCCCTAAAAAAGAAAATTCTACCACTTATGACAACATGAATGGACCTAGGAAACATTATGCTAGTGAAAAAAGTCACAGAGGGACAAATACTACACGATTCCTCTTATGAGGCACTAAAAATAGTAAACAAAGGAGTGGTGGCTACCCAGAGATGAGAGGAGGGTGATACGGAGAGCTGCACAAAGGGACATTGAAACAAATGAGTAGGCTCTACACACCTGCTGTACAACAGGGCCTAAAGTCAACAACATGGTATTGTGCACCTAAAATTTAAACACTAACTTCATGGTTAGTGTTCTCAGTCCCCATCTTGCCCAAAAAAGGGGGTTGGCAGATGGACCCAAGGAAACGTTTTAAAGTGGTAGATTACCTGGGTTGTGGTGATGATGCTAATACAAGTGTATACATGTGTCCAAACTCAACAAATTGTAGGCAATAATTTTCTGTGTTTTTGTACACAAATTAAACCTCAATAAGGCTTGGGGAGGGGAGGACAAGAAAGCTATGGCCCAAGTTTAAACAAAAAGCATTTGTAATCCCTCCTAAATTCAACAGAAAATCAAAAGAAATCTAAAGCACATTAGTATAACTGTTCATCTCAAGTTTCTGGTCCTCCCAGAGCTGTTCTATTCCAGGGCCCCAGCCCCAGTCTACATCCCGAGGAGCACCACCTTCACAGGCCTGGCTTACCCCTGCCTTTCCTTCTGGAACTCCATTTCCATGTTAGTGAAGTGTAACTTTCTCCTTTCCTTTCCCAACAAAAGCCACGTGAAAGACGAAAACTTCACCAGCCACCTAACTAAGGCTCATTCAGTCCAAGAGATGCCCCACTGTGAAGGTGGGTGATGGGCTCACCTTGGAGGTGAGACCCAACTTCTTTAAATATGTTGACCTGCATCATGAACCAACAGGAAATCTCCCCAGGGTGTTGTAACTGTGGCCCCCACACAAGGCACGACCTGCTGGGGGGGGGGCAGGGGGTCTCCTGTGAAATGTCAGCAACCTCTGAAACCCCTCACCAAGTGCGCTGACCTCAGAGCCTCTACAGAGTCACCTTTGTCCCTGCTGTGCTCCCACCTGCCACCCCAGCTGCAGCTGGAAGAGCACACCCCTTTTGGCAGAATGGCCAAATTCCATAAATGCCACTCCTTCTTCTCATCCCCCTCCAGAAGCTGAAGGAGTTCTACAATAGATAGAATATTTCATTCACACTGCTGAAGAACAATTTTTCCCATACAGAAACTGAGTGGGTAAATTCTCAACCAGATGAGGGGCCTTATTCATGACAATCTCAAATGACAACTCTGTTATCTGTCTCATAATAGTTCACATATTTTTTGAATCACAAGTTCATCTATACCACAAATTTAACACTTCATTTCTTGACAGCATTTCTGACATCAGCCCTTTTCACTATCATGTATATAAACGATAAGCTTCTGCTAATATAAATTCACTAAAGAATAATTATCACACAGCAAGTGCCAACACCATGTTGGCAACAGAATTTTATACCATTGTTGTCTGGGGGCATATAATCTGAACCCACTTGGAAACTCTTGAGTGTTTGGTTCTTTTTTGGCTCCTCTACCCAGGAATCCATAAAGACTGCACAGAGCTGAGACAAGCTCTGGGAGTGAACTAGTTCTAACAAGCTCAGAAACTGGTGGCTTCTGCAAATAGTACTTTCCCTTTGCTGGTTCTCAGGATTTAAAAGAGTCTTCTGAAAGACTCGGGCTGCTTCAGTTAAGCTGAGGGGAACCAAGGAGATACTGTGCTCATGCTTGGGCTACCGCTTTCAAAGTGGAAGTGTGGCACAGGCAGCAACTGTGATAATCAACAGGGATGACAAAATGCAGGAAACCCAAGCTGAGCATTGGTCAGCTAACCTATCATCATCTGTAGGGTTCCCTCTTAGCAATAAAAACCCTAGCCCATGTCTGCTAAGGAAAGGACACAGCTCCTGCAGTTCAGGGCACTAACATCTAAGGAAGCAAGGAGACAGGAGGCTGGAGATATAGCTCAATGGTAGAATGCCTGACTTGCATGCATGAGGCCCTGGGTTTGATCCCCAGCACACCTCCCTCCTCCCCTCACCTCAAAAAAGAGCAAGGAGACAGGTTTGGAGTGCATGAGGAAGAGACTGAAGAAGTATAAACAAAAGGAGGAGCTAGTTGCTAATTAAACAAACAAAAACAGGTCCCTTTCTTAACATGCAGCAATTCATAACTTTACAACCAGGCATTTTTGTAGCATTGTGCTTCCTCTCAATTATAATTCAACCTCAAGACAATAACTAAACTATAGCTAGATGGTTGATGGCTTCAATAAACAAGAGTAAGTGACTTCCTAAAAGTAGGAAACCTATGAGTCTGATTTCCACCAATGTTCAGAGTAGGAATAGGCCAATGTGTGTAAGTGGAAAGACGTTTCTCCGCACACAGCCCTGTAATCCCTGTGTCCAAGAAGCACCTTGGGCAAGCTTCCATGGCCATCAGCATAAAAACAGAGGTTTTCCTTTCCAGGTGGTAAAGTCAGAGCTATTAAAGAGCCGCTCCTGTGCAGAGCTGCAAGGGGTTGAACAGGACTTCTGTTATGTAATCATTGCCAAGGCCAGGAACGACCATCTTGGTTACTACACAGTGGCTAAAGCATTCCTCCAACAAGCTGCGCTCTGGTGAGCTGGAAGGAAGCAAGGATATTTGAGAGGATCTTCCAACATACGGTGAGAAAGGGAAGCAACGGAACTCAGCACTACAAGGGACAGATGATGAAATAATCCAAGGTCAGTAAGCCTACACTAAAAAGAACCACTTTGCCCTCCTAATGCTGCTTAATTTTTCCAGTGACCTGCTATCAGAATTAAGGCTAATAATAGTTTTTTTTTTTTTTACCTACTCTCTGCTGGTCTGAGTTTCAATGCTTTATTAGAGCATTTACTAAGGATCAAACTCACAAATTCAGCCCCGCTGCCTATGCCTTGTTTATGTCCAATCTCTCTGGCTTGCAGGAATGCCCTTTTTGTGGGTGGTCAAGGACAAACGGCATTAAAGCCTATTGTTTGGCTTTTTATGTAAGAAGGCTTAATGTGTCAGCTGCATTTTAATCTAAGGATTATATGCTTAACTGTCAGAAAATACCTTTTAGAAACATCAATAACGATTGTTTTTACTATTTGCTACCACAAGGCCCAATTATTATTTATAAATTTATTGGTACTTTAGCACCTGAAATAAAAACCTTCAGCTGAGAAAAAGAGGCAGCTGCTGCAGAGTTAACAAGAAAGCCAAGATCTCTGCTGAGACCATCTAAATATATATCAGGCCTTAAAATAAAAGAACACAAGCTAATGCTCACCACTGCAGGTATGCGTTTGATCAAATGCTGCTGCTACAAATCCTGACCTGGATTTTGTGTGTCTGCAGTTGGTCTATTTTGCTTGTTTTAGACTTTCATATTAACTGCAAGTCCCATGAACACACATTTAGTTCCTCTTCAAACCTCAACACAACAATTTTCTTTTTTTTATACCTTTTTTTTTTATTTATTTTTATGTGGTGCTGAGGATTGAACCCAGTGCCTCACACATGCAAGGCAAGCGCTCTACCATTGAGCTACAACCCCAGCCCCCAGTTATTTCTTTTTAAAGGCATATAAGCCCACAAGGACAAAGATAACAGGAGCAGATATTAAAACGTTCACACACAGGATGGCAACTGATGACAGACCCAAACAAGCCAAATCTTCCAGCTTGAAAGCCTCATTCTTCATCATGAACAGACACTTCAGGATCTTCAGACACAGAAAGAAAAATGTCTAGCATGAAAGACATAAGGGGTGGAAGCAACCTGACAGAAATTGAAACTATGCAGAAAAGAAAATTTCAAAAAGAAAAATATTAATCTGCTTATCAAGCTAAGAAACTATACTGGCAAAATAAAAGCATTCGGCAAACAATAACAGAAAAGTGTCAGAAATTAAAAACATGGTATCAAACATGAAAAAACTTAATAGAAGGATTGTTAGATAAACTCCAAAAAATACCCTAAGAAAGTAGCTTATAAGGAGAGATGGACAAACAAAAGGAAAGATGTATAGTCACGGGATAACTCAACACTTAACAGGAATTCCAGAAAATAAAGGGAGGGAATGAATAATAAAATACTGTACTTCCAGAAATTTTCTAAAAATTAAGGATGAGTTTTCAGATTGAAAATACCCATTTGGATCTCAGCACAAGAAATGAAAGTGTACCCTTACCAAGGAATATTATTGTGAAATTTTAGAACTGATGATAAAAAGAATTATGAACACCAGAAAAAGATAAGAAAAAGAAGACACCTACAAAGGACCAAGAATCAGTAGGCTTGGGCCTTCCTACTGTCAACATTAGATGGACAAATGGTAGAAAAATGTGCAGTGCCTTCATTATTCCACAGCTTGGTGATTTCCAACCTGGAATGACATTCTCAGGTAATATAACAACTAAAAAGTCTTACCTCCCATTTGTAATTTGTTAGGAAGTTTCAGAAGGTGTGCTCTGTCAAAGTAAGTGAATAAAATAAGAAAAATGAGAATATGGGATGAGGGAAAGATGGAAGCCAATACAAAAGCAGATTTCTTTTAGAAATCCTCAGCATGGTACCAAAGGCGATTCTTGAGATGTGCCACGCAGCAAGCCTACAGAGCAAGGCTCTAGGTGAGAATTCTCCAAGATGAAATTGAAAACATCTATGTGTGTCAAGGCACTGAGAGGAAATCCACATGGAAGGCTGCTCGAGGTTCAATTAGTGATCCGTGCAAGGAAAACTTATTTTTTAAAAAACAAAATAATTATTAAATCCAAGGAGAACTAAATGTGTATACAGGACAGTTAAGATATATAGAACATCTGTGCATCCTATTTACACAGTAAGGTAAACACTAGATAAGAAATGGGCTAGTGGGGCTGGGGTTGTGGCTCAGCAGTAGCGTGCTTGCCTAGCATGCATGAGGCACTGGGTTCAATTCTCAGCACCACATACAAATAAATAAAATAAAGATCCATCAATAACTAAAAAAATTTAAAAAAAAAAGAAATGGGCTGGTGAACAGCAGAAACAGATAAGATTTTTCCTAAGCAGCCTTGTAGAACTGCATAACCTTTTTTAAAAATCTAAATTTTAAAAAGAAATGAATATTGCAATCCACACTTTTTTTATTTCAGTGCTTAGAAATCAAACCTAGAATCTCATTGTTATGCTTTAGAAATGAATGTCCCCCAAATGTTCCTGTTCATGCAGGAATAGTCAGAGGTGAGATGATTAGATTATGAGAGAGTTGTAACCTGATCACTCCATTCTAGTTACTTGGTGGTAACTGAAGGCAGGTGGGCATACATAGCAGGAGGAGATGGGTCACTGAGGGCATGCACACGTTTCTTTCTTTCTCCCTCTCTCTCTCTCTCCCTCTACCAGGCAACCCCTCCCCCCTCTCTCCTGACACTGTTATGAGATGAGTAGCCTTCCTCTGCAATGTCCTTCCACCATGATGCTCTGCTTTACCTTGGACCCAGAAAGTACAGTAAGCCATCTATGGATTGATACCTCCAAAACCATGAGCCTCAAATAAATTTTCCCCCTCTAAGTCCTCTAAATTGTCCTTGTCAGGTATTTTGGCCACAGTACTACAATGCTAACTAAAATCCTTATGCATGCTAGAAAAGAATCCTATCACTGAACTATATCCTTGGCCCTAAAATTGTTCTCTGCTACACAACCTGACAACTTAACAAAATACATCCACATGTCCAGTCATTCAAACTCAGCACAACTCTACAAGTCATGTTATACACTTTACACAGAAGAGAAAACCATCTCAGGGAAGTTAAGCAACCTCCCAACATGACATAGAAAAACAATGGGGCAGAGAAAGGACTAGAAAGAGCACAGCATGCACAAAGGTTAAGTCTGAGGCTTACAATGGCTGATATTAATATTGTGGGTAGGAATCTAGAGAGAAATGAGCTGAATCAAGTTTGGAGTTCAGTGGTTCTCAATCTTGAGAGTACATACAAATCACATGATCTTCTATTTAGAAGAGTTATCTAAAGTAGTCAAATTCATGAAAACGAAGTAGAATGGTGGTCACCAGAGGTTAGGGGGAGGGAGGACAGAGGAGTTTTCAATGAGTTTAGAGTTTCAGATTAACAAAATAAAAAAATTCTAAGATCTGCTGCACTATCCTTTGAATAGACTTAGGACTACTAATGATAAACTTTAAGTTGTTTTTCAGTTCCACTCCCAGTTTCAACTTGGGCCATCTGGATAGAGCCTAAGAATTTTCTCTTGTTAACAAGTTTCCAATTGATACAATGCTACCATTCCAGGGACCAAATTTTCAAAACCATGGCTGTCCAAAGGTTCTAAATACTGAATGCACAGGAACTTTACCTGAGACCCTAGATCAAGTAAAAAATGTACAGGGTGGGGATTGGGGCATATGAATGGATGTGGAATGCTTTTAAATACCTAGGGTGATTCTAGTGTTCAGCCAGTCTGAGCTCTGCCCAGTTGGCAGCACAGGGCATGTCACTGCTAAGACCTGTCACTACTTAGCCACATTCTGGCCGTGCCTCCATTTCCTCATCTGTAGAATAAGGACCACAGAGTTATTGAGAATATTAGATAGGATAACCAACAAAAAAAACATAAGTTGGTGTCCATCACATAAGTAATAGTAACTTCATTACTCTTATTGCTGACATTACAGAAAATAAGGTTGACCCTGTTTTCTCCACGATAAAATGGGGTCAGGTTAAAGGCAATGAAGAAACTATTTATGTTCAATCACAGACTACTCAGCAAGGCAAAAGGCCCCAGAAGGGCTAAGAACAAAGTAAGCAGAATTAAATCTGAGAATCTGTTATGATTCCCACCTGCATTTGGCAAATTTAGGGTCTTACTACAGAATTAGTAGCTAATCCCTTCACTCTCTGTTATTTGGAATGTAAATATCATTGTAAAAACAGCTGCTACAATCAATACTCAAACACTGCCACCTTCATCTAAAGAGTGAATAAAAACAATGTGGTGTGTTCAGCAAAAGTTAGCCGAAATTCTCAGACATCCACGTGGTAAACAAGTCTTTGTCAAAAGAAACTGAAAAGGAAGGAAAAGACATAGTTCAGATAGGTTTATTCATTCAAGAAATATCTGAGCAGCCCCCAGAGCCCGAGCACAGTCACACTGGAGAAGAAAACTGCATCTGCAGGGCAGTTTGTCAGGCCATGAAGCGGGTGGGTCTGGACAAGAAGCAAGCTTTGTGAATACTGAATAGCCCCATTTTTCCTCAAAAGCACAGTAGGGAGAGCCAAATTTGTGTTTTCTGCTAAATTTTTCCTTGCTTTATAGCTGCATATTTCCGAGGTGCATCATGGATTACTCACACTGATACTTCGAGCCACCAATATCTTAAGTCCACAGTAAATACAAAGAAATTATTGTCATAGTCCTCAGAAAGCAACATGACCCTCCCTAGATGTCTGGGTCATATCAACATCTGAGTCCCAAGCCTCCTTCATTAAGCTTTTCTGTTTCGTTTGGGGGGGGGGGGGGTGTTGGGGAGAGGGTACCAGGAATTCAACTCAGAAGAGTTCTACCACTGAGCTACTCCCCAAGCCTGAGACAGAGTCTCACTAAGTTATCCAACTGAAACTCAAACTTGTGATTCTCCTGCCTTAGCCCTCCAAGTCAGTGGGATTCCAGGAGTGCAGCATCATCTCCAGTAGGAAAATACTCTTAAAAGGGATGGTAGTATCTACTTCTAGACAGAACTGGCTAAAGGCCTTGGAAACAGAATTGTGCAACAATACAAACTTCTGAGTCAGTGATTACATCCTCTCACCACACTGACAGGTTCAAATCACCTCCCACCACAAAAATCTTTGTGTTTTTTAAAGCTCGGAATACTGAATGTGATTAAACCAGCAAACACTTCCCAAGTGAGTGAGTGCCAACCAAGATATGCCTGAATGTCCCACCCAGGCATATTTCCACCAGGGTAGAACAATGGCAGTGTGAATTTTGGCCTAATAATGTTCCCCTAAATATACCAGGGGGCATTCTTCACATGGGAAGCCAAAGATCAACTTACTGATAGAATGTAGGTGTGTTCAGGTACTTTTATGAAGCAGGTCTACTTTCTGTGGGTCTTTTCATCTCTGGTTCCTTGACATTATTAACCCATATGCCCTACTGTCATAACACAGAGGGGTCGGGGCAGAAGTCAGGACCTAACAGTGTTGACCCTTACAGCCCACATGACCCAGCTGTCAATGCAGAGGTCAGTACACTCACTCCTCTGCTGGCAAAGCTGTTTTAAAGGTCAAACACAATAACAAGGGAGAGTGAGATTAGTATGTATGAGGCACGATCTGAAGTGCCTCACAAATATCCATTAAGTTGATCTTTCCCAGAACCTATAAGATAAATGTGTTTGTCCCCATAGCACAGTTGAGGAAACTGGGGCACAGAAAGGTTAAGCAATTAGTCAAAAGTTCATACCACTAATAGTGGAACCCAGTCTGATTCCAGAATCCATGTTCCTTATCATTTCTTTATTCTTCCTACCTAATAAATCTTTCAGGTTAAATAAAGAAGATATCTGAAAGTGCTTACAGATCATAAAAAGATACATTAACGATAACTGTTACAATTACTATTTCACCTTTCAGGACCCACTGGCCTTCCTGCTAACTACCTGGATTTACCTCTGGAGGGAACCATTCCACAGGCTTCCTCTCCTGCTGACCTCAGGCTCTAGGGGTAAACAATATAAACCAGGCAATCCAAATCAGAACAAGCCAAAGGCACAATGACTGATCCAGCATTAGGTGCATGACAAATTATGTCCAGGAATGTGGTATCTTGGATGAGCACTTGATGTGGACCTGAAGCTGGTGGAGGTTTTCATTTGCCGCCCATGAACACACAGTCAAGTCAGATTCTCATGACATCAATTAGAGCCCCAGGCAAGCCCCACCTGAAGGCAGTTCCATCCCTAGACTTTCAATATGCTGGTAAGTTTTTTCACTAAAGATGGTAAGAACGGAGTTTTCTGTCACTTGCAACCAAGCAAATCATCCTGATCTCTTTCTAAAACATATTTTTTCTATTAAGCTATATGTATCAGTGCTTCAGTACTTTTCCCTTCCTGAAAATAAAACTTGAAAGACTGATAAATTTCAATCAGATGCCTTTGACAAATCAAGACTTCTGAGTTCTTGACAAGATAACTGCATATTATGGACAACAAAAGATCCACATTTTCTAATAACACAGGACAAGTGATCTGGTTTGTCATCAAATTTGTTTCAGAAAACTTTATTTTTAACCAATGGGTAAAGTTTGCAGTTTCCAGCTTGGTAAAGTAACTGTAATTCTTATTTTCTTTTGGTCTTTTCAATTATTATCTCTTTTCTTTTTTTTAAGAGAGAGAAAATTTTTTAATATTTATTTTTTATATTTTAATATTTATTTAATATTTATTTTTTTAGTTCTCGGCAGACACAACATCTTTATTTGTATGTGGTACGGAAAATCGAACCCAGGGGGGTGCGCATGCCAGGCAAACACACTACGGCTTGAGCCACATCCCCAGCCCTATTATCTCTTTTTTAAACCTAAACCATTATAAAGAAGAATTACTCAAAAAGGTCTAGATGTAGTTTGCAGTGAAATGCTTGTCTAACATGTATAAGGACCCGCGTTTGATCTCCAACACAACAAACAAAAAAAAAGAAAAAAAATTTAAAATAGGATCAAATTTTATAAAATAAAAGAATATGTAAATGGATACTGTATTAGTCCATTTGTCATTACTATAACAAAATACCTGATACTGGATGGTTGGTAAAGAAAAAGAGTCTGAAGGATCAAAAGCATGAAACTGATATCTGCCCATCTGTGGCAATGGCCTCATAGAAGATGGCATCACAATGTCAAGAGCACATGCAAGAGAGATGAGGAGCGCATCCAGGAGAGGGATCCAGCAAAGGTGCCAGGCTCCCTTTCAACAACCCATTCTCAAAGGAACCAACCACTGCATCAATTCTTTCCGAGAATTGATGACCTTAAAAGTCCCAACATTGTCCTTCACACTAAGGACCAAGTTTCTGTCACATGAATCTTTCAGGAACAAACCTTATCCAAACCATAGAAAATATAAATAATTTCTTCTTCTTCAAGCAAATCAACCATATCTAAACTTCATTTATCAAAATTCAGCCACAAAACAAACCAGTTTGGAGTCTGAATCATTGATTGACTGCACTAGCTAATAATCCCTCTCTGTGGTTCCTTCAGGAGTCTGAGACTTCAGAGGAAAGCACCCTCATACAGATCACTGCCTCAAATGGTGGCAAAGAGCATTCCATTTGACGTCTGACAGCCGGGGATGCATTTTACACCTTTGAATTATTACACACAGCTAAGTAACTGCAACTACAACTTCCAAATAAATGTCCAACCTCATTTCCTATAAGACCTCTTGAGCTAAAAGGTCATGCAGCCTTCATGGCTTATGATGGCTCATCGGTATGATTTGACTATTTCCTTTGGGCTGGTCTGAAGACAATCTTGGGGTGAAGAACAGGCAAGTCACCCAAAGCTTAGTGTCTACCCATGAACACATATGAGCACATATGAAAATGCTAAATGGGTTAAAAAGATGCTAAAAGCACATTTCTGCAGGGCATGGTGGCATACCTCTGTAATCCCAGTGGCTCAGGAGGCTGAGGCAGGAGGAAAGCAAAGTGCTAAACAACTCAGTGAGACCCTGTCTCTAAATAAAATACAAACTAGGGCTGGGGATGTGGCTCAGTGGTTGAGTGCCCCTGAATTCAGTCCCCAGTAACCCCCTCCAAAAAAAGCACATTACTTAGAAAAATGTAATAAATGTTTCTGTATTTTCTGTGTTCATTACAATGCCTCCTATAGACTTCTCTGAAGCAGAAATAATCTTTTATGACCTTGAGTACACAAACAGATAAGCATTCCAATAGAGATAAATTTGTTACAGTACATTCCAAACTTTCTTTTCTTGGTTTACTGTTCTTTCTGATGAGGTTATTATTTATTATTAAAGTAGCATACAATTAGAGGTCTATTTGGCCTGCTTTGGATAAGCACTTCAAATGCTCTTCAGCCCTTCTCATACAAGGCTGCTCTCAGGCAGGTCAGAGTTACCACATGTAAATAATCAGGACCCTCAGAACTGTAGTAGTTGGTATGTATGTAACACTATGTAACTCATCACTGAAGTACCCATTAAATTATAGGGAATAAGTGTTTAATCAAATTTATAAAACTAATGAAGACAATGGACATATCAGTTTAAAATTGAGGATCTGGTATTTCTATTTCCATATTATTCTTTCATTTCAATTAATAGAAAACACAATCCTAGAATGGAACTTCAAATTCATAAGTCAAAATTTTTACATAAATTTCATAAGGTAAGAAATTTATCTAGTTATCACCATTTTATACATATAATTTAATGGGCACTCTAAATATCTGTTGAATATATGGATGGATAGATAAATGGATAAATGAATGAATAAAGACATTAACATAAATTTAATGGGCTCAATCTATTACGTGACCACAGAGGTTATGATTACTATGTTCTTCTTTTATGAAGTAAAGCAGGAGCTGGCAAAGTTTTTTGTAAAGGGCCATATGGTAAATATTTTAGGCTTTGTGGGCCATATGGTCACTGTTCCAACAACTCAATCCTGGTCTCTTTCGCAACTATTCAACTCTACTGTTATAGCACAATACGTAAACAAATGAGCACAATTGTATTTGAATAAGACCTTATTTATAAAAACAGAATTTGACCACAGAAACATCCAAATCTCATGAGGAACACTTTCTATAATAACCCTTTATTTCCTAAAGATTAGAAATTGCTAAAGTCTCCTGAGAATATACTTTGTATACGACCAGAGATATGAAAAATTGTGCTCTATATTAGTGTAATATGAATTGTAATGCATTCTGCTGTCACATATAACAAAATAGAATAAAAAAATAAAAAGAGAAAGAAATTGGTAAACTCACTAAATTCTGCCCAACATGCTTTGTTGGGTCAAAATTTGGCTGAGGAATATATATCCAGATTCCACAGCTAACATCACTCCCTACTAATCTCAGTCCTGTTATCAGACAGGTCCAGTTAAGTCTGTGCATTTACATCCCTGAATTCTACAGCACAGCTGGTTTCCAGGAGTGTGGCCCACGTCCATAACTATGAAGCCACAACCACAAAATGGGCTCCTCAAGTGCAAGCCCACAACCTTCTACTCTTTGCCCTCCTCTAGCACGTAAAATTGAGCTTTAAATATTCCTTGATGGCACAGTCTCCCCAGAAGAGCTACAGAGAGTAAGAATGGCAGATGAGAATACAGAAGACTAGTGCCTGCAGGGAATAAAGTGAAAGGGACATGGTGAGTCATAGCAAGAGCAGCAGAAATCATGACAGGACTGAAGAAACCATACACATCTCTTGCACATGTGTCTTGCTCTCTTATCAGAAGTTAGAACCTCTCCTTCTTATCCAGCAGAAGCTGGGCAGGGGTTGGAAACCTAAGATCACCTCCACTGTAACTACAATGAGGACAAAATCTTGTTTAATCTCCATTTCTGGTAGAGGGTGCCCCATATACTTACCAGATATCTAGCAGAATAAATAAACTATACTATTCTCTTACAATAGAACACTCTACAGCAATGAAAATCAACAATCCAAAACTATATGCAACAATAGGGAGTAACCTTTTTAATACATTATTGATTTAAAAAAAACAGATGCAAAAAAGTACAATTTGCATTATGTATTACTTACACACTTACACACACACACACACACACACACACACACACGTGGGCAAAAGAAACGCAAGCAAAACTAATGTATACTCTCAAAGTCAAAGCAGTGGTTTTCCTTGGAGGAAGCAGGGTAGTGTCTAGAAGGAGGAATGAGGTTGTGTTGGTAATGTTCTTAACCTGGGTGCTGGTCTGGTCACACAGGTGTGTTCAATTTGTGCAATGAGATTGAGCTACATACTTGTGTGTATTTTCTGTAGGTATGTTATACTTCAAAAAAAAGTTGTTGTTTTTTTTAAATATCCCCTACCTAAATGACCCAGGCAATACTGGACTCCATAAACCCTCATTCATCCATCATTTTTCCGGCTCACTCATCTTTTCAAAGCATAACCATAAAGAGGCCAAAGAATGAGAAAGCAACCTAGATCATTCCAAGCTACCTATGATTCATTCTAAGCATAACCATATAGAGGCCAAAGAATGAGAAAGCAACCTAGATCATTCCAAGCTCCTTCTGAATGTTTCCTTTGAATAACCTTTATTGATATCACTAACCTTTTTTTTTAAAGAGAGAGAATTTTTTAATATTTATTTTTTAGTTTATCGGTGGACACAACATCTTTATTTTATTTTTATGTGGTGCTGAGGATCGAACCCAGCACCCCATGCATGCCAGGCGAGCGCACTACTGCTTGAGCCACATCCCCAGCCCCATCATTAACCTTTTAGTCAAATTGAAAAAGGACAGTAGAAGAAGCCACTGTTGCCCTAAATGGTTTGTTTAGACTTCTTTTAAAATATGCTAAAGATGGGCAACTTCAGTTCATAAATGTCTATAAAGAATGCTTGAAAATATAGAAAGAAACAAAACAATGTTTCAACACACAGGGAACACTTGAGAGAGGTATCATAAATAAACTATCACGGGAACACTTGAGAGAGGTATCATAAATAAACTATCACTGAGATTGGAATGTACAGCCGTCAACAGCCACCCTGCAAGAATCGCAGCTAACTGGTCATGTAATTGGCCGTAATGTGTAATGATTGGGAACTGCAATCATTGCAGAACACATCTTTTAGATTCTATATAAAATTTCAATTCAGGTAGTCAAATTGGGAATCATTTTTACTCTCTCTAATGTTTTAATTTTTATTCTCTCTAATTTTGCTCTAATTTTACTCTCTCTAATGTTGGTTTAAATATATAAATCTCAATTTCATATTATCACTCATAATTTTCCCACATTCTCCTACAAGTTTAGATTTTTTTTAAAAAATCATTTAAGACCTTTGTTCACATTAGATCACAGGCACTGGTGTACTTAAGAATGCTGATCAGAATGGGGTAAAGGCAGTGATCGAATCCACTGACGCAACCATAAAACATCATCCATAGGGGGCGGATAGGCAGATTTCAGGGAATGAAAAAAGTATGGAATCCTTCTCTCTCAGGAAAATTTCACACCTTCATGTTCATGTTTCTTATATCAAACAAATTCATACTGCTTTATCTGTCCATTAATTAAAGCTGTTTAAATTTTTTAGTCTGACTTTATTTTTATCAACTATGAAGGGAACATAAAGTTAGACCCTTTACTAGAAGCTATTTAAATAATTCTGTACCACAGAGTTTATGAATATCCTAAAATATCTCTCAAGGGAGAACATTATTATTTTTAGGAATTATGGCCCCAAGCATTTAGGAGAAATTCATATGTCTGTAAATTACTTTCACACATTTCAGCCAAAAAAAAAAAAAGTATAAAACATACACACACACACACAGAAAAGGTAGCAAAAATACTAATAGCTATTAAATCTAATGGTAGTAGGTACATAGGAGTTTGCTGTACATTTTTTTAACTCTTTAGTATGTTTGAAAGTTCTAATAGTAAAAAGCTGCTACAAATTTTTTTTTTTTTTACCTTTCACAGGGATGGCCGTCTTCTTTCTCCTACTCAAAACCAAATGGTTAAATATGCCCAAATGCACATTCAGGGGTCGCTCATGCTGCCTTCTTCGCCCTGCAAGAAGAAGCAAAACAACATGCTATCACCAAGGATTTTTATTGTTAGTGCTATTTCAGTTGATAAAACGTACTTAATATATGGCAAGCATCTAGATTAAAATACTGCTGTAACGTTTTTTAAAATAGAGAGAGAAGTGAAAAGAAAAAAAACTGACCATATATTGAATGTGATAAATCAGCCCCACCTAATCAGGATATTCTAGAACAAAAGAATATCTCAGGAACTTTATTTTTAATATTTATTAAAATATGATTGATAAATAAAAGTTGCATGTATTTAGGGTACAGAATGTGATGTTTATATATATTTTTTCACTGTGAAATGATTGCCATAATAAAGCTAATTAACACATCCATTTTTTTGTGGAAAGTACATTCTACAAATGTGTAATGAAATCTACTCTCAGCAAATTTCAAACATGTGATACATTGCTATTGGCTTTAGTTATTGTGCCACATTTCAGGTCTTCTATGCGTTAGAGCTGCAAGTTTGTTGCAGAGAATTTCTTTTAATTCACATAACTTCAGGGCAGTGACACAGCCCAAATATTCCCTCAAACAAAAACTGGCACAGTAAGAACCTGAGCTTCCCTCTGATTTTGGATATGAGACCATACTTAGAAGGCATCCACTTGACCCTCTTAGAACCATATTGAAATGGCTAAACCACCCCAAATCCTTTCAGGCAAAAGTGTTTAGATCTAGCACGCTGTACACTCAAGCACATGCTCTAGAGCAAGGAGGCATCATGGCCTGAAATTTGTAATCAGACTGCTACCACCATAGCTCCTGCTTTGGTACCGTCTAGTACATTCGATCCTCCCCACAGCCCTAAGCAGAGTTTACTGATCCTATGATACAGAAAAGGGAGCCCAGTGTCAAAGATAATGTATGAGCAGAAAGGAAACTCCTGCTTACCCAGGCTCAGGATCTGACTCACTATATGGAATGTCTCCACCCCACCAATGTGAAAACCAACCCCAGCACCAAATAGCCAAACAACACATTCACATAAGAGAAATGGGGGTATGGGCTACAGTTTATTTTCTGAGAGTATATATTCATAATCATCTTAATAGTACCACTAATTCTATCATCATTGCCAATTACAATACTTATTACCAGTGAGTATACTTCCTTTGTAGATCACAATAACCTTAATGTAATTTTGGCATTGTATATATATACATATGCACTTCATTTTTCTCCCTTCTTTCTCATAAAAGCACCATTGCCCAACTGAAGTGAAAAGCAAGCATCACATCATACGCCTATTGATTTTTATCTTTGCCATAACCACAGGCAGTTCTCTCTTGCTATTGAGGACTTTCATTTTTTATAATGCAAAATACAGTACAATTTAAAAAGCAGAGAAACATCACCACAAATAAAGACAAAAACAGCACCAGCACTGTAGGGGAGGATGCAGTGTCACTACACGATGGCCTGAAGAGGCACTTTGCTAATCACCAAAAGTCTGCACTCACAAGGTCTGGGAGATATCTGTATCTCTATGTTTAACATGTTCGAGGGAGGGGGGGACAAAAGCCTGAGGAAAGCCAGTCAGGGAGCCCCTGCACCGGGTTTTTGGTCCTGTTATCTCAGCTTGTTAGCATGATTAAAAAGCCAGAGACCCTCATCAGGCTGCTCCCTCACCTGAAGGTTGGAACACCTGTTCCAAGGACATGGAGATCTACAAAGGAGAGACAATGTGACTTACCACCTCACAAACTGGGCACACTGGACCCCCCAGGAATACCTTACCATGCAGCTAATGCCTTCAGCTGCACAAAATAAAGGGGAAATGCATGAAGTACTTTCCAGAAACATCACTCTTACTCAAGATTTTGGTGGGGGAAGTTTAAACAAATAAAGAATTTAAAGTTTGTTACTATTAAAACAAATTTATGTTGTGGAGTAAAATGCAATAGCTGCATGAATTAAGCTAAACACCTATCCTCAGGTGCCTAGATCATTTCCAGCTTGGCTGTAGAAGTGGGGAAAGAAGATGGATTCTCCATTCTTATGAAAGAAGGTCTTGGGAGAAAGCAGGGATCTGAATATCACAATGGCCCCTGTTCTGGAGAATTCTCTTCAAAATTAGTTGTCCCAGACTCACCAGATGTAGGCACAGGCAAAATGAAGTCTAGGCACACAGAATCCCATTTCTATATCACATTTCCTGGTACAAGTATTACTGAGGTTTGTTTCCTGATGTCCCGCAACAGGTATATTTCTGTCACACAGACTCATGCCACTCTGGTTTTATATCACTGACATTTCTTCTACCCCATTCACTTCTGGCACATTCACTATTAGCAGTAACTCTCATCTAACTGAACGTCTATAACATAACTATCAAAAAAATGAACTTGGGCTGCAGATGTGGCTCAAGCAGTAGCGTGCGGCCCGGGTTCGATCCTCAGTACCACATATATATAAAGATGTTGTTTCCGCCGAAAACTGAAAAATAAATATTGAAATTCTCTCTCTCTCTCTCTCTCTCTCTCTCTCTCTCTCTCTCTCTCTCTCTCTCTCTCTCTTTCTCTTTCTCTCTCTCTCTCTCTCTTAAAAAAAAATGAACTTGGGGATGTGGTTGTAGCTCAGCAGCAGAGCCTAGCAGGTACGAGGCACTGGATTTGATCCTCAGCACCACATAAAAATAAATAAATAAAGGTATTATGTCCAACTACAACTAAAAAAAATTTTTAATAAAGAAATAAACTTACCAATTTAGTTTATCTATAAGATGGCCCCCAGTGATCCCCACCTCCAGTATTCCTGTATTCACCTAGCCAGTCCCCTTCCACACTGAATAGCTCTGGCATGTGTAAAAACCATCATATTTTGAAATGGTGAAGTGAGACCTCAAAGGCTAGGTTGAAAGACTCTGCAGTGTCCATCTTATTCTGTCTTGGGAGGGAAGCTGACTGTGGTGACATGAGGACAGGTAAGCTGGTATCTCAGGCATCTTCCCAAGAACCAGCAAGGAACCCAGCCCTCTGAAGCAGCCTTATAAATCATCTTGGAGGCAGAGCCCCACTCATTGCTGACCACAGCCTCATGAGAGACCCTAAATCAGACTACCTGACCAAACTGCTCCCGGACTCCTGACCTACACACAGACATGCATGAAGTGTGTACAAAGACTCCAGATAATCTGTTATGCAAGGATAACTAATATAATAATATGTTAGCTTAAAGAACAATAGAATAAATCCTCAAAATCCAGTTGGCATTTGATTTTGGTTTGTTTTTGGAAGCCCTGTGTGTGTCCTACCTGACTGCATTTCCCCCACTCATTCTTCACCACCACCCCACCACTAAGATTCACCATTGATCTGAATTTTGAGGCAATTATTCTTTTGCTCCTCATTAGGTTTTACCACATATGTGTTCTCAGTATGTTGTTATGTTTTGCCTAATTTAAATCTAATAAAAATAATCCTATACTGGAAATAAGCTTAGAAGCCCATACTCTTCCCTTGCAATGTTGATCTTGAGATTCACTCCTATTGACTCATGTGGCTGTAGTTCACTCATTTTTTTCACCACCACCTAGCTCTCCTTGTGTAAACATACCTGCAATCTCCAGCTCTTTTCTACCACTGAGGATCCTCTGGAGATTTTTCCATTTTTTACTATTCTGAATAATACTGCTATTTATATTCTAGTGCTTATTCCCTGGTGCACACAGGCAAGAGTTTCTGCAGGGTATATACCTAGGAGAGGAAAGCAGGGCTTGGGATTATACATGTTCAACTCTACCAAGTATTGCCAAATTGTTTTTCAAAGTGGTTGTGTACAATTGACTCTTTAGCCGCCTTTCCAGTCTCTCTCCAAATAAGAGGCATGCTTGTTTTACTAATTACAAGGAAAGCTTTCAACCAACAAAAGGGAAAGCCTTTCCTCTCTGCAGCATCACTACTACAAATAAACAGTACTCCAAAGCAGTGACCCAGACAACTGGAACATATTAGTCACAGAACATCAGTACAAACTTCAGAACAATGATACAGACCCAGCCGACACCACACACTGCCCACGGGTATAAGTCAGATTTGATTTCGAGACCTAGGGTAAATTCAGAGACTATTTTCTTCCTGTGGATTAACATACGATCATTTCACCTTATTGCTATCATATTGAAGGGAAAGAAAATAAACTCACATGCAGCCCAGGCAAATTCAAGACTCAAGCAGGAGAATAAATCATCTCCAGGAAATAATTGTTGCTTCTTTTTTACAGAGAGCTAGTTCTGGTTTGGTGTTTTTTTTTTTTAACTATAAGATGAAATTGTTATTTACTTATACATAGTAAGTTATACTATTTATATACAGTAAATTGTTATTTACTATAACTGGTTTTATTTGTAGTAATTCTATAAAAAATTCTTCTGTATTTTCTTTACAAAACGATGTCCTTTGTAGATTTAAAGTTAATCCAATTTCTTAGGTATCAATAGTAATCTTTATAATTTAATCAGGATTTCTAGTAAAAAGATGATAGCAAATGTCATTAAATACAAATAATGAGAAATTCTGTCATTTAGGGCAAAAAGGAAAGAGAACATTATAAATTTCAAGGTAGCTCATGTATCAAAAAAAGAACAGTGGCACAAAAAGGCACCTAATGAGGCCATTTCAACTCAACTGCTCAACAATTATTTGTCTCTTCAAAATCATTTAGCCTTTTGAGGTAGGAACTATTATTATGCCCATTTTGCAGACAGAGGCAGAGGAAGCAATGAAATTGTGCATAATCACATAGCTGATAGGCCACCCCAGGATTTGAACCCAAGCAGTTTATTCCAGAGTCCACATTCCTATTTTTTTTCTTAATACTTCTTTAGTTGTAGACGGACACAATATCTTTATTTTGTTTATTTGGTTTTATGTGGTGCTGAGGATCCAACCCTTACCCGTGCGAGACCAGCTCTCTACCACTGAACCACAACCCCAGCCCAGAGTCCACATTCTTAACCATTATTCAGGGAAACTTCTCAGTTCCCCCAAAAGTCCTGCTATGGTGACAACAATAGCAGCCTTCAATTACTAACCATCTACAATATGCTAAGCATTTGTCAAGTGTTCTATTACAGTATTTCTAATTCTCCCCATATCTATATCAGGAATGTAGTATTCCCATTTTTCAGCTGAAGAAACTTAGACTCTAAGAGTTACAGAAATTTGGCCAAAATCACATAGGCAGTAAAAATTAAGTGGTGGAGACCACTTGAAACACATCCCTAAAGTTCATATTCTTTCTACAATGGGCCTTTTGGGGGTATCTAGGCTACATACTAGTACCTAATCTCAGGGCATGTGGCACTTAAGTGTTGACCTTAGGCCCTGGAAACAGACTCCTGTGGGAAGCAGAGGCTACACTTGGGGAAGGTGTACTGGCCACTGAGCAGCAGCAGTAGCCACCAGGTCTCCATCCTAAGCCCAAAGAAATGGAGTGGGAGCTGAAAAGTGCACAGGACTCCCAAGACGTGGGCTTGACAGCACGGCCTTCTGGAGTTACAATGGGCAGATCCCTAGAGCACAAGATTTCCTTCTATCAAATGGGGATATCCTTCGTTTCCAAGGGGTGCTGTGAGGATTAAAAAGACAAAACACATAAAAACACCTGGCACACAGAAGGCATCAGATACCTGCTTCACAATGGAAACATTAAGTGAAGCTACCAAGCAGGAATAAGCAGAGAGTTGATTTTAAGAACTTGTTTCCAAATATAAAGTCTCACATATTTAATAATGAATAATTTCACAAATTTTAAAGGACCATACTTGTATCATGTTTTTTTTACTAATATTATGACTTCCTCATTCCACCCTCCCCTAAATGAAATAACCATGCCAACTAGATCAACCCTTTATGATATTAGTAAAAGTCAGACATTTTTTTTTCATGTAAACATTGGAGCTGGAATGAACTCAAAATAAAACATTTGGCTCATTTAACTTTTCTATTATTGAATTTAAAAAATCTTAAGCATTTATTCCAAATAGCAGCATCTTTTCAAAGTATTTCTAGTTTCCTGGAAATCATCTCAAGTTCTCTGGCCAATAAAAAAATTGATTAAATGACTAATATATGAAAAAAGAATTCCAGCAACACTACATATACTACTGCTGTGAGAGAAAAGGTTCCTCAATAGTAGCCCTTTACCATACCTAGAATTAGGTATGATGTGCATTTAGGAACAGAACACCCAGGTTAGAACCAGAAATCACAGTAACCCATCCTTTTGCATTTAGGGAGAAATGAGAGAGCAGCAACAACTGCTGCATTTTAAGTCTGCTTTGCAAATCTGGTTCAATCCCATCTTTATTGATCAACTGATGTAAGCCATTAGTGAGCTACACAGGAAAAGAGAAAGGCTGGATCCCATGTCTCTGGTACTTGATCCAGAGTAGAACAAAAGCCCATCAGGGACAATTTTTCAGAGAGAAAAAACTACAAGGAGCAGAAACCACCTCAGAACAGTTATTAAGAACCCAGTGGTATACACTCAGAGCTAGACCTTTTGCTCAGCACACTTTCTGAACTCTACCGTTGAACTATAACCTTAAAAACCCTCACTCAACCTTAAAAACCCTTCCTTAAAAACCCTCATTCAACCCCCTTAGGTATATATTTATTACAGATCCCCATTTAGAAGATAAGGAAACTGACTCTCTGAGATTAAATGACTCGCCCAAAGTCACAGAACTAGTACCTGGCCCATAGAACATGGCAGGCACTTAAGTAACTTTTGAACATGGGATCTTTATTTCTCTACCATGAAAAGAAAAAAATGACTAATCCCCCTAGGATTTTGTAGGGATAAAAAAAAAAAAAAGTGTCTAGATCGGTGCCTTGACCTTTGGAATATGCTGTGGTAGGTAGACAACAATGTTGATAAAAAAAAAAATGCCAAGATGGGTCAAAATAATAACAACAAGCATAACAAATATAATGAACAGAGGATACACAAATGGCAAACAAGCATGTTAATCGTTGGGAAAATGCAAATCAAAACCACAGTGAGATTCCAGAACATACCTATCAGAACAGTTAAACTTTAAAAACCAGTGACATCAAATGCTGACAAAGTTGCAGATCAAGTAGGACTCTCACACTTTGCAGGTGTGAATGCAGTGTGTGAGAGGGTAAGCAAACTGTGGTAGGTCCACACGATGGAATACCACTTCGTAATAATAAAGAACAAATCACTGATAACACACAGCACCATGGTTGAATCTCAAGTGTGTTACACTAAGAAGCCTAATCTAAGAAAGAGTCTCTATGATCCCATTTATATGCTATAAAGTCAGAGAACAGATCAGTGTTTCTAGGAATTCAGGGAAAAAGAGAGTTTGCCTACACATAGAAAATATGGAAGATGACAGGACTATCCCATATGCTGTTTATGGTGATGGTAACATGAATCAATGCACGTACTGAAATTCACAAAACTTGCTATGGACTGAATGTCCAAAATGTGTTATGTTGAAACCCTAATCTTCAATGTAATGATATTTGGAAATCAGGCCTTTAGGTCATAATGGGATTAGTACCCTTTAAGAAAACACAGGACAAGAGAGATGATATCTATCTCTCTCTCTCTCTCTCTCTCTCTCTCTCTCTCTCTCTCTCTCTCTCTTTCTGTGTGTGTGTGAGTGTGTGCGCACACACCGTGTAAGCAGAAAATTAGACATCAGTCTGTGAACCAGAAAGAAAACCCTCCCCTAAAATCAACCATGCTGGCCAGCACCTTGATCTCAGACTTCTAGCCTACAGAACTGTGGGAAATAAATGACTGGTTTTTCAGCCAACCAGTCTCTGGTATTCTTATTACAGCTAATACATAAATGTGAAATTTGCTATGGCATATTAGTTTACATACACAGCGTATTAGCATATGCCCAAACTGAGAACTATATACCCTCCAAAAATTCATTTTACTGTTGGTAATTTTTTTTAATTACTAAAAAATAGCATTTAAAACTTATAAAGAATGGTTTGCCTTGATGAAATGACTAGATATCTGACATATGTGGAGAAGGGTAGAAAGGTGAGGGCAAATAGCTTGGAAGCTCCTTGCAGAGGGAACAATGATGGGAGAGGAGACCCTCAGGAGTCAGTGGAAGGAGCAGCCACAGAGACCTTGACAGCTGCTCACCAAGTGCAAGACTCTGGAATAATGCAAGTCACATCATCTCCCTGAGCCTTAGTTTATTTATCTCTAAAATGAGGCAGCAAAGAAAATGATTCTGAAGGTCTTTTCCTGCCTTAGGTCAATTTTGTTTTAAGATACTGAATCTAAAAATACAACAGGACGAATAAGTAGAAATACCCAGTGATGGACAAAATAAAATACATCTTCACAAATGCCCAGGAAGACAAAATAAAGTGAAAAGTACCCACATATATGAATGGTAAGGTGATGGTGACAGAAGTAGCCAAGACAGAGAAAAGATAGGCAACCAAGAACACCCCTCTATTGTACATTGGTAGCCAAGAGAGATTTCACAGAGGTACAGGCAAGGTCCTCAAAATAACTCAAGGACTCAAATGCTAAAAGAGCCAAGAAAAATGAGAACCAATAAAACAAAATTTTCAAGACTATTCAAGAGACTGACTGAGTGACTGCCAAAAAAATGTAACAAAAAGGCTACCATCCAAAATGTGCATGCATCCCAATATCTTGGCTGTGTCCTGATTGGTTTTTTCCTGGCATTTTCAACCTCACTCTGCCTTCATCTTCACTGGTAGGAGCACAGAATTTAATAAAACATGCAGGAATAGTTTCCCTGCAATAGCCCACTTCAAAAGTTGCAATTTTCAAAATTTAGAAATTCCTGGAAATTACCATCATTGGATGCTGGTGAGCCATTTTCTTGTCCTATATAAGTTTAGACTGAATTCTAGAATGGAAGAAACCATGTCATTTTTAAAATAGTTAACAAAATAAAACTATACAGTCACACAATGTCAGAAGTACTGAGATTTTTTTTTCTTATCACTTTATTAGTTTGTGAAGCAGGAAAATAGCTTGAAGTTAGTAATATTCCCAGGTTAACCAATTGAAATGTGATAAATCCTTCCCCTCTCTCCAGAGTGGGTCTCAAAACACTGTTTAATGGGCACAGCTATTCCAGCCAAATGAACCCAGGAGGACAGACCACTTAATCAGAACAGAGGAAGGATTAGGGAAATTAACAGTTGAAAAGGAATATCCAAAAGCAAAGCTAACACACTAAAAGAAAACTCTTGCAACACAACTGCTTTTACAAATTTTCACCTGGATGATGAAATGTGAAAACATCAATTTGGTGTAACCTGGTTCTGTAGGTTAAGAAAGAAGAAAAAAGGCTGGTGACTTCACCTAGAATCTAGCCTCTTCCACCACTAAACAACTCACTAACTTCAGGCAGATTTCTTTACCTTATTTGTATCTCCCTTTCTGCATCTATAAAATGGGGATAATCTTGTCCTTCATCTACTACTCAGGGTAGATGGTGACATGAGCCAGGTGAGATCATGTCTGCAGAAGCACTTCAAGAGAATACAAATATAAATAGAAGGTGTTATTTATGCTATTCTGCATGGGGAGAAAGGGGAGGCTGAATACAGTTTAATCACGTCCCAACTGCCCCTTTCAAGCCAAATATACTTCTCTTCCATTACAGCTGTACTTTGGAGCAGGTGCTGGAATTGATGGAGATAGAAGGTGGTGAGGGAGGATGAATCTGTTACCCAGCTTCAGTCCTCCTAACTGCAAGAAGAGAAAAGGGTTGTTTCTTACCCATTAATATTCTACTCATCTTTTCAAGAACTTTCTATATGTCAGACACCAAGCTAGGCACAAAGAGAGGGGCTTTTTTTTGTTTTGTTTTGTTTTGTTTTTCATTTTTTTATTAGTGCATTATAGTTATGCATAATATTGGGGTTCATTTGGATATAATCATACAAGTAGGAAATACAATTTGCTCTATTTCAGTCCCCATTACTTCCTTTCCCTTTCCTTCCCCTTCTCCCTTCCACTCTGCCCCTCCTCTACTCCACTGTCTTCCTTCTATTTATATGTATTTTTAAATTAGTGCTTTATAGATATACATAAATGTGAAATTTGCTGTGGCATATTAGTATATGTACATTGGTCAATTTCAATCTATCCTTTTGCTGTCCCTCCTCCCTTTCCTCAATTAAGAGAGAGACTTTTTTTTTTTTAACAGAAGCAAGTTCACTCTGGAAACAGCTAAGCATCCAAACAGCTAAGTAGAAACAGCAAAGAGCAAAGTCTAGAGAAAGAGAAGCAACTACAACAGTGAAGGGGGGCATCCTAAGTGACTGTAAGACAGGCAGCAAGACATCCACAAGGACAGGAAGGGTGGATGAGAGGGCACAACAAGGGACAGTAGAGACTCTAAGATGCCCAGGATTTCCCCTACGGGCCACAGGAACCACAAACACATTTAAGTGAGGACTACCATGTTCACCCACACAGCTAGCTCAGAAAGAGGACTATGACAGCAGATGGGTGGACAGAATGAAGAGAGAGCAGCAGGCAGATGGCTACAGTAGAAATCCAGGCAGGAGGTGATAAGGCTTGAGAGCATGAGAGAACAATGGAGATAAGGGGTAAATGGACTTGACTTGCTGACAGGAAGGATACAGGGGCAAGAGGAATGGTGGGTGACTCCCTGGTTCTGCCCAGATGACTGAGAGGATGGTGGGCTTTTTCACAAGACACTGGAAGAAGTAGAGTTGGTGGGCAGGGTGGGTTTGCTGTGTACTAGTGGCACTTTATTTATATACAACCTGATGGGATTAACTGAAGTGATAGTTAACTGAAGTGACAGGGTGTAGCTGGAGGATTTGGGAATTGGGGCACAGCTTTGGGTATATATTTGTATTTGGAGAATGGAGTCTCTTTCGCTGTCTCTTGGTCACCATGTGAACTGCTTTCCTCTACCACCCTCATCCGCCATGATGTTAAGCCTCACCTTGAGACCTGAGGAATGATGCCAGCCCTTTATGGACTAAAACCTCTGAAACTGTGACCCTCACATAAACTTTTCCTCCCCTCTGTTTTGTGTTGGTCAGATTCTTTAGTCACAGCAGCAAAAAAAAAAAAAACTGACTAAAACAGGTGCTTAGGGTAAGGCATGAGGGTAAGGCACGGAGTTTCCATGCCTCTATGGGGACACCACCCTCCATTCAGCCATCTGGAAGCTCTCCAAACCCTGTCATTTCAAGTCTTTATGGCAGCTTCCATACATAGGTGTGATTGATTACATCACTGGCCATTAGTGATCAAGATGAACTTTCAACCCCTTTCCCTCTCTGGAAGTTGGTGTAGAGGTGGACATGCTGAAAACCCTAATGTTTAATCCTGTGTTTTTCTTTCTGGTGACCAGCTTCCCTCCTGAAACTACCCAGGGACCCCAGTCACCAATTACCTCATTAGCATACAAAAGGTATTCATCACTAGAGATTCCAAGGGTTTTAGGAGCTACAACAAGGAGCAGAGGCCAAATATATATTTCTTACTGTATCACAATATCACAGTCTCCTTCCAGAAGGGAAGTTTTTCATGTTGTATTTTATTCTACATCATTAATTAAGAGCCTGTGTTTCCCTTGAAATGTAGTAAAAGTTCCTGTTTCTGGCCACTGTGTTCTTCTTTTGATTCTCCCCTCTGAAGAGTCTTCAGGAGGCCCTAAACTGGGGGAAGAAAGCTGTTTGGCAAGGCTGGAGATGGAACCCAGGGCCTTCCACATGCTAGTAAAGTGCTCTAACCACTGAGTTACATCCCTGCCCCATTAACTATCTAGTTTTAATCAAACTCTATTTAGTTTTAATCAAACTCCACTACTGAGCTGTTCAACTGTCCTGTCAGCCTAGAAAGTCCCGCACCAACTCTGCTCCTTAAATTTCATTCCAATTAGTACTTCAGATAACCAGCCACTCTGTGGCTCTACAATTGCAAAGAGAATGCTCTGGTCTCTGTAGGAGTTATTTCTGAATTCAATTGTCCTACCTTGTGTCAGGTACTAAAAGTTCCTTGCAAGCCTAGTACTTACTAAGTGACATTTGCATCACTAGTTGAACCTAGCCTGAAACTTTTCCCTGCTCCATAGCTGTCTCTCTGCTACATCTGGGCAAAGAGTGAGACGGCAGCTGAAGGAGATGCCTGACAGTCCAGGCACTGTCCTAGGCAAGAGAGTAGTGACCAGACAGCAAGGTTTCTTGAGCTTAGTCACACAAAAAAAATGTGAAAAAAAAAAATATATATATATATATAAATGTACATATATGTATATAAAGCAAACACATCAAAATGTTAATATCTGATAAAACTAATATTCTCCATATTTTTCTGGACATTTAAAATAGTTAATGAGAAAAAGAAATCTCTCATAAGAAACAAAGTAAAGCCTATGCTCTCTGGGGGAGAAAACTGACTTTTCAAACTAACTCACTTCCAAAGATTTTTTTTATCCAAAGATTTTGGATTCAAAAAAAATTACTATAATCTATTTTGTTTTTAACATCATGTTTCAGTAGCTGAAAAAGTAATCAGGAAGAAAATGGAAATGAACGAGTTCAGAAATTTAGATTCAACTAAACAATAAAAAGAGGTTCTCAGTCTAGACTGTCCATATTTCTACTTTCATATGCCCTGGAACAGCAAATGATAAACGAAAATAACAGAAAATCTTAACCGCTTCCTAATACATTTGTAACCCAGGAGAGGAAGCCCTGGTAAGATCACATTTACTTTTCACCTACAATGTGCTGGGGATTCACAGATATGATCCCCTAATGAACCTGCAAGATGATCATTATTATCCCCATTTAACAGATGGGGAAATTAGCACTCAAACAACACAAGTATTTTGCTCAACATCTGCTGGCCCCATTGCTGGTGATTGGTGGAACTTGCATCCAGCTCTGACAAGTCAGGAACCTTGGTTTTGTTTTCATTACACCATGACACATGCTTCTCACTGTTTGATACTCCTTCTCTCATTTCTCCTATGCTTCAGGGCTCCACAACTGCATGAATCTTATAAAGAAATCTCTAACAGGCAGTTCAGGAAATATTTTCTAAAATTTAAGAAATCACAATGTTGAGATATACAGTATCATAAACATTATCTTCGAGTGTTAACTCAAGGCAATAAAAAAGTTGATGGGTAAAGAAAACTAAACAATATAATACCTTGAAGGCAAAGAAAACACTACTTTTCTTCTTGGCAATATCAGGGATCAAACCCAGGACCTCAAGCACGCTAAGTCCCGAGTCCATAATTTTTTTTTTTAATTGAAAAGCCATAACACTTGAAGGGAACTTAAAGACACAATTAGCAACAAATGTGTGAGAGGAAAAAAAATGGATTCTTAAAGTCATTTTCTAATGATATATATCTTTAAACACTTGTCACTATGAAAGTGCACATCATTTGTCTTCTACATGTAGACAGGCAGGACAAACTAGAGTATGTATCAGCAAATTGAGATTTTAGTATTACTACATTTTCAAAAATTAAGAGCATAAAGTTTAAAATATATGCTATCATTTATTCCAGTAGGAGTTGCATTTGGGAACTTAAATACAGAACCAAAAAAATGAGAAGTCAGATTTAATCTACACATTGACATTTCTAAATGCTGGAGTTTATTCCTAAAAAATAGGCCTATGCACAAAAAGGTGTGTGTGTGTGTGTGTGTGTGTGTGTGTGTGTGTGTGTGTGTGTACTTTTTCCTAAACTTTCCCATATAGTCTTAAGTTTTAAGAGCATTATTGCTCAAAACATACACTGGTGGACAGGAAGGAAACTTTTTAATCAAAACCACATAATAAGGGGCTGGTATTGTGGCTCAGTGGTAGAGTGCTCGCACAGCATGCATGAGGCACTGGGTTTGATCCTCAGCACCACACAAATGTAAAATAAAGATATTGTGTCCACCTAAAAATTTAAAAAAAAACTTAAGAATAAATATTTTTTAAAACACACACATAATCAGAACCTTCTACCAGTTGGATCTTCATAATCCTGCCACCCCAACTATGTGAGCCTGTACACCACCCCCTACACATACCAGCCCTGCATATACCAGGGCTGAGAGCCAAACCATGGGGAACATTACAGGTGCAATTCAGGCAGAAGTGCCAGGGAGATAGTTCCTTTTAAGGAACTATCTGGAAGACCAGAAAACTGGAAATGCAGAGAGTCACAAAGGGAACAAGAAACAAAAGGAGGGTGTTTGTCCCATGATAGTCAGAAAGGGATGAAGTGCCAACACAGGCTGAAAAGTAATGTCAAATGGCACTCTCAATGGAGGGGTCAGGAGAGAGTCAGATGAAAACAGGCTCAGGAAAGGTTGGAAGAGAGGCCTGTAAACACAAATGTTCTCAAGACATTTGCTCATATTCCACTTTGGATCATAAGCTCAAGAATGGAGCCTACTTCCCCTCCCACAGTCATGAGCAGTGAAAATACAGGTCACTTAATGTCAGTCCACAAGAAGCACATTGCCACTTCAACAGCCCAAGGAGACCCAACTATGACTTACCTAAGTCCCACAAGGTTTGATTCCACATACCCAAAATCACACCTCTAGTCTGTCACCAAAAGCATAACATAAAACAGACTTCAACCATAAGCAGGCAATTATTTGCCTAGATATCTGATGTGGTGCAAGGTTAGTTCACTACAATTGATGTTTCAGTAAGTTCACTACAATCAATATTACAAAAAGGCCCCAATTATCTTTTTTCCCAGAAACACATTTCTCCAATTACGTACTGCATGCCGAAACAAAAAAATTATTCAGATCGTAATTACAATTATCCTTTGAAATAAAATATTTGACTGATTGCCAAAAGTAACTTAATGTATAAATGCATGACTGCATATTAAACATACATGTCATTTTGCTCCAGAGATAATCTATTTAAGTCAAGACTTTTTAAAATCCAGTCCACAAAAAAGAAGAAAGATCATTTAGCTCTACGAATCTAAACAAACAGCAATCAGTCAAGAGCCAAACCCAGGGGTGAGTGTGTAGCTTATTAGTTGAAAGTACAAGCTTGGAATGTATGAGGACCCTGGATACAATGCCCAGCACCAAAAAAAAAAAAAGATCAAACAACTAGAAAATAAAGGTTTATTATAATAATACAATCCACAATGCTGTCAGTACACTCATGGATAAACTCCCCCACCTTCAGATGTGCCTTTAGAAAATGTGGAGAGCCTAGGCAAACAGACTTGACTGGTATTGCTTAAAACCACAATCATATTTGATTTTTATCAGGCTATCAAAGTACAAAACATTTCACTTCGATTTCTACAAAATAGGCAGCCAACCTCAATGTCCTACATCTCCACAAAAAAGTAGCTATGAACATGTCGCTGCAGGATGGCAGGCACCACAAAGCCACTGGTCCCTACATGGAGCCAGGAGAGAATCTGCTGCTCTATATTCTCGACCAGGCCTCCCCGACCACACAAGTTTGGGGGGAAAAAATACAAATTAAAGTCAAGAGTGCTTGCTGTGCAAACACAGCTTGTAGCTCAGAACCTTGGCCCCTGTCCCAAACTGATTATCATCCCTTAACAGAAAGTCCGGAGCTGCCACAGCCGGACGGGCTCCCAGAAAAGCAAGCCACTTAAATTCATATCTGCATACTCAGAAAGGGCTGATGAGAATTTAACCAGCTAAGACTGCACTGAGGACCAAACACTACTGCCAGGTTTTTCTCTCTTGAGGTACTGACAGGCAAGAGCTATCAGAGCAGAAGATTTGAAAACACCAGGCTGTTTTCCAAGAACCCTGACTGGCCTCACTCAAGGCTGCTGCCAAGTTTGCTGGTGAGTCTGCCCTGAAATACTGTAAAACTGCTCTCTTGACCTCAGACAATACTAAAGCCTTCAGCTAAAAACTGTGGGAAGTATTCATGTGTTTTGATGTTTGTGAGGCAGGCACAGCCTTGACCAAACCTGACTAATCACAACAAGGCACATATTTTTTAAAGCACCTTACCTTTAAAAAATATATTTTTAAGACTATTGAAAGATGTTTGACTCAAACAGCTATTTGTACACTTAAGTTCATAGCAGCATTCTTCACAACAGCCAAAAGGTACAAACAACCCAAGTGTCCATCATTAACAATGAATGAATACATAATGTGATATATACATAAAATAAACATACATGTATGTACATATAGAAACAAAATGTGATATATACAAAGTGGTATATGCATATAATGGAATATTATTCAACCTTAAAAAGGAAATTCTGATACAAGCTATAATGTGTAATGACCTTGAAAACTAAGTGAAACAAGCTAAGTGAAACAAGTCAGACACAAAAGGCCAAATACTGTATAATTAATTTATATGAGTACACAGAGTAGCCAAATTCACAAAGAGGATGGACTAGTAGTTGCCAGGAACTGTAGGAAAAAAAATGGGAATTACTGTTTAATAGGTTGGAGTTTCAGCTTAGAATGACATGAAAGTTCTAGATAGTGGTAATAGTTGCATAACAAATAAATGTACTAAATACCACTGAATTGCACACTTAAAAATGGTTAAAATTTTATGTTTGTGTATTTTACTGTAATTTTTAAAAATAAAAGATATTGTCCTTTTAAAAACAAATTATAGATTAGGAATTTTCTTAGTCACGTCTTAGAAATATTTTACAATTATACATACGTTCCTGTGTACAGTATATTTAAGAATCCACCCAAATTGTCTTCAGTTTCCATACTTGGCCAAAATCTGTATCCAGTTTCAGTGTGGCATGCTGAACAGCTGAAAGTTTCCTTCAAATGTCACTTCTGGCATCCTTCAGTTGGTATATAATCAACGACTGCATTCACATGTAGTAAACACCATATTCGCATGACATCAGTGATATGTACAAGGTGCGTCATTAGGATATGGACTGTTAATGTCCCAAAGACTCATTTTATAATGAGTGAACATTCCAGAAATACCCTAGAATAAAAATCTCCTGTTTCTAGGGCTAGGCATGTGGCTCAGCAGTACAGTGCAAGCCTAGCATGGGCAAGGCCCTGGGTTCAATCCCCAGTACCACCAAAAAAAAAAAAAAAATCATGGCAAACAACATGAGCTCATCCCAAGGAATTTTGTCATATACTGTTCGCATGCAATGTTCAAAGATGGAATGGCTGGTTACTATGCATTTTAAAAGACTGCTTAAATAAAGGAAGCTCTAACTCTGTACTTCATAGATAACAGCACTGAGGTAGCATGCACCCTAACAATATCAAAGAGCATGCTTATTAACAACCAACAGCTTCTTGCAGGGAAAGTAGTCCATCATGGGAACCACAGATGCCTTGAGAGAGCAAACATTTCTCACATATTACCTCTGTAAAGATTCTCTGTCATTCTTCGCCGGGAAAGATGCTGAAATTAGTGTGCAGACACTGAAAGCCGAGATGCAGATGGAGATTCAGGAAACAGCTCTGTTATCTTGAAAGCCATTATATCGCTCCACTGTCACACTTCTAGAGCCAAGGCTGAAGGACGCATTTTTTCTCCCAACTGGTTGTGTAAAGCAGCAAGTAGGAGCAAAAATATCAGGGAAAAATTTGTGCAGAGCAACAATCTCACTTCTGCTTCTGCGATTATCTAGATATATTCTCTTCTAAGCAGTACACAAAGCCAGGGAGCAGGATTACTAAAATGAAACTGCATCATCATCACAAGGAAATCTTCAGGTCCAGGAGCTGGACAAAAGACAGGTATTTGACAAAATTCTAATAAGCTGGAGACAAATTACCACTCACAGTGTATTATATTGACAGAGCTAGCCAAAATAATAACACAAAAATAAACCAAACATAGTCAAGAGTGGTGGCATGTGCCTGTAGTCCCAGCAGGAGGATTACTTGAACCCTGGAGTTCTAGACCAGCCTGGGCAAGATTGTGAGATGCCATCTCAAAAAAAAAAATTAATTATAAAAGCTTTGCCTGTCTCCTCCAGCTCTACTCAAAGTCAACATCTGTCCAATGTCATGAACATTCCCCACACTGATCACAGGTGCTGTGAAGTAAGTTCTATTACCACAACACCAAACTTTCACTATAATTTTAATAATATACTATAAAACTGCTAGAAAAACTTCAGACTTGTAGCCCAGAAGTCCATCTGAAGACAAGAAGATTTAACTTTGGCAGTAATATTTCTTTTAGCATTTCGTTTGCAACACTTGGTCAAAATGTTCATTTGGTGCATATCCAACATTTACAGAAAAAAAGATCAGAGGGATTTGTATACACTAAAATGATAATAGTGGTTATCTATGGGTGATAGGATTACAAATAATTGTTATTCTTTCTACTTATACAGTCTTTAAATGAGCAGGAGAAAGAAAAAGAATGGGGGGGGGAGAGTAAAAAGAAGGTCAGAAGGAAAGAAGTTTAAACTTAGATTAAAAGGTAACTGCAGAGCAGCCTTGAACAGTCCACACAGGCTGCAGGGCTCCAGGGGGTACCATTCACACAAGACCCTAAAACAGGCCCTGCCACCACCCGCTTACACAGAGCTTGCTGGTGCTGGCGGAGAAAAGATCACTGCAAGGAAGACAGCCTAGCAGTAGAGCACTGATCTACAAGCAGGGTATGACATCTTAACCACTTAAAGCTCTCTAGAAAATCAAGAATTTCAGAACAGACAAATAGTTCCAAACAAGTACAGAGACACACCTGACATGAATGCACAGAAAACAGAAATATCTGTTAGGGAGTAGCTCTTCAGTAGTCCTTCTATGAGTATTTTCAAACATTGTTTATGACAAAGTCAAGATGGCCTCTTTTCCTAGTATACCAAAGCTCCCCGAGGACAGGAACTGTACCTGCCTAGTTCATCACTGTGTCACCACAGCCAAGTTGGGTTTCTGGATCATATGATCATATAAGCAGCCAGCCAGTACTTTCTCAGTAGGTTTTGTTTTGTTTTGTTTTTTGTTTTTTACAGATACAGTACATAACTAGCCATGATGACACAGGCCTACAGGAGGCTGAGGCAGGAAGATTACAAGTTGAGCTGGGCATCTTAGGTGTCTCAAAACACAAATAAGGGGGAGGGGCAGGTGGGGGTGAGGATATAGCTCATCAGTAGAGCATCCCTGAGTTCAATGCCCAGTACTACAAAAGAAAAAGAAACAAATACAGCACATACTTCTTTGCCCATAATAATGTTTTTAGAACACTTTTATGATTATTCTTATAGATATTATTTTAAGGGCTGCCCAGCATTCCAGTGTGTGGATGTACATAATTTGCTTTACCAGTCCCCTATCATTGGGTATTTAAGTTTCCAACTTTTCACTATGATAAAGTGCTCTAGGATAAATAATGTGCTTGATTATTTTTTAATCTCAACCCCTAAAGGTAGACTATGGGGTCGAAGAGTGTGTAAGTATCTAGCCATCACTCTTAAATGCTACCCTCCACAGCCCTGTCTTGTGAGCAGTGGTCATGACCTTTCCAATTTAAGTCAGCTACTGTGGACTGCTCAAGCAGAAGAATCTCCTAAAACAGGTGCCTTGGACATCAGCAGCCAAAACTCTAAACTGTCCTCTCCAGTCCTGTTTTTGGTGCCATCAGACTCAGCAATGTGAGAAGCAGTATCTGCTCCAAGAGGTCCTCTGTTTCTCCTCCTAGTCACTCCACCTCTCTTCTTGCTAGTGGAGGACAAAACTACACGAGCACAGTCAACATGCCATGAGTCAGGTCAGCTATGTCATTTTGCTTCTTCTGTTTCCACAGAGGAAAACCTGACCCTGTTCCATCTGCACAACACAGAAATGTCAAGTCTCAGATCACTGCCATGAGGCTCTCGGCAGGGGCTGGCCTCCCTCCTTTTTAGGTAGGCCCTTCCTAATAGTTCCTCTGAAAACTGGGGAAAGAGTCACAAGAAGAAATTCTCAATGGTACAATTTAAACTCCCTATCCACTTTCATAAAAATGGACCTTTCAGACACCTTCCCAAAAATTTAGTGAGAGCTTTAGATGCCCCGCCCCAAAAGATACTCTTAAATATGCACACCACACAGAACCAATGTCATCTCAGTGGCTTCCTGAAACCCATCCATGGACCCCAATAACAATCTCTTGGTTCAGAATAGGACCTTCAAACAAATGGCCAAAATGAGGCTTGCGATCCTGAGTGCTCTGATGATCCTGTCTTTCCTTTTACAAATCAAAGGGCAGGGTCGGGGAAGAGATGCCATGTTTAGGGCCCTGTGGAAACTCGAAGCACTGTCCAGCCAGCTGCTGGTAACTCTGTAGGGCCTGCCTCTCAAAGTAACTCAAGAATCCCACACAGATGGCAACAGTAAAGCAAACATGAATGGCTGGCAGAGCTGTTCCCAGGCACAGGAGAGTCTTTGCCTCCTCTCCACCTACATGCCTCATATTTATTTACTTGATTATTGTCTGCTGGCCCCATTACCAAGAAAACTCCATGTGACTCAGACTCTGCCTTATCTACACCCATAGCCTTATCTGGAAAGCCCAATAGTTCTGAAGGCCTAGGCTGGAGACTGAAGCCATTCAGATTCCACAGAGAACGAGGACATTGAACTGCATGTGCCTCCATGCACAGAGGATCACAGGGTGAGGAGAGTAAACTGAAAGGCCCAGGGAACCGCAGTGACAGGCTCTAGGACAAGATCAGGTAGAAACACAGGGAAGGGACGACGCAGTCCACAAGGTGAATGTCTTGACTATTAGGGCCAAAAAGCTAGAACAGAAGGACAATACTTGTGTGATGGCTACAAGTGTCTCTCACAGCCCATCTGATCCAGTGAATGGTCAACATGACACTCCAAGAGAGGAAAGGGAACTGGCTCACCCTCCCTCTCACTCTTTGCTACCTGAACAGCTGTGGAATGCCACCTGGCACCCTGCAGCACCACCAAGGATCTTCCTACAACAATATTTATAACACAGTGTTATTATTTCCATTTCACAGAAGAAAAAGCCAGTGCCCCAGAAGGGCTTAAACCCAAGTGCACGGCTCTTTCTGAAGCTCCCAGGTGGCTTTCAGAATCAGAGACTTGAGCCCTCACCTTTTCAGCTCCTGCTACCCAGAGGAACCTTGCTGTCCCACCACCTCACAAATGGCAAAATGTATTACAACTTCACAGGTGTACCCAGGCAGCCAGGCATGCCTGTCCCCACTACCCTTACCCTATCTCAGGAGACCAGGACAGCCTACCTTTGGCTGACAGCCATGGATCCTCCCTCACAGAGTGTTTCTTTTACCATCCTCTCTTGGTCCAATGGCCTTCTCCAGCAAGCCAGGCAAGCCCGCTCTGCCTTCTCCACCTGCCTGTGCACCTTCACCCCAGCTGGGGGCTCCACCTCTCCTCATCCTCTCTCCTCTTTGCTCCCAGTTTCCTAAGATAATAATCTTCTCTTTTGGCCTCTGACATTCTCGTACCCACCCCTTTTCAGACCTAGGCTCAAGTTGGAGCAGAACCTCCCTGCCGATCCAGACATTATCTTCTCAGAGATCTGCTGCTGTCTAACTGTCCCTTTGGCTGACCCTTCCTACTGCTTTAGGGGACACTTTTCTAGAGGTCTGATTACCATCACTCTGTCCCCAGGGCTTTTTTTTTACAAACCCAACATTTAATCTGTGGTTCTTGGGAATTCCATTCCTAACTTATCCATCATCCAACCCCCAAACTTAGGTCAGTAACAACGGCCCTGGATCTCTGTGCATTTAGACAGTGTATCTGAACAAACATAACCTGCTAGGAGAGGCATCAATCACAACCTTCAAAATACAAACATCTGAAGAATCAGCCACTTATTGCAATTTCTATAAAGTGGTTTGGAATGAAAGAAACTAAATAGGACTGAAGAAGGCAGTACTGACATAAGCTTTTCTTTCTTTTGCTTTTTTTTTAAATATTTTTAGTTATAGATGGACACAATACCTCCATTTTATTTATTTAATGTGATGTGGAGGATCAAACCCAGTGCCTCACACATGCAAGGAAAGCATTCCAACACTGAGCCATAAAACCAGTCCTTCTTTCTTTTTCAGGACTTAGTAGGGAACCCTGGGCCTCACACATGCTAGGCAAGTGCTCTACCACTGAGCTATCTCCCCCGTCCTTTTCATTTTATTTTGAGACATGGTCTCACTAAGTTGCTGAGGCTGATCCCAAACTTGAGATCCTCTTGCCTCAGCCTCCCAAGTGGCTAGGATGACATGGTGCCCTGCTTAAGCTTCTTTTTGTTTTTAATCGACAACTGAAGTTGTGGAGTCCATGAGCCAGGCTTTTCAGAAGTGTCCCCTAATCACAGGAGTTCTGGAATCTGGGGAGTAGATGACAAGGGATCACTAACTCCAACTCTCCATTAGTGGATACGGAAAGGAGGCCCACTTGTGCCCAGGTCACTAGGTTAGTTCACGTACCTCAGGCTGCACATTATTTGTAAGGGTTACTAGAGAGAAGACAGGAGAGAGGGAAAAGAAAACAAGAAAATGGAACCACTAAAGGAAGCAGAATTTAGTACTTAGCCCAAAATTGGGAAATAAAACAAAACTTTTTCATAAAATTTTTTGAACTTTTTTATTTGTTTTAATTAGTTATACATAACAGTAGAATACACTTTGATATATCATATATAATGGAGTATAATTTCTCATTCTTCTGGTTGTACCTGATGTAAAATCCCACAGGTCCTATAGTCATATATGTACACATATATAGTCATATATGTACAATAATGTCTGATTCATTCTACTGTCCTTCCTATTCCCATGCCCCCTCCCCTCCCTTCACTCCCCTATTCCTAATCCAAAGTACCTCTATTCTTCTCTAGCCACCCCGTTCATTGTGAATTAGCACCCGCATATCAGAGAAAACATTCAGCCTTTGGTTTGGGGGGACTGGCTTATTTCACTCGCAATGTATTCTCCAGCTCCATCCATTTACCTGCAAATGCCAAAAAAGCTGTTTTATAGGATAGAAAGTCACTAACCTTCTCCAGGTTTCACATTCCTAGGAAATGGATACAATTTAGCCACACTTTAAAAGACAAACTTTTAAGAGACAGAACATGCACATTTTATGATTAGGATGCTCCCATGACTGATTTCCAGGGTGATTTTGGTGCAGCCCCCGATTCCCCCTTACTGTGGGTCCACCCCTGATAGCACCCATCTTCCTAGACTCCTCTCTGTCCTCCTAGTTAGCTCATTAAAAATGGAAACCCCATGTGACTTTCACACCTAAAGCAAGAACAACTAATAATTTAAAAAAAAAAAAGAAAAGAAAAAAGAAAACCCCCAAAAGAGCCCTTCTGGATCCATCAGCATTATCCGATGTCACCAGTTACCTTCTGTGCACTCTGCTGACGTGGGGAGCCTGCGCTCCCTCCTGCAGGGGACATTGCCTGTAGATACATATATCTGTCTCCCTCGAGCCCCCGTTATGGCTTGGATCTGAAATGTTACACAAAAGCTCATACACTGAAAGCTGGGTCCCCGATGCAGAGGTATTCAGAGGTGGGGGATCGTGATGAGTGGATCGTGAGAGCTCTGACTTCATGGGTGGATTAATCACTGATGAATTCATAGCTAAAGGGCTACTGGGAGGTGGTGGGAACTTAGGAGTTGGGGCCTAATCTAAGGAAGGTGGTCACTGGGAACACACTTTTGAAGGGTATATGCTTGCCCCTGGCCCCTTCCTCTCTCTGCTTTCTGACCACCATAAGATCAGCAGTTTTGATCCACCACATGCTCCCCACCATGATGTTCTGCCTCACCACAGGTCCAGAAACAATGGAGCCAAGTGATTATGAACTGAAATCTCAGTGAGCCATAATAGATCTTTCCTCCTTTAAGTTGATTTTCTCAGTTATTTCGTCACAGTGACAGAACGCTAACTAATAGTCCTCAAGGACCCAGACCCCATCTCACCATCTCAAAGCTCGCCAGGGAGCCCAAGCCATAGCCGACTTTCATATCATAGTGATGATAACCCAGGATAGAGAGGAACCCAGAAATGCTAAATCAAGACTCATCCGCAGTATGAGGTAGCATAGAGTGCTTCCCATTTTAGGAAGATTTATTTTCATTTTGCTATTTGTCATCCTCCCTGCCATAGACTAAAAGCAGGGGAACTTTCTGTACACACCACTTACCCCCTTAAGAGACAACAGCATGTTCACTACTGTTGTAAGCCCCACATTATAAAAAAGACCAGACTCAAGAGTATCTCCCACTCCTGCACAGGCCTCTGCAGCCTTCTGTCTTCCCTGGCAATCTCCTCCTCCTCTTCATTCGGCCACATCCCCTCACCAAGCAAGTAAGTTATGTAAGCTGTCAGGGTCCCAGGAGAGCCCGGACAACAAGCTCAGAAAAAAACCTAGACCAGTGATTCTTCCCAGATACAAGTGACTTATACTGTTCTCCTCTGAGTTAATCCTAAATGCAGAAGTCCTACATTCTTCAATTCTCAAAGCTCCTCATTCCACAGCTGGGTTTGTTGGTTGGCTGGCTGAGTGGTAGTAGGGATGAAACCCACTGAGCCACATCCTCAGCCCTTCTTATTTTTATTTTGAGACACAGTCTCTCTGAGTTGCTGAGGGCCTCACTAAGTTGCTGAGGCTGGCCTCAAACTTGTAATCCTCCTGCTTCAGCCTTCCAAGTCACTGGGATTACAGGCACAAGGCATTGCACCTGGCTAATTCCAGTTTTATATTTAACAACTATTCAGATAGGAAAAAAATACAGTCTGAAGGACAAAACAGCAAACCTGCTGCAATAGTCACAACTGCACATATTTCTGGGGCACTTGTACGTCTGGGGGACATACCAAGCTTCATACCCATGGCATCTATCTTAAATCACAGTAGGTAGGAGAGAGGTACCAAGCTCATTTTTCCTTCAAACACAGTGTTCTACTATCCTTAAATCAAATAATATTATCTTCTGCCACTCCACTGTCAGGCTATGTATCTAAATACAATTTAAATTTTCCTGTACCTAAATGGATAAATACTGGACAGAAAGACTTTCTCCCCACTTTGACCAATGGGACAGGGGATAATGAAATGAAAATAAATCAGGCCATCTTGCTAAAATGGTATGCACCAGCTGGCACTTGATACTGATGAGTCTTGACTTACATTTCTAGGTTTTCTTTCCACCCTGGATGATCAACACTCCTAAACCATGTCACAAACACTGTTGAGCAGGGACAGAAAGTTTCTGCTCTGCACTGGTTCAGACACCACTCTGCCGTCCTAGATGTACAGGAACCCATGGGTTCAGTTTTTATTTCATGAGCTGGAAAGCACTTCCAATTTCTAACTCTGAATTCATCCACCTGACTAGAACTAGGAGCAGCTGGCCCTTAGCTGATATAAGTATTGCTTATGGCAGGGGTTCTCAAAGCATGACCCCAGACCACCAGCAGCAGCACCTGAGGACTTGCTAATATGTGACCTATTGGCTGCCATCTGCCAAAGCAACTTGCTTCAGAAACTGTGGGTGTTGGAGCCCAGCACTGGGTGTTATAACCAGTCTTCCAGGTGATTCTGATACAGGTGAAATCTAAGAACCACTGACTTAGGCTGATAAACATCCAAGGTCACAGGAACACCCAACTGGGCTAACCTGTGTAGCATGGTTCTTTTATGTAACTCTGCTGGCTCCTCACCAACAGTCCTACTCAGTTTTGCCAACTGGCAAAGGCCCCAAACACTAACCTCCTTCAGAACATTCCTTCTCCTATTTTCTCAGGCAAATTACTTGTGTTTCACGCTCCTGTCTCCAAAAACAGAGATGGTAACATCCATCTCACAGGGTCAAGGACTCAGAAAGTGTCAGGGATGTGGTTAGCCTTCAGTAAAGTAAATTCCTAAGATTAATACACCTCTACCGGAAGATCTAATCAGAACTAGGAAGAGAGCAAAACAAAACTTGTTCCTTGTACACTCTCCACCTCACTTTTTACACCCACTCCATTCCAGAGCTCTGAATGAGGACATCCAGAATGGCAAAGATTTCATCTGGCTCCACTGTCTTTCAAGTATTTACTCCTTCCGTATGCACTCTGAGTATCTAATGTTTGAAAAAGCCCAGAACATAGGACCAAACAGCCTCCAACCAGGTCTTTCTGGACAAAATTCAACCGATCTGGTTGCATAAAGCCCCACACACCTCAAGAGAGGTACAGGAACATGGTGAATATTATCAACAGGTCATAATAACAGCTCACATTTACATTGTGTTTACCTTATGCTATAGTTTCCATCTTAAATGTCCCCAGAAGGCCCAAGTGTTAAAGACTTAGTCCCTAGACTGCGGCCCTATTGAAAAGTGGTACAATCTTTAAGAGGCATAACAGTAGTAGTAGAAAGAAGTTAGGTCACTGGGGATGTTTCCTTGGAGTGGATTTGGGGACTCCAGCCCCTTTCTGTCTCTCTTTCCCCTCCTGGCTGCCCTGGGGTAAGAAGCTTCCTCTGTTAGGCACTCCTCCCATGATTTACTGCCTCACCACCATCAAGCAACCCAAGAGCCAAAATTTTCCACCTTAAAAATTGATTATTGGGGCTGGTTTGTGGCTCAGCAGTAGAGCATTTGCCTAGCATGTGGAAGGTACTGTGTTCAATTCTCAGCACTGCATATAAATAAATAAAGATCCATAAACAACCAAAAAAATTATTAAAATGTTGATTATTTTAGGTATTTTGTCACAGTGATGGAAAGATTGTAAAGGTAAAATTTCTAAGCTGATTCTAAGCTGCAAAAGCCTGAGTTAAAAGTGTAAAAGACTGGGCATTGTAAAGTTTCTAAATTGCAAGGCCTGGGCTAAAAAGTAAAAGACCAGGTATTGTTAAAATTCCTCTGCTACCCGCGGAACCTGTAATCTTTGTAGCTGTTAGGACAATACTGGAACTGCCCAGTAAATATTTCCATTGATTCCCTGGTTGTTTAATAGCTAAGGGCTCCAAGTAGCTCGGCACCTAAGCATCCAGGCCACAAAACCAATCAGTTTAAATGTGTACCCCGCTTAGGAGTGACCAATCACCCCTGCCCAGACTGTTCCCGCCAATGAATGTACTAATCATGTCTCAGAGTTATGCTCAATTTTCCCGCGCCTCATGATGATTTGTTCTGATGTATGCAAAGCCCCCCGCCCTCTCCAAAAAGTGTACTTAAGCTCTGCTTGACCTCTGCTCTGGGCTCTGGGCTGCTCTATCTTCCTGAGTGAGTCTGGAACCTCAGTGCGCTGAATTAATAAATCCCCTTTGCCAATTGCATGGAGCCAGTCTCTTGTGTGGTCTCTTCCTCCGACGTTTCGCCGGACCCTTACAAGATAACTGACATACCTTATTAACTATATCCTCATAATAACCCCCTAAAGATCTGGGGAAACTGAGGCACGGAGGGTCTATATAATCTACTGAATGGCACAGCTCCTACATAGTGAGACCAAGATCCAAACCCAGGCATTTTAGCTCCATAGTCAGTGCTCTTAACCATCATACTAGAAGAAAGAAAGCTTTTACCTAGGTATCAACTAGCCACTTATCACTGAACCCAAAACATTGATTTTCAAGACACTTAAGTCTGGGCACAATATCCAGTGCCATGGAGTTCAATATTGGGCCCTCAGGGCCCCTAACAGAAATGCTAATTATACTTGGCTTCTTCCCCTTCTCTCCTCCCTAATCTAATTCCATGCAAGTCAAATGAAAACTCACAAAGCAGGATTCCTCTCCTCTCATAACTCCCCTGGCACCGCACCACTTAACCCTAATTATATACCATCTGTCACATAGAGTTCTCTAATTGCTTCCTGTATATTAACAGTATATTCCTCCCCACTCGACTGCAAAATTCCTTGGAAGTATCCATTCTTTCTGCGAAACCCAACAAAACCAGGCAAAAGTACGGGTTTGCATATGTAGACTTGGAGAGTGTTAGTTAACTGGCTGGCTCATTCACTTTGCTTTCCTGACACTTCTTTGTTATCAATCCTCAAAAGCAGATAAATGTAGGCATGACATCAAAAATCACTGAGTAACAGATCTGTTTTAAGATCTGAACTCCAAGCATCCCCTACATTATCTCTGCAAACCCCTCAGCAGCCTCAGAGGGCAGGTGCTATTATCCCAGACTGAGGAGGGAAGAAAGAACTTGAGACAGGGTACAGTAACTTGACCAATGTCACTCAAGGTTGGTGAATGAAGAAAGGAGATTTTTAGAGTCAGGTGCACTGGTGCACACTTGTAATCCCAGCACTCAAAAGGCTGAAGCAGGAGGATCATTTGAGCTAAGCAGTTTAAGACCAGTTTGGGCAAATACAGTGAAATCTTGTCTCAAAAAAGAAAAAAAAAAGAGGAAAGGTGATTTTAAAAGACCCGCCCCAAAGCCCCTACTCTGCGTACCTCCAGGGCAGAGAATAAGGTGCCCAGACTCATTCTCCTCAAAACAACGCATACCTTTGTGTTTAAAGAAAAAAAATTATCAAAAGTGTATAAGCTTGAGGTATAACTCAGTGACATAGTACAAGCTTAATATGCATGAGATCCATCCCTCCCCACAAAAAAAAAAATTATCATGACAGAGAAAATCTCTGACTTTGTTTAGAAGTTGTTTTAAAAAAATGTGATGATGACTATGTTCATGGATAAAATTACAATATCAAGACAGAAAAGGTATCAGTTCTGCCCACAAAGAAAGGCTCATCCTGACATATTAACATGGTGCAAAGCCTCAAAAAAGAAATAAGAATTTGGCCTAGAAACAGAGGACTAGAATAGAAGAAAGGGAGTGGGGGACAGGGCACAACACAATCACAGATCCCTTCGAGGAATCTCAAAATCAGTAGGCTGAGTTTACTGGAAACAATTTCCAGAGTTGGGTAATAAAAAAATGTTCTGGAGATGGATAATGGAATGATGGCACACAATGTTAATGTACATAATGCCACTGAATTCTACGCTTTAAAATGGCTAAATGATAAGTTTGTTTTATTTATGTGTATATAAATATATATAAATAGATATACTTATTTTATATAAATATATGTATGTATTTTATATAAATATATGTAAATAAATATACTTACATATTTACATATATTTATATAAAATTCTAGAAATGCAAACCACAGTGGTTGCCAGAGTCTAGGGACAAGGAGGCCCAAGGAAAGTTCTGGGTTTATGGAATGCTCTGCATCTTCACTGTAGTGGTTTCACAGGTATAAACATCTGTCAAAATATAATCAAATCAAACACTTCAAATGGATTCAGTTTGCATATATAAATTATAATTCTTAAAAATATTGAAAAAATAGACTTGTATGTATGTGGGAACCTAGTATAGGATAAAAGTTGCTCACCAAAAACAATTAAGGAAAAAATACACTGTTTAATTGATGATTTGGGAAAATTGTCCCACAAAATAGAAAGGGAAAAATAAAGCTGATTCTTTCCTTATGCTATATACAATAAACCTTCAACAGATCAAAATCCTCAACGTTAAAGACGAAACGGGAAAGCTGATAAAATACAGAACATCTTCATACAGAACATCTTCTTACTATATGAAAAGTACTTCATACTTTTCATATAGTAAGAAAAACTATACTAAGACTCCTAAAGTACAGTAATGGTTTGGAGCTATATGAAAACTAAAAATTTCTAAAAGTTATCACTGATAAAGTTAATAGACAGGTGACAGGATGGGGTTAACATCTATAATACACAAGAAATATCTGCAAATCATCTGCATTAGAAAATAAGACAATGGTTGGTCAAAGAAATTGTCAGACCTAAAAAATATATTAAAATATCCCCGGGGCTGAAGATATAAGCTCAGTTGGTAGAATACTTGCCTAGCATGCAAAAGGCCTTGGGTTCAATTCCCAGCACCACCAAAAAAAAAAAAAGAAGAAGAAAATTAATAAAATTAGAAAGATGGCTGATATCAAACACTAACAAAGATGTGTGAAGTCATTCCTCCTGCACTGATATGGGACTGTAAACCAGCTCAGCAACTCTGGAGAATAATTTTGGAGCATTTAGTAAAAACAGGTTTGCTGGTACTCTGTTACCCAGCCATCCCTTCCTGGGTACTGTGTACCTTAAAACAGTGGTTCTCAAATTTTCCCGTGCATAAGAATCTCCAAGTTGGGGCATGTCAGAACACAGATGAGTGGGGTCTGCCCGGAGTTTCCTACTAGAATCTACATTTCTAACATATCCCCAGGTGATGCTGATGCAGCTGGGTGTGGTCCACACTTTCAGAACCATCTCCTTAGAGATATTCTCATACAGATCATTAAGAGAATGCACACAGGATGCTTATTACAGTTTTGCTAGTGGCAGCAGGAGTGGTGGTGAGTTAGGCATCCATCACTAGGGAAATGGGTAAAGTAAAAGCAAAGGACACACATCAGACCACCCCTACAGACCAGCAACCATGGCAATGCACTGGAGAAATCTATCCTAATACAGATCTCACAAATAAAATGCTGAAAAATTCTTTCCACTTTCAAGAATGTCTGAAAACTTCCACATTAAAAAGTTCTAATGTTGAACGAAAAAGAAACAGAATGAAATCTATGGCACAGTACCACTTAAGCAAATAAAAAACACACAAAATAACCTAACATCTTTAACAGAACACATGCATACCAAAGAACCTAACACAGAGAGAAAGCTCCTATGGCAGACAGAAGAATGGAGTGGGAATGAATGGGGAAAAGATGAAACAGGCACTGGGTTTTACATAGTGAGAAGATCTGGTGCCAAGAACTGGGAATGGTAACTCAACTCTCAGCAACCAAGTTCTCTAAATCCTCTCTCACCTGCCTTCACACACAACAGCTGCTTCAGCTCAAGCCCCAATAGCTTTGTATCATTCAGGGGAAGATCAGCTGACCCCTGAAAGTGGGGGCAAATCTTTTCCAAACCACAAGCATGGGCTCATTTCCAGCCCCTGAATCCAACCTGCTACTAAACACTAATGTTCCCTCTTTGACACACTAGTTTTAAAAGAAGCTGGGGTTCTTGGGTTTTGGAAAAGGGTGTGTGTATCTACATCTGTCTGTGTCTCCTTTTACCTGTGTGTGACTCTGTATCTTTGGATCTATGTATGTCTCAGTATTTGCATGTCTATTTGGCTATCTGCTATATCTGCTATCTCTGCAGCTAGACATAAAGAAGACTCCGCAGGGGACAAAGCATTCCAGTGGAGTCATTCAATTAGGTTTTAAAGAAAGTCACAAATCACAAAACCAAGCCATCTTTCTGCCCAACCCTCCTGCCCTCTCTTCTTTATTCTCCCCTCCCTTATATCCAGTCCTGTTCTCCCCACTCCCACATCCAACTGGACTGATCCAAAATAAGGTCCTCATGTGATTAGGTAGTTTAATGTACAAACTTTACAGCAGAACTCTTGGAATATAGTAGCTGTGAGTAAATAAGCATTTATTTATAACCAAGAGGCTTTCACAGAAAAGTCAGAATCCTTAAGACCAGCATATCATGAATATAGCAGTTTAGAAGGCTAAGGCTTAAGGATCTCAAGTTCAAAGCCAGCCTCAGCAACTTAGTGAGACCCTGTCTCAAAATTTAAAAAAAAAAAAAAAAAAAAGGCTGGGGATACGGATCAGTGGTAAACTGGGTATGGCTCTGGATTCAATTCCTGGGACCAAAAAAAAAAAGAAAGAAAATCACTACCAAACTTATGTGACAAAAGGCAACAGATCATTCTGACAGCAACTTTCAATAAGCAAGCCCAAGTCAGAAAAATATGTATTTATAATAGCTAAACAAATTGAAGGAGAAAAAAGGCAAAGATAGTGGGCAGAAGAGTCATCCCATGCCTCCCCCTAAAGACTGAGGCATGTAACCCCAGGTACAAACAACTCAGAATTTTTATTCTCAAAAAACTGCATCATTTCTACAGCAACACTTTACATTGGAAGGTAAAGTGTTAGGAATTCTACAGAGCTTCCCAGAAATACTTTGTAGAAAACGAAGTTTCATAAATTAAAGTATATTTGATATGCACTAGTGTTATGGGGCATGGGATCTTTCTCAAAACTGAGGCCTCGCTTCAAATCCCAACTCTTGTAGTAAGGCCAGAAAGACTTCAGACATGCTGCTCAGAGTAACAGGTATGAGTTTATTAGAAGGCATAGGAAAGGGGAAAGGGGGACACTCAAGGGAAAGAGTGGATCCTCTCAGAATATGGTATGCTCTTCCTGCTCTCCAGTTTTACAAGGGTTCCAGGGAAGTTTCCAAGGCGTACCCCCACGTCTGCCATTTGATATTAAGTGACAACAGGATGACATCAGACTTTCAAGTCCACAATGAGCATGAAACTCTAGGTCACTTTGGCCCATGCAGATGGGTTCCAATTGGAACCTATTCTTGGAGATTTTATGGTTAAGAGGAATTATCCTTATCTCCCCAAGTTATGGGATCTGGTCTGTGTAAGAGTCTCAAAAGTCCCACCCTTCGGGGTAACTTGTGTTCTTTTTATCAGCATTTTAGACCTGCATTCCTCCTACAGGTAGTTTGCTGAGGAATGTAACATATCTGTCAATGTAAGCCAAGCAGACTGCAGGCAAATTGTTTTTTTTTTTTTTTTTTAAAGGAAAGCATATGGAGTTTAGCACAATGGCCTCAGTTTATAGAATTATTCCTTCTACATCATGTTCCCACCAATCACATCTGTCTATTCTCCTATTCTCTATCACCAGGAGCACTTTTAGTTAAAAAAAAAAAAAAATTACTGACAGCTAGTATACAAAAAGAGTTCTTTGGATTTTCATAGAATAATTAGCAAAGTACACCCATTTTTCTAGCCAAAGTGCAGGATCTTCCACAAGTTGAGAGAGATTTAACAAGAAAAATTAAAGAATTGCATTTTCAAGTAAAATTGAATGTCAACACAGGGAATTAGATTTTATGAAAACATAGGTTTTTTAAAGTATTTATTTTTTAACTTCTTTTAGTTGCAGATGGACAGTATGCCTTTATTTTATTTATTTATATTTATGTGGTGCTGAAGATCGAACCCAGAGCCTCACTATGCTAGGCAAGTACTCTACCAATAAGCCATCAACCCCAGCCCAAAAAAGTCTTCATTTTAATCTCAAGTGTGCTTTACCACTGAGCTACATCTGCAGACCTTTTTATTTTATTTTGAGACAGGGTCTCATAAATTGCTAAAGCTGGCCTCATGCTTGTCATTCTCCTGCCCCTGCCTCTGGAGGCGCTGGGATTATAGGAGTATGCCACTATGTCCTCTCCCCACCCCCACCCCCACCCCCGTTTTGTTGGGGTTTTTTTTGGGGGGGGGTTTGTATTTTTTGCATTGCTGGGGATTGAACAGAAGGCCACATGCATATTAAGCAAATGCTCTACTACTGAGTACATCTCCAGTTCCTAAACATACTTCTTTAAGTTTCAACATATAGATATTGTCATATATTCTTTACTCTATAAATGCTGAAGAGAGAACCCCATTTGTAAATGTAAAAACACGAGGAATATGAATATTAATAAGCTCTTCTATTAGAAATTTTTTTAAATTTCAGCTGAATAAACATTTATTGAGTATACAAGTCAGATACTGTGCAAAATGCTAGGGATTCTCCAATGAATAAGACACTATCTTAATGCTTCCCTTTAATACCAATTTAATGCATGCCTTGAATTAATTTTGTTCAAAAAAGTTTCTGTGTATTTGAAACAGCTATCAACACTGAAAAGTTACAGAACTATATTTTACTAAAAACAAAGTTTTATTTTCTGAAGCAGAAAAAGGGGAAAAAGGAAAGGCTATCACAGCTTAAACTGTATGATAGTAGCTGTCACCTCCTGCTACATAGTTCTCACAGTTGAAGAGACTCAAAAATATACTATATAATTTAAGAGAAGCAATAAGGAAGCTCAAAGGCCCAAGGCATGCATACCTAAACAGGAAACAAGATAAGGAAAGTAAGCCGCTACAGGCAGAAGGCAGCTCCTAGAGTCTCCCCCACAGCTAACACCTCCAACAGCAGGCTCAGGCTCTGCTGCCCTGCTTGCTTGCCTGCCTGCTTGCTGGGCCAAGGCAAGGCAGAGCTGGAAGGCTGCCACCTGCTGAATCACCAAACATCCCTGGGCTTCCCTTGAAGCACTGACCAGACAGGCACCCAACCCCCGCCTGGTTTCTCCCATGGACATCTTACACCCCGACCAATGAAACGCCCAATTCTCTCCCATTCTGTTCAGGCCAAAACAGTAGGCAACCCCATTACTTTAGGACTGCCCCAGGCAACTCCCATTGCATTCCTACGTCACCAATCCCACTCCTCTCTTTCTGCCCACTCAGTCCCTCTGAAAACCCCAGCGCCAGAAGGTATAGGGAGTTCACAGCACACCGTGACGAACATTGACCACTTTCACAGGCAGCCAACCAGAAACACCCCCGAAGCTGACAGCAAAATAACCTGTCCAAACAGCTTAAAGGTCCAGAAAGGTAAATGTCAGAAGAGCTAAAATAGAAGGCTGGCTCCGTACGTAGAAAATAAACTTCCCTTTCAGGACCACTTTTTTTCCTTTTGGTTTCATAAACGTGTGTCACTTAAGTCTGTACTGTCTGAAGGTGAAAAGAAATATCTGAGAAGCACCTGCCTGGATTCTCTTCGCTCCCTCCGTCCACAGCAACCCCCATCCCGATTTTTACTAGCGACACCCAAGAGGGAACAAGCCTTAACCACAACGCGCTAGGCTGAATCCGTTAGCAGGACCAAGGCACCGCACCCGGCCCACCAGAGGAAACCACAAGCCCGAGTTTGGGTTAACACGGTCGAGAGGCAGCTGGTGCTGCTGCTTTGCCCTTGACAAGTCGCCTGGGAATCTCAGGAACCCTTTCATTCACTGGGCAAGCAGCCTCCGGGAGAGATTGTCCAGTTCTGAGCTGCACCAATGGCCCCTCCAGGCCTCACCCCTTAACGCCCTGACTCAATGGGGGCAACCCTGCAGAGTTTCAGAGCCGCCCGCAAGCCTGGGCGGTGTTTCGCGGCGTGGGGAGAAGGGACTCGTTCCTTGGGGGTCCCACCTGTTATGTCGTCGGGGGGGACATCGAGGTGGAGATACCCAGAACCGTGGCGCCTAGCCGGCTGCGATCTGGCTAGAAGTACCAACTGTCACGCCGCCGCTTGGGCTGTGGGGGTGGGGCTGTGATTTGGGGTCGGGCCCAGAGCTGCTCCGGACCCCGGCGGGCCACTACCCGGAGGATCCTCGCCTCCCAGTTCTCGGGCCCCGCCACTGTCCGCTTGCCCAGATATGACATCAAGCAGCCTTTCCAGCACGCAGCACCTCTGAAAAGGTGCCCACTGACGCCTCCACCTTCTTCCCCACCCCAGCCGGGCTGGGGAGCCCCGCCGGCGGCCCGCCCCCTCCGAGCCGGGATCCTAGCCGCCGGACCGCCCTCTGCGCCCACCCCCCGGGAGCGGCAGCGCTGGGGGAGTGCCCGCCAGGTACGCGCGCGGCACAGTGCAGGCTGCGCTCACGCCCCCTCGCCCCAAGGCTGCCCAACTGCCGCTCCCCAGGGTCAGGCCCACCCGCGAGACCGGTGTCCGATCGGCCCCCGCGACCTGGAGGCCGGCTCTCTGCCCCCACCCCACGACTCACTTGCAACGGAGTCGCTGCAGCCGCCCGGAATTCCGCTCGCCGATCCCCCAGCCGCGGAACGAAATCCGGGGCAAGGCAGCGTCCGGGCTCTGCACGGGATCGCGCTCTTGGGTCGGCCTGCCAAGAGCAAGGGACTAGCAACCTGACCGGACCGGCCCTTCCCACTCGCGTCCTGACCGCCGCCGCTGCCCCGGCCGCTGCCTCGCTGGTGCGAACGCTTCCGACTTGCCACCGCGAGCCTCCCGGGCTGACGAGCATGCCCAGTCCGCGGCCCGAGCCGGCCCGGTTTCCCGCGCGACCCGAGTCCGCTCCTCCGGGTGTTCACGGCGGCCGGGGGGCGGGCCTGGCCGGCCAGGCGGAGTCCGCGGGGGGCTCTTCCGGGGACCCGGGGGGACCCGCACCGGACTGCACGCCACCGGGTGATCGGGGTTTGGGCTTCATTTATTTTACTTTCAAGCAGTGGGAAACTGAGGAGGCGGGTGCTTCCCCCAAAGACGAGCAAGGCCCAGCTGGACAGGAAGCCTCTAAGGGAGGATGGACGGAAGCCGGGGTTTATGATCTGGGATGATAAACCGTTTAGAGCACAGCAGGAAAGTTGAGCCGCTGGAGCCGGTCAGAATGCGGAGAACGGGAACCCAGGATCCGGGCCCCAACTACGCTTGGAGTCTCTTTCCCAGCGTGCTCAAGAGCTTCGACACTCGTGATTAACTCCTGGTTGACCGTGTATTTAGAAAGACTTCAAACTCTGGTGCATTTTAAAACCTCTATCCATAGACTTCCATCTTCCTACCCCCTCCCCCAAAATAACAGAGCTGCCTGAGCCAAAAGGCCCGCGAAGCCGAGGAACCTGGAGTATCCTGGAGAAGCTCCTATCCGTGCTAAAAGGACTAGGAGCGCGTCGGGGTGGTCCCGCCCTGGCCCCACCTCTCGTCGCCCCTGCGAGCTGCGGAGAAAACCTGGAGATCGGTGTGCCCGGGCGGGAGCCCCGCGCATGCCCAGTAGAGTCCAACCCGGTGTGGGTCGCCCTAAGGAAGGTTTTCCTCTGCTCCCGGAGCGGAACCCCTGCGCCCGGGTTAGGGCGGGCGGCGGGGAAAGCTGACCTTAGGCTGCGGTGCCCTGCTTCCCGGAACGGCACGCGCGGCACCTTCTGTGGCTTCGAGGCTGCTCGGGGCTATACCTCCCGCCTGGTCGGGGACTCTGCGGGCGGGGAGGGGGCGTGCGGGCGGTGTCGGTGTGACACGTGACTGTCCGCGGCGCTTCGGGCAGCCATCTTCCGCCCGGTCACCGGGCCGGCCGCGGGCGGTCGGGATTGATCCCAGCGCCAGTGGGACAGAAGAGAGCCTCCTCATCCACCACATCCTCCCTCCCTCCAGGCTAGGGCCTCGGCTCCACACCTGCCTCCACCCGAACCTGGGGTGTCGGACTCGCCGCGCCGGCCCTCTGCTGGCCCAGAGGACATGCTCTCGCTCTGACCAGACGCTAACGGCTGCGATACCGAGAGCTCAGAACTCCAGCAGTGGATGGCCTCTGCTTTCTTCCCAGAGGAAGAAGTTGGAAGTGGGGTGCCCTTGCGTAAGGCAGCCGCCCCCCTGTTCTAACCTGTTCCCCGGGGCAGAGGCCTGATGTGTTGGCAGGGATGTCTGAACCGAGACTTTCGCTCCTCCCTGTGGTGCACTACCCACGAACCCTGCTGGTGGACAGCTTGGATGGTGATGATGTGAATAATGAACGTTTATTGCTCTCCTCCCCTGAATCACTTGGGGTCTCCGTTATCTCGGGGCCTACCGCATCGCCATCACCCAACAGTTTGTTAGAAATGCAAATTCTGGACTGAATCAGAAATGCTAGGGAGGGGGGTCCTAAGATCTGGTTAATGTGCCCACCTTGTGGGTGGTTGTGATAGATGCTTTACATCTTCGTTTCAACTAAGCCCTAAACCCGTTTTCATGTGAGACCTTGAAAACTTAGGTACTTTGTTCCAAAACACAGAAAAGTAAGGGATTCAAAATGAGGCAGTCTGTCCCAATGCGGACTTTTTATTGAGCGCTCCACTCCAGCTTCTCTGACTTCACCCCGAGGCCACTGTTAGAGCTCTTCTCCAAGACATTAAGAAAGAGTGCACTTGTCATGCATGGCTGTAAAATAACAATTGAAATAAAGTTCAACTACGTGTGATTCATAGGAGCTCTACTGGGTATTTTCATCAGTTTGCACGTAAAAGGTGAAGGAAGGTTTGCTTTCTTGTGATTTGTTTTTTCCAGATTAAAAAAAATGCCAGAAAACTAAACTGCTGGCTGTTTTCTCTTCAGTATTACTATGCAGAGTGTACTGTAATCTTTACACTCTCTGGAAAATAAAGTCCAAGTAAGTATCTGCTGTAGACTTTTTTCTTTAAAATGCACCTCTCTGATATAAAGTTGAATTAAATTTTGCAAAATATTAACAGTTCTGAAATGTAAGTGATGTGTCTAGGAGGCTATGAGTTTTTTTTCCCTAATCTTCTGTATGTTTAAAATGATTCATAATAAAAAGCTTTATAAATGACTTTCCATGAGTAATTTTAGGATGATATGTAACACAGGGAAAAAAGCCAGGCATAAAAGTATTTTCACTCTAGTCCACTGAACCGTAAATAATTTTGCCAGAGCATTTATTTACCAGTATTTTAAGAACATGTTGCTTGATTGTAAAATTTTAGGATTCTCAAAAACATAGAAAATCATGAATTACGTTGTCATCGAGATGACTAGAAAACAATAAAAATGAATTTTTGCCAAGTATCATTAAAATATCACATTAAAAATACTAAGGCAAACACTTCATTTGCCAAAACAGCTATTGAGAAGTTGGTGATTTGGTTCCAAATGAATGACTTTTTCTACTTTTAGAAAGTAATCTACCTGATTTAAAATGTGGTTTTATCCAGTTTTCCTGTAAGCATCAGCCATTACTCACCAAACTGAGTCAAAATTCAGAGAGCAAGGAGACTTCTTTGTATCCATGGAAATGTGTCTCAATGAAAAAATCCAGAGCCTCATAGCCTGAGTAGCAGGAACAAGACCTTATGAGCCCCCTTCAGCAGGTTAAACCCCTGACAGACCCACAACCTGGATTCCAAACCAAAGCTGCCCACAGACATGTTTCCAAGTGTTTGCCCTGAAGCTTAGATATACTGATAAATAGTCAACCTTCTGTGTTCATTCCTGTGTCCCTGGCTAGGATTCCTGGCTTTGCCAATTACCTGGCTGTTATTGGTTGACAAAAAAAAAAAAAAAAAAAACAGATTTACTTGATGATACTGGAGGAGATAGGGATGTAGCTGAGGCTCAGAAGAGATCAGAACCAGGAACTAGGCAGGAACCCAGGTAGTCTCTATCTCCTGTGTACTTCTGTTCCTTCTCTTTGCAGTCCAGTTTTTTTCTGCCTTCAGTTCACATAGTGAACTATGTCTTGAGAGCTCTCTGGAACAGTTTCTCTTTTCCAGAAAAGTAGCAAGAAGGACTCTACTCATATTCATTAATACTGTCTAGTTGAGGGCTGGGGATGTGGCTCAAGCGGTAGTGCGCTCGCCTGGCATGCGTGTGGCCCGGGTTCGATCCTCAGCACCACATGCAAAACAAAGATGTTGTGTCCGCCGATAACTATAAAATAAATATATTTAAAAAAAAAAAAAAAAATACTGTCTAGTTGAATCCCATTCCCAGATTCTCCCTGTCTATTTGAACCAATACTACTGACCCATCTCCAGTTTCTCCTTTTATCACTATTAAATGCCAGTAGCAACCTCCTCTCTGTTGTAACAGGTAAAAATTCTCCCTTCCAGGTCACGGAGGCTTCCTTATACACACATTTTGGTATATATGTCGTACTCTGTCTTTTACAGTTTTGTATGTTTCTCTCAGGAAAGTTTTCATTCCCCAACTATAAATTAAATGCCATATGAAGAATATATATCTTTCATCTCTCATAGCACAGAACTTTGCACCAGGTGGCCCATAGTAAATAGCTATTGAACTATAATTTGTGATTTTGCTTTCTACTCCTCTATTCTGTGTTTTTTTAAAAAAAAACACTAAAACACTAGGAATTTAAATATCCTTGCCATGTTGTCCTTCATGAATTAGTAACCATCATTCAAAATCTGCAGTGTACGTTTTTAAAGGATTTTCAAATTAGACATTTACAACTGGTTCCTAACCAAGGTCTGATAAATCGATACCAACAAGCAGAACCCTGCACTGGCTGACAGAAATGTCACCATTGTCAAAATCTACCATTTAATCTTGTCTGTTCAGATAATCAGTGTGTAACTCCAGGCAAGTGTAATTATTTTCAGAGGACATAAAATAGGAGTAATATAACCCACCCCCTCTTTGCTTCCTATGGGTATTATGAGAATTCATTAGATCTTTAATGTATGTTTATAAAATGCTGCATAAACAATTAGAGGTAAGCCTAATATAACAGCATCAAGTATCACTCTGCGTATTATAAATATTTATTTTATTTTGCCATCAGCTTCCTTCTAAATACAAGTATTACAGCAATAGCAACAGTATACAAAATAATGAATACATGTTGTCTCCTTGGGGTTATCATTTACAATCTTGGATCTGGAACTAATTGTAAGGTTGAGACAAAAATTAATATCTCCCTTTCTAAAAAAAGAAAAATTACATGGTGCAGTCACCTGGATTTTATAGTTCCAACATAACCTCTTCAAAGGCTTCAAATCTAGGCCATGCTGCAGGGACAACCACTAAGGACTGGCCCTCTTGTGACAACTCCCTTGTTTTGTGAGATTTTGAACAGACATATCAAAATTCTTCCACCAATTCTTTTACAGTGTAGTAGATAGGTCATTTTCTCCTACATTGACACTTAACAAAATGAGATACCAGCTAATAAAAGCTGATGGAAGATTTGCCCTACAATCTAGACCAAGATTTCTCAACATGAGCTCTATGGATGTTTGGACCAGATAATTCTTTATTGTAAGAGGCTCTTCTGTGCATCATAGAATAGCAGCATCTGTAGCTGCTATTAAATGCCAGTAGCAACCTCCTCTCAGTTGTAACAGATAAAAATATCTCCAGATGTTGCTACCTGTCCCCTAGAAAGGGGTAACAGCCTCAGTTGAGAAACCTGATTCAGACTGTGGCTAAAGTGGGGTAACTGAACCAAAAGACACTGGGATCTTTGGTTGGTCGATCATCCTTCTACCACTGAGCAACATCTCCAGTCTTCTTTAATTTTTTTTTTTACTTTTGAGATAGCATCTTGCTGAGTTGCCCAGATTGGCCTCAAACTTGAGATCCTCCTGCCTAAGACTCCACCTTGAATTCTGGCTCCATGAACTTTATGACTTGACTCCATTAAAAAATAATGAAGAGGGGCTGGGGTGTGTGAAGCGCTGGGTTCAATCCTCAGCACCACTTAAAAAATAAGTAAATAAAATTAAAAGGTATGGTGTCCATACACAACTAAAAAAAATAATTAATAATAACAGTTATTACCCCTCTGCTTCTACCCCAACAATGCTTTACAATTGCAAGGTGATCTTGAAAACACTCCCTACAACCAAAAATAAGACAAAATAAAAAGAATAAATTTTCCACAAGATAGGTGAAATAAGTAGAGGTAGTGATGTAGAAATAGAAATTAAGTGAAGTTGCTGAAAATCAAGTTATCTTTTTCCATGCACTGGGGTTTGTGGAATTGTGGATTAATATTATGAAATTTCTTAACATAATATCTCAAGATAATCGTTTGCTTAAAACATTAGTTATTGTACTCATACCATAAACATCACTATAGTACATGGGTGAATAGAGAGATAACAAGGGAGGAAGCTATAAGGCAGAATCAGTATAAGCCTTAAGAGTATTTTGGAATTTGCTGAATTCAGTGTCTATTGGCATAATTTTACTTCCTTACTAACATTAAGTCAGCCACTCTCCCAAAAGAGACTTTCTACAAATGTGATTATTAGGTCAAAGGCTGGGAGTTCCCTTTCCCTAGCTTTTCTCCTTCCCTAAAATCTTTCTTTCGTTTCTCCGTCAGTCCCTTTAATATTCTTTAGCTGCATTTAAAACATTTTCTATTATTTCTGCATGAGTAAGAGTATGTGTCATTTCAGCCTCCTTGTCAGCTTCTGTTTCACTTTCATTAAATTTGTTGATTGAGTGTGTGAAGAAGGAGGCACTGTCTTCATTTCCAGCTTTTCTACTTACCAGTTAGATCTCTCATGGTGCAATACTGTGATCTCTGCAGTTTTGTTACGGAGCCCTCAGAGGATGGGGATGAGACCAGGGAGGGCACCTCTTCCCTTTCGTAAGTTTCAGGAAGGAAACAAGAAAGGGAAGGGAGACACTCCTCTCTTCCCTCTATTCATTTATTTGTTTCATAAATTCTTATTGAGCACCCCCTGGTGAGCAGGGATTTGGGTGCTGAAGTTACAATAAAAAGCAAAAGCAGGTTGGTTTCTGCCCTCATGCAGCCTAGGATCTGTCAGTAGGTGGACTTTAATAAAATGAGTGACACTAATGAGTGACCCCAGAGATCCTGACTGAATTGAGTTGGAGTAGGGTCCATGCATCAGCAATTTTTGGAAAATAAAATTTAAAAAGTTTGCAGATGTAGCTCAAGGCTCAAAGAGCTTGCTTAGCATGAGCAAGGCCCTGGGTTCAATCTCTAGCACCACACACACCAAAAAAAAAAAGTGAGTCTTGACACCTTTTCTGATCTCGGGAAAAAAGCATCAGTCTTTCACCATTAAAGATAATGTTAACAACAGGAACTTTATTTTCTTCAATGTTCTTTATTGAGTGACTTCTCCTCTATTCCTATTTTTCTGGTAGTTTTTTAAACATATATAGGTGTTAAACTTTGCCAAGGTTTTTCCGTACCCATTGATTGATACGATCATAAATTTTTTGTTTAGTCCGCTAATAGGTTAGATTACAAGCTTGATTTTCAAACACTAAACCAATCTTGTATCCCTTGAAAAAAAAAAAAGTCAATTAGTAATGGTGCATAATTATTGCATATTTTGCTAAATTTTGATTGATTCTTTTTTGGTCTTTTAGTACAGAATATGCTTGTCTTATCTGTATCCATTGTTACTTCTGGTTTGCCAGCTTCTTCATTTCCAGTGAGATATATGAAGCAGAGAAATAAGTCATAGAACCCACCACCTTGTTGTGCCTCGGGTCCCACAGTCCCTGGAAGGTCCCTGACTTCTTCTTTCCACCTTTCGGAATCTTCTAATGTTTATTTCATATATAGTGTCCAAGGATTTTCATTATTCTTAGTGGAAAGGGAAAAGCAAGTCTACTCTATCTCTCCCCAAACTGAAGTTAAGATTTGTACTTTGAAAAAGCACTGGGGGAGCGGGGCACGGTGGCATATACCTGTAATTCCAACAGCTCAGGAGGCTGAGGCAGGAGGATCTCAAGTTTAAAGCCAGCCATAGCAATGGTGAGACAGTAAGAAACTCAGTGAGACCCTGTCTCTAAATAAAATACAAAATAGGGCTGGGGATGTGGCTCAGTGGTTGAGTGCCCCTAAAAAGCATTGGGGGAGTCAAAGGAAAGCAGAGGCCAGATAAAAGGCTATTGCAGTGGTTGCAGGTAGTAGGTAGGAAATTAATCTGTTGGGAGACAGTCTCATCCCTCATCTTCCCCTCACATTTCACCACCCCTTTTACATGAAGCTGGTGTGCCAGGGCACTACAACCCCACTAGAGCCACAAGAGAGGGGAGCAGGCATCTCCTATAGTATTACACTATGATTAAGAGGTACAATACCCTCCAGAGAAGAGCTGTTTCTTTCTAGAGCTTTAGACATTTTTCTTCAGAAAAAGAAAAAAAATCACACACTTTATGTTTAGCCTGATATATGCAACATTTTGTTCAGTAGTGGAATGAACTACCATTGAACCCAGAGGTGATCTACCACTGGACTGCATCCTCAGCTCTTTTTATTTTTTGTTATGAGACAGGGTCTTACTAAGTTACCCAGGCTGACCTCAAACTTTGGAGACTTCTGTGGCTTGGCGATGGTTTGAGGGCACTTTCCAAGGTTTTGCTTGAGGTTTCAAGGAAATGCTGATGGTAAGGTTCTGCTATAGTTGGATCTGAAATGTCCCCCCATGGCCCATGTGTTAAAGGCTTGGTTCCTAGCTTGGTGGCATGGGAACCTTTAAGAGGCAGAGTCTAGAGGAGGTTTTAGGTCATTGGGTTGTGTCCTTGAATGAGGGATGGTGGAATTTGGTCTTTTCTTCTCTTTTTATTTACTCGTTACCATGAAGTGAAAACTTCCTCCACCATGTGTTCCTGCCAAGATTTACTGCTTGCCACAGGCTTAAAAGTGATGGGGCCAATTGACCATGGAGTGAAACCTCTAAAACTGTGAGCCAAAATAAACCTTTCCTCTTTTTAAATTGATTATCTTAGGTATTGGGTTACAGTAACACAAAGCTGCCTTCCACAGGCTTTAACAGTATAGAAACCTAGTCTGTCTATGATGCTTAGAAATAAGACATTTAGGAGTAGATAGATAAAATTTTTAGGATGCAGCCCCCATGATTGAACATGGGTAAAAGCTTTATATGAAGAAAAAGAGAGAGCAGAAGAGAAATACACATAATGCATGCTCCCTATCTCTTACCATGTGATGCCCTGTACCGCCTTGGTACTCTTCCAGCAGGAAGACCATCAACAGATATGACCCCTTGGCCTTGGACCTCCAGAATAAACTTTGCTTTTGTGTGTGTGTGTGTGTGTGTGTGTGTGTGTGTGTGTGTGTAATGTGTGTGGTACTGAGGATTGAACCCTAGGGCCTCTCACAAATTAAGCAAGTGTCCTACGACTGACCTACATCCCCTACCCTTTTCTTATTTTATTTTGAAACAGACATCACTGAGTTGCCCAGGCTGCCTTCAATCCTGTGATCCTCCTGCTTCAGCCTTCCCACTAGCTGAGACTCAAGGTGTGCACCACTATGCTGGGATAATCCTCATTTTTTTATAACTCATCCAGTCTCTCATATTGTGTCATTGCAACAGGAAATAGACTAAAATACATCTATTTTGAAACAGTGTCATGTGGCTGGGTCTAAATAACTATAAAGCAAGGGTTCAAATCCTGGCTGCCCTTGTACATCAGAACCAACAGGGGAGATTTTTTTTAAAAAAAGGAGCTATGCCAAGAGTCTTCTCTTAGAAATTTTCATTCCATTGGTCTGAGGAAGATCCAGATTGGGGTATTTATTTTCTACAGATATATCACTATCCATTGGCTACCTAAAATGGAATCTTTCCTCTTAAAGAAAGGAAATTAAGCTGTGGGGTGGCCACCAAAACTATAAAGCTACAAAGTTTTAAAATTCACAACCTTAGCTGGTTCTTGCAATCATTTGGAAACTTGTAAAAACCCCAAGACCCAGGCTGTACCCCAGACCAATAAATCAAAAACAGCAGGTGGAAGGGGATGAGGGGGGGTTAGACATCAGCTCTAACATCTTTGAAGGTTGAGAAGCTTGGCTTCAAATATATGACTTTACTATTAGAAGTGTCCCACAAGAGTTTATATGTATATATCTTTGGTTCTATGGAAACCAATCAATCAAAATATTTCTTTAAACTGAGCATAGAGGAGCATGCCTATAATCTCAGCTACTTGTGAGGCTGAGGCAGGAGGATCACACATTTGAGGCCAGCCCGAGCAATTTAACAAAACCCTGTCTCAAAATAAAAAAGATTGGGGATGCAGCCCAGTGGTAGAGTGATCCTAGGGCAGGATGATAGGGGGACTGACATCAGAGCTAGTATTCCATATGTAAGAAGTCTCTGTTACAAATTTGTCAAATTTTGTGGCTAAATTGTAAAACACACTCATCTTGGCTTTGACCTAAATTAGACATTTGGAAAGGAATTTCAAGATTATAATTTACTGCATGCTTGTGCAATTAAAGGGCAGAACTGTCTACCTTATGAAATAGGCTGTAATAATGGAAGAAGGTCTCATTTTAAACAAATCTATATTGCTATATACATAAATTAATGAACTTGCAAACTGTTTTTAGGAACAATTACCTGTGAATAGCACTAAATCTGAATTTGCATTTTTAAAAAGAAACATTTCTTGGTAAATGAGTAATTTTAATAGCACAAAGCAATTTTCCATGACTATTGTTCTGAGTTGCTTTTGTTCTTTTCAAAGCAGTCAACACATTTTATAATAACCCTGAACATCATTTTAAACCAATTTATTCCAATTCATTAGCTGACCATAAATATAGCTTTGTCTGCATACAGTAATTAATAAAAACAAAAGAATGAAGCATTCAGTGGAGATATCCAGCAGTAATTTGGGTCTCAAACTTTGACAAAGGAAAATAGAGAGAGGGGTTTACTCCATTCGAGTGTCTACCTGAACTTGGATAACAAAACTGGGAAGTAAATCTAGATGAGTCCATGATTTCCTTGCTCTCTGGGAGCCTACCCAGATGTTTTAGCCTCTTTCAACTTCTTCCTAAAACCTTTTCTCCTTTCTCTAATTGTACTCTTAGAAAAAGATTGATTAGGTCTTTCATCATCCTAGGCAAACTCTCTATCATTGAGCTACAACCCTAGTCCTTTTATTTTATTTTGTGATAGGGTCTGCCTAATTTGTCATGGCTGCTCTTGAAGTTGCAATCTTCCTGCCAGCCTCCTGAGTAGCTGAGATTATAGGCCTGCTTCAACTGTGACAATCTAAAACTGATCTTTACTACTGTGTGTGTGTTGGGGATGGGGGCAGCGGGTGGTTCTGGGGACTGAACCTGGGATACTCTACCTCTAAACTACATCCCTAACCTTTTTATATTATTTTTGAGATAGATTCTCACTACATTGCTGAGGTTGGCCTTGACCTAACTTGCTGGGGCTAACCTTGACCTCCTCACTGGGACTGGTGTGTACTATCATACCTAACTCTATACTACTCTTATAATAATGATTATTTTGTTTAGAAAAAAAGTCATGCCCTAAGCAAGTGAGTTATAGTAACCTTGAATCTATGGATTGGTCTGAACTCCCAGACAGAGTGGTCTGGGGGGAGAAAAAAAATATATATATATATATGTGTGTGTGTGTGTGTGTGTGTGTGTGTGTACACACATATATATTATATATGTTTACATCTTAAAGAATAATAAGGAACTATTATTATTATGTGTGTGTGTGTGTGTGTGTGTGTGTGTGTGTGTGTGTGTGGTGCTGAGTATTGAACCCAGGGCCTTGTGCATGTGAAGCAAGCACTCTACAACTGAGCTATTATTTTTAAAATCCTTTGATATTATTTTTAAAATCCAGTGAATGTGCCAATAAAAGAAAAGCCAATTTTAAAAAAATTTAAAAGGAATTGCCTACATATTAAAAAGAAAAAAAATACTGCCCAGGCCTATTGTCCAAAATGAGCAACTCAGAAATAAGAGATTTGGAAACTATGAGAGGCAGTGATTATTATTTATTCACAAGGAGGGCATTGTTACCATGGGGAATGGTAAGACACAAATTATTCAGTCTATCAGTACATTTGCTTTCACACAGACTGAAAGTCTAGATGATTGACTTATTAAACCTAAGACAAAATGGATTTCCAATTGCCATTGTTTCTGCTTTTAAGAAGATGCAGTCTTCAATCCCCAATATAACAAGGAGAAAAAGGAGAAAGAGAAGGAGTAGCAGCAGTCTTAGAAGGAACTGATCCTTTCCAAAAAGTCTCAGAGGCAGATACTTTCTGTAATGAAGATATAAAAGGTGTTAATTAATTTTGAATAGCTTCAATCTGCTTAGCCATGGTTACCCTTTTAACGTGAGAATTTAGTACATGTCAATACTGTCTTCTCCCTAACTTTGTACATGAGTTACTGTGGTACCCCATACTTCAACTTCAGGTTTCCCTCCTCCCAACGTGGCTTCCTCCTAGACAGTGGGCGCCAGGAATGAAAGGTCTGCCTTTTCCTCTGCTCCCTTCATTGATAGTCACTTCCTCTACGTCAGACTCCTCCTCTTGTCACACTCCGTAATCCTGATAATCCTGATAACACTGTTCTTTGGGGAAGAATGTGGAGGGCCAGAGCCTCAGGAAAGTTAGCTGAAAACCAAGGATGAAGACACACAGTCAAAAACAATAATAATGAAGGGTTGGGGGCAGGGGCAGGGGGCAGCACTGGGCAAGACAAGGAAGATAAGACACAGCTCTGGTGGACAGTGGAGGCTTACCAAGCGGAGGAATCTGCAAAACACCTGGGAGAGGACACCAGAAGGCAGGATGCAACATGGATTGACATCCAGGGCAGGAGGGGGTGAGATTCTCCTAAAGGTTCACAATTTAAAGCTCACAAATTATTTCTTTCTGGAATTTTCCAATTAATATTTTCAGACTGTGATTGACTGCAGGTAACTAAAACCATAGAAAATGAAACCGCAGATAAGGAGGAACTACTTGTACTGGTATAACAGCCAGAGAAGAAACAGATATAAAGAAGTTCTTTCTATTGCACCAAGTTCAGCGCTTCACTGATCCTCCTAAGGTTGCTGTGGTTCACCCTGAAGTCTAGTCCTGTGGTTCACCCTGAAGTCTGATCCAGTTCTCATTTTACACAATACCATCCTACTCTACACTTCTGGCTTGATCTCTCTCTCTCTCTTTCCTCTTTCTGAAATGCTGACTGAAGGTAACTATCCCCAAGCCCTAAACATGCACCATATTTTCCCATCTTTAGGTCTCTGTTCACTAATGACTACTTCCAACATCCAGCCCTATCAAATCATACTCATAAAAATAGAAAAAAGAAAACCGCTCCTACCCATTTTTTAAGTCCAGCCCAACTCCTTGAATGATGATCTGAACCAAGGCTGCTGAATCATCTCAATCATAGTCCAAAAGCCTAGATTCCCAGCATGGCCCTTGAACAGATTGGCACTGCATGTTTTTCATTGATATCTACATAAATTCACATAATTTAGATTCTCAAATATGTAAGGAAAAGTTATGCTCTCATTTCCTACACGTGCATATAGCAGTTACTTAAAAGTGCCCAACTTCCCCCTGAGCTACAAGGTAACAGAACCCTACCTGCCCTTCTGCCCTTAGGTCCATATTTTCAACTCTCTCTCCCTCCCATTCATCGATTTTTAGCACTTTTCTTGCTCTGTTTTATGTGACATAATCCTGTAGGGAACCAAGTCTATTCTTCCAATTAGATTCATTACAAGTTCCCTTAAGAAGTGATTAGGAAGGTGGAATCCCAAGAGACTGATTATCTCAGCAATATTAACAGCATTTTTGGGGTGCTTGCCAACACCAGACCAGATTTTAAAAGCCACGTTTACTCATTTATCGCTAAAGTATCCTTGGAAGCTTGCAAAACTGTGGGTTTGCAACTGAGCATCAGGTTATATTTTACTGAATGTCTTTATATGGTAATAATGAGAAAAGCAGAAATATGAATGCCTCACTGAAAGACAGTTTAGGGTGGTGGTTAATTAGTGCTTGGATTCTGAAGTTAGATGGTACTGGCTTTAAATTCCAATGCCAGCTATAGGACTTTGGGGAAATTATTTAACTTCTCTGGGCCTCAGTTTTCTCATGTGTAAAATAAGGTAATAGTTTTTTTTTTCTTTTTTCAGAACTAGGAATTAAACAGGGATACTTTACCTCTGAGCTACATCCCCAGACCTTTATTTTTTTATTTTTTGAGAGGGTCTTCCCAAGTTGCTGAGGTTTCCCTCAAACTTACAATCTTCCTGCCTCAGCCTTCTGAGTAGCTGGGTATGATTTTGAGCGACCATACCTGGAAAACAAGTGAAATCAGCACAGTATTTGATACAGTCTTTGAATAAATGGTTACTATTAACAGTTATCATTGAAATTGACATTCCAGTGAATCATGAACTGCCTCTCAATTCCAAAATCATGAACTTATTGTTGCTAACCAAATACCACAGACTGTAGGAAAGATGTAAAGAGGGGTAAGAGGAGAGAGAGGGTTTTCCTATTTTCGGTGGGCTTTCATTATTGCTGAATTTGTTATACAAGTATAATAGAAATAATATTTTGAAAATAGTTTTCTTTCTTTTTCTTTATAAACCTAACTACCTGGAGCCCTTCAGCCTAGCACAGCCTGGGGAATCTTTAATCAAGATAGAGGAAAAGCTGATGTAGATGAAGTCTTTCTTTGTTGTCCAGCATAACAGAAGCTGAATGGTTTGGGTAGACACCTATGTCCTGATGATAGGTAACAGACAGACATGAGTGGCAGGAACATAAGGTTAACGGGATAATTCTATAAACTGAGCCTACTGTGCTGACCCCACATGCTTTCTTTTAAAAAGCAATTTACCTGTAGCCCTACCTGACTTAAGTCAATAAGATATGTTACATTTCTCAGCAAACTGCCTATTACCTGAAGGAGACATGCAGCCTGCCAATAAGTTACCTGGAAAGGGGTGAATTTTGTGACCTTTACACAGACCAAATTCCAAAACTCAGGGAGATATAATAATTAGGAGCCAAGTGCCCTAACCGTAAAATCTGTAAGAACAAGTTCCAATTAGAAAGATCAGCATGGGCCAAGGGGACCCAGAGTTGCCTTGGATCTTTACCCTGTACCATGGGAACTTGGAAATCCGATGCAATCCTGCTGTGAGTCAAAAGTCAAGGGGTGGACCTGGGCAGAACTTTTTGGAAACTTCCCTGGGACCCGCCCCCCCCCCAAAAAAAAACTGGAGGGCATGAGTAGCATACCATCTTTCTCTCTGAGAGGATCCACTCTCCTTTGTGAGCATTCTTTTTCCCTTTTCTTATCACTCTTAATAAACTGATGCCTGTTACTCTGAGCAACATGTCCGAAATTTTTTCCATGTGATCATAAGAACTGGTAACCAGGGACCACTGTGGCTGCCTCAGTTCCATGGTGGGCCCTAACTCTGTAGCAGTGGTTTGCCCCATCCCAGTCACAATCTGGAATAGGGTGAAAGGGCAAATGGAACATAAACTAGGGCAAAGCCAGATGCAGAAGATAAGGGGCCTTATGCCCCGTCCTTGTTCAGAACTTGGAGAAGAGATTATCATTTAAAATAGCTTACACCAACCTGGTTCTATTATAAAATTTTGAAGTTTGTGGGGAGGCACAGTTCAGCAGAGGGAGGGCCTGTGTGCTCCATGCTTGCTTGCCTTGTCTCTTAAGGCACATGGAAGGGCCCCAGAAATTCCTAGACTTGCTCCCCTGTTGGGGACAAAGTAGGCAACAAAATTGGCAGCTTCAGGACCTGCTATGATAAGGCCTCTGTAGCAATGACTAAGATAATCTCAACACTGTGGCTGGAGTTTGTGTGCCCATGCCAGGGGCTGGAGGTCCTGGCTGAGACTCCTGACAGATAAAAAGTGGGATAGGTCTAACTGAGCCAAGGAATATCACCATCCTTAGGGAAGCACCATTGCCAGATTCCAGGAACCTGAGTGGGTCAACCACCCCATAGCAGGGGTGCACAAGACAGGACAAGGCCCATCCTCCCTGCCACAGGAGGTTTACATGCCCAGGCATCATCTGGTAGAGATGTGGGAAATGAATAGGGAGGAAAGGAAAGATGACTCATCTACCCTGCATGGGAAAGTATTAACGTTGCTTAAAAAAGGTCTGGACTTTGTTTTTACTTTCTGAGAAGTAATCTTTAAGCTGTTGGAATGTCCTTCCTGATACAATTATCTGTTACCTGGAGACCCGAAGTTATGTCACAGTCTGTGCTAACAAGGAGATGAGAGTGGGGCTTTGCTCTATCAGTGACCTCTGGAGGGGCTGGAAGCCAAGCATACCTCCTGGTAGTCACTTCTATCTATTTGAATGAGTCCCAGTAAAAACCCTGGACATCAAGACTCAATTGGGGCTTCCCTAGCTTGCAATTTCCTGCATGTATTGTCATACATCCTTACCAGAAGGGGTTAGCACTGTCCACAGCAACACCAGGAGTGGACAACCTGAAGCCTGCCACTTGGAACTCCCCTGGACTCTGTCCCATGTGCCTCTTCCCTTAGCCAATATTAATCTGTATTCTTTCCCTTTTCTGTAAAAGACAAATTTTGAGATGTCCTAATTTAATCACAAAGGGCTGGAGGATAGACGGGAGGAGATTTAAGAGAAGTTAGCCTGGGTGCGGTGGCAAACACCTGTAATCCCAGAGGCTTGGGAGATTGAGACAGGAGGATCACAAGTTCAAAGCCAGCATCAGCAAAAGCAAGGTGCTAAGCAACCTAGTGAGACCCTGTCTCTAAAGAAAATATAAAATAGGGCTGGAGATGTGGTTCAATGGTTGAGTACTCCTGAGTTCAATCTCTGGTACCTCCCCTGCCACAAAAAAAAAGAGAAGTTAGAACATTAACAGTTATGGGCTAAACCAACAAAACACTGCATGTTCCTGAATGTATGTCACTTATAACCCCAGGCAGTTGACCACCAGGTTCCACTAAGTCTGCTGGGCTTACTAACAAACCTTCTGGACTAGTAACCCCAACCAATCCAGAAACTACAAGTAACTTCTCTTTAGGGACTGTCCTCTTATTCCAAACTTTCCCTGCTTCCCATTACCCTACTTATCTACAGTCAGTTTAAGCTCAATATAAACAACTAACACTTTTCTTTTTGGAATTTTTGTTATAAAAATGCTTTGGGCTCTTTGGTCCAGCAAAAACATTTCCAATTGCTCTCTAGCCTTGCTACTGCTGGTTTCAGAACTTGTTTCCGATCCAGTCCTTTTCTGAGTAGCATCTGTAACAGTTCAAGAGACCCTTCTATTTCAGAAGAACCTGACTTAATAAATCATAACTACAAGTATTCCAGCTTTCCAGTGAGCTCCATGAATCTTCTGGGAGCTCTGAGACCTGTGTACTCTAGTTGGAGTGAATGGTGGGGAAGATTGCATCCATTCAAGCAAATCAAGGAGACTCATTGTTTCACTCAATTTGAGTGGCAGTTTATAAACATGTATGCCTACTACGCCAGTAAGAACTCCTTACCACTCCAAATAAGGGGAATCAAGCTTGGTAAAGCTTCTGGTCTCAAAGGAAAGAAGGGGATGTGAGCACTACTGTGAGCACTTTATTTTTTTATTTTTTATTTTTTTTTAAAGAGAGAGGGGATAGAGAGAGGAGAGAGAGAGTGAGAGAGGGAGAGAGAGAGAGAGAGTGTGTGTGTGTGTGTGTGTGTGTGTGTGTGTGTGTGTGAGAGAGAGAGAGAGAGAGAATTTTTAATATTTCAGTGGACACAACATCTTTGTTTGTATGTGGTGCTGAGGATCGAACCCGGGCCGCACGCATGCCAGGCGAGCGTGCTACCGCTTGAGCCACATCCCCAGCCCCTGTAAGCACTTTAAAGCCATCATGTGAAAAAGAAACAGGAATTGGTTGTGGTCTCACTGGAGGGTTACATAAAGCCCAACTGGTGGCATGTATAGAGTGCTATTTCTGCTTATTGTAAGCACAAACTTAGCAGCAACCAGAGCCCTCCAAAATGCTGACTCAAAGATAATTGAGTTCTTTGTCACCAGAGATCTTGATGTAGAGATTGGTGACCTCTTGTACTGAGTGACAGGGTGAGAGCTGACACTCAAGCTGCGTTTCAGGCTGAGAGACTGTGCCTAGAACGTAAGAGAATGTGACAAAAATGTCAATAATCAATGATGAGTCAGCATACACATATATTATTCTTTCTGTAAGTTTGATTTTTTTTTTGAAAAAAATTGGAAAACAAAAAGGAAAGAACTGGATGGCTGGAAATCTTCAATCATTCTAGAAAGAAACAAAAATTTTTAACATCAGGATTAGAGTCAAGGAAAATGGGTATTCTGTTTTTTGAAAATATGTAATATTTTCTGTGTTTTTTTTTATTACTAGTCTCTAGTAATTTTGTATCGTGATTGCTCTGGACTGAATTATGTATTATGTCCCCCCACAAATTCATATGTCAAAGCTCTAATTCCCAGTGTGAATATGTTTGGAGATTGGGCCTTTAGGAGTTAGTTCAGATTAAATGGGGCCTTTAGGAGTTAGTTCAGATTAAATGAGGTTAGAAGGGTAGTGTCCTAATTGGATAGGAGTGGTGGCCTTATGAGAGGGAGGGAGGGAGAAAGAGGGGGGCGAGGGGAGATTGATTTTCATTGATCTTACTCTCTGCTATGTGATCTTACTCTATGTGAGAACAGAACAGGATGGCAGCCACCTGCAAGCAAGGAAGTAGAGAGGCCTCCCAGAAACCACTCTCAGACTTTGTTTTTGACTTTCCAGCTTCTAGAACTGTGAAAAAATAAATCTCTATTGTTTAAGATAACCCAATATGTTATTTTGTTATGGAACCCTGGCAGACTAAACTCATGATCTTTTAGTAATTTACTGACTTAATTCCTATCTAAGTAATATTACTCATATACAATAAGGTATATTCATATACCTTAGTATATTTACAGAGGCAGACAAAACAGTAACAGTGGCATTTCTGAACATAATTTTCAATTGTGCTACCCTGCAAGCATACAGGGCAAAATGGGGAATGGTGATAGCGATAAGCTCAGGGTTGACCAAAAGCTTTTTGTCTTATGAGGAACAGAAAATCAAGGGACTTGTAGACAACAAACCACAGTATGAAATCAAAACCACCAGGTTGGTGACTCTTGATGAAACCAAGATTAGGATTGCTGTAAACTAGCTTCTGAACACATTAAAATCTGAACAGATAGGGTTGAAATCTCACTATGGAGAAAATCCTATCAGTTCAGAATTGTAAACAAGATAGATGGCATCAGAGGAAATGAAATGATTTTCCTGCCGTCTCCTAGAGCAGCGCCATCTACTGGAGGAACCCTCAAAGATGCAAGTCTGAGCAGAATCACCAGATCCTCTGCTTGCTTCCTGACATTGGCGGGTGCTTCCTTCGGATGCTTATAGATGATCTATTTATATTTCTGTATCCATTATGTTTGCTGGAGGTTTGTTGTCCATATATAATGTATGTTAGGAAAACGAGTGCAAAGATCTATCAGGCTGAGTTTTTTTGGTGGGCTTTTTGTTTGTTTGTTTTTTGGTGCTGGTGCTTGAAACCAGAGACACTCAACCACTGAGCCACATCCCCAGTCCTTTTTATTTTTTATTTTGAGACAGGGTCTTGGTAAGTTGCTTAGAGCCTCACTAAATTGCTGGAGCTGGCTTTGAACTCACTCTTCTGGAGCAGCTGAGATTATAGGCATGTGCCATGACTAGATTACAGGCTTGTACCACCACACTGGGCTATTCGGGTGTTTTTAATAAAAAAGGTAATGGGGTTTTTTTTGTTGTTGTTGTTTTGTATTGTTTTTATTTTATTTTTTCTTTCTTTCTTTTCTTTTTTTTTTTTTTGTATTGGAGATTGAACTCAGACTCATTTTAACACTGAACTATGTCCTCAACCATTTTTATTTTTTATTTTGTGACAGGTTCTTGCTAAGTTTCCGAGGTAGCCTTGAATTTATGGCCTTCCTGCCTCAGCCTCTTGAGTCCCTGAGATAATAGATGTGAGCCACCATGCCTGACTTTGTTTTTGTTTTTTGTGTGTGTGCTGAATATTGAACCTAAGGTTTACACATGCTGGGCAAGTGCTCTACAGCTAAGCTATATCCCCAACCCCAAATGTTAGTTCTTTGATTTTTCAGAGTAGAATATAGTGCTCCTTATTTAAGCTCAAAATTTTCCCCAAAAAGTGTGTGTGTATGTGTGTGTCTGACTTGCCTAATTTTTTGTCTCTGTATCTAACCCATTGATCAGACCTCTAGACTCCAAATCTTCCCTCCTCCTTGTGTCTAATCCTCACTTCCATATCACTCCCCAGGTTAATCCTTGCCCTGAGTCAGAGCTTGTTTAACAAGCTCTACACTGAATTCTGAATCTCTGTTTCAGCTCTTGCCTCTACCCCAGTTCTAGCAGAGGAAGTTCTGCCTTATCTCCAAGCCCACGTCCCATAGTTCTATCTCCAGTTCCCAAAGTGAACGTTGCCTCTTTCCCCTAATGCCTGTACCCTTTCTTGACTTTCAATCCACATCCTCCATTTTCTGGGGCACTCATGGGGACAGTTTTCAGGGAAAATATCTAAATAAAAGAACGTGTCAGGTTCACTGGGAGATGGTTAAAGAGTAAAATCAGGGAGGATGTCTAACAGCATACCACAGCTGGGCAGCCAGCTGCTCAGATGGAGATCAATGGGTAGGAGATTCATTGGGGTGCTCCTTTGCAGTCAACACCTATGGAAGGGAAGGGAGGGAGCAGGATGGAGCACAGTGAAGTTCAACTTCAATTGAGTCTCAAATAAAGCCTCTGCTGATTCTGTGGGGAGTTCTCAAAACTGGATGAACCTTTAGAGGTAACTTGACTTTGGGCAAGGGGTCCCAACCTTCATACCCCTTGCCTATCAGCCATTGGCAGTGGGCTTGCAGTGGGGGCTATAATTTCAGTCCAGGAAGCTGTTTTTGGTTGAGACAATGCCCCAAGGGGGCTTATCTGAAGTCTGTCAGGCATCAGCAAGAATAAGTTCTAAGGATACTTAATCTTTCCTAAAGGAGAACAAGTTTTTCCTGAAGAGACATCTGGGTGGTGCATCCCAGTTTTCCCCTAATCCCACACTTTTGCTAGGAAGACCTCCTTAGAAGATTCTGCTTAGCACAGAATTTGTTTTTCATCTCACTCCCAATCTGGAAGTTACTCCCAAGCCCAATCCTAAACATCAGAGGGATTAACCTCTGTTATGACTAGCATCGCTGGAAGAAGGTAGGCATATAGTGCTGAGCAGCCAAGGGAGAGCTAGGAGAGAAGTAGAAGGAGGGTAGAGCCAGCACTAGCACCAAGCAGAGAAGAAATAGCCTCAGGCATTCTAGAGAGCAAGGGCAAAGCCTGGAAAGAGCCATCTTGGAACAGGTAGAGGTGGAGACCACTCTGCACATGGGAAACAATTATCCCAAGAGACAGCAGCCTGGGACACAGATATCATAAAAATCAAGAAGAATGACAAAAGAGAAAACCAGACCAGTAAATATGTGAACAGAAACCATCCTCCTCGCCCCACAGACTTACTGGGTTTCCCCAGTTCCCTTAAGAAAAAGGAAGAAAATTCCATTACTTCCTTTTTACCCATACTATTTGCTGTGTTTTATCCTTAGTGAAAAGAGAGAAAACTTATACCAGAATCGCTCGTTTATTCCATATAAATCCTGGTAAATTGGACATACATCTCTTTCCTTAGATCATGGGAAATCTGATAATTCCTTGGGTCACCTTTGTAAAGTCCAGAGTTAAAGGCCTGCAGTGGTTTGGATCTGGAGAGCTCACTCACTAGTTCTTTCTGATAAGTAGAGAAGATCTATTTTGTGGCATCCCCATTACAGCAGAACATACTAACCGGACTCTCCTCCTGGAATAGACTACATAGAACACAAGCAGAAGATGAAAGGCCCAGGAATTTAAAAAAATGAAGGATAATTTTTTAAAAAATGAATTAAGTAATTATAAAGTTCAACACTGGCCAGCACATGCAGCTGTAAACAAGCTTGCTCAACATAAATGAATGAGAAAACAATTCAAATGCTCGGCCTTTTGTGGTTATCCTATATAAAGGAAAAGATTTTAAAAATATTAAATTATTTTAATTCTTTAAGATATCTATTATAGGGACTTTGGGTGTTGTTCAGTGATAGACTGTGGGCTTAGCACACATGAGGCATTGGGTTCAATCCCTAGCACCAAAAGGAAAAAAAAAAAAAGTGAGAGATGGGAGAATTATGTGCCAAGTACTATGTGCTAGGTTCCAGGGAGAGATAAGGGAATAAGACAGATGAGATGACTGTTGCCTGCAGTCTAATGGAGGGAGAAAGGTGATGAATTGAAAAGAGGAATTTCAAGTATGTTGATGGAGGTGATTGCAACAGAGAAAAAACAAAGTAAGAAAACGGGAACATTGGGGGAGAAGTAGAAGAATATTTGCAGATGAAAATATTGAGGTCAGTGGGAGTGAGGAGCTTAAGACAAGTGCCACAGGCCTTCCTGGGCCACACACACATCAAGATGGACACAGCACTGTGGTCTTCACACCCTGCTGATTACAACCCACTACAAAAATTATGTCCCTGAAACATTGGGGGAGAAGAATAGAAGGTGACACTGGAGCAAACACCTGCAGGAGCTAGGGTACTGAGCCATTCAGGTCACTCAATGAGGAGCGTTCTGGCAGAAGGGACATGACATGGAGACAGGGGAAGGAGCACACCTATGTGTCGAGAGAAGCAGAAGGAGCAGAAAAACTGGAGTGAAAAAGAGTGTGTGAAGAGTGTGAGGCGCTCTAGAGGCAACCAGGTGGGGAGTGTGGATCAGAGGCCCAGTGAGCTCTTCAGGTGACTCAGAGCACAGCTCTGTAGCCCTGCTGCCCAGAGAGTGGCCGTGCACCAGAGCATAGGCATTACCTGCACGCTGGTCAGAAATGCAGTCCTGGGCTCTGCCTATGAATCACAAATGGGACTTTGACAAGATCCTTGGATGATTACAATAAAATTTTAAAAGCACCAATTTGGAAACTGGCAGACCAACTAGGACTAGGTTCCCTTTCAGAGAGACATAGGAAGCCAGTAGAGGGTTTTGAGCAGAGACATATCAAAGAGAAAAAAAAGAAAGAAGACAGAATATGTCAACCAAGAGATGGAGAGGGAGACCCCTTCAGCATTCAGGAAAAGGAAACTGTACCCCACCCGGCTCATTAGACTAGTTTGAGTACCAGAGACTAAACTGGGCTGAGTGTATAGAGATCAGAAAAACTTCACTTACTTTGGAAGCCTTCTATAGGAAGTAGTTGTGGGGGCGATGAGAGGGTGTGGGTGTGAAATTTCTTTTGCTGTGGTAAAATATCCATAACATAAAACTTGCCGTTTTAAAGTGCACAATTCAGTGACATTAAGTACATTCACAATCTGGTGTAACCATCATCACTGTCTTTTTTTCAGAATATTTTCATTTCTTCAAACAGATTCTGCACCCATTAAACAATATGTCCATCACCCAAATCCCTGGTAACCACTGTACTACTTTTGTCTATATGAATTTGTCTATTCCAGGCATCCTGTATCAGCAGAATGAGACATTTTTGTCCTTTTGGGTCTGACTTATTCCAATTAGTAGTGTTTTAGCAAGACTTTTCGGGTTTAATCTACCTTCTCTCACTTTGCAGATAAAGATATTGAGGTTCAGTGGAAGTGAGGGACTTAACACAAGTGCCACAGGCTGTCCTGGGCCACACATCAAGATAGACATAGCACTGTGGCCTTCACACCTTGCTGATTGCAACCCACTACAAAAATTATGTCCCTGGACATACAAATACACACAACAAAACTAAAGTTCCACAGAACAATTTATGCTACTATGTGTGATGTGATTAACTTTTCTTTTTCCTATTTCGTTATTTTTTTAAATGCTGATTTAAATCCTCTAAACTGATTTTATAAACCAGCAATCTGAAAAACGCTGTGGGAGAAGATGCTTTAGAAAATGATGGCTTTGGGATCCAGGCATGGTGGGTGACATATGTCTATAATCCCAGCAACTCCAGAGGCTGAGGCAAGAGGATCACTGGTTGGAGGCCAACCTCAGCAATTTAGTGAGGTCCTGTCTGAAAACAAAATAAAGGGGGCAAAGGGGTAGGGGGTATGGCTCAGTGGTAGAAATGCTCTAGGTTCAAACCCCAGTAACCCCCAACACACACACACACACACACACACACACACACACACACACACACACAAAGAGAGAGAGAATAATATCTTCAAGTTGGACGTGGCAGCACATGTCTATAATCCCAGCTACTCAGGAGACTAAGGCAGGAAGATTGCAAGTTTGAGCTTATCCTAAATAACTTAGCAAGGCACTTAGAGAGACACTGCCTCAAAATACAATAATAAAAAAGGTCTGAGGATATAGCTCAGTTGTAGCTTGCTAGTTTGCCTAGAATGTGTAAGGCCCTGGGTTCAAACCCAAGTACCACAGACACACACACACACACACACACACACACACAAATCCCAAAAAGAAGTGGGGTGGGGGGAAAAAAGAAAATAATGTTCTTTCAACCGAGAAAGAGTGAAGACTTTTGACATGAGCATTAACAGTGCCTCTGCAACGATGACAGTACCCACTATGTGAACTGAAAGGGATGTGGTACCCAAAAGGCAGTTCAACATTATCTTCAAGAGTTGATGAAAACATTCACATAAGGTACCCAGAGACTTAAACTAATATGAACATTTAAATATATCTTAAATTGTATTTCTAAAGTTAAATACATATGAAACACAGTAATAATAATTGTTAACACTAGCCAGATGTGGTGGCACATACCTGTAATCCCAATAGCTAGGAGGCTGAAGCAGAAGGATCACAAGTTCAAAGCCAGCCTCAGCAAATGAGCGTGGCCCTAAGCAACTTAGCGAGACTCTTGTCTCAGAACAAAAAAAGAAAAAGAAAAAAGGGCTGGGGATATGACTTAAATATTAAGCACACCTGGATTCAATCCCTGATACCAAATATAGATAAATATTTGTTTATTATAGTTAACACACAGTTATGTCTATTCTGTGTATTCAACTCTGAGGAAGATACTAGTATTTATCCCTATTTCATGGATGAGAAAATAAGTAAACAATATAGTATATGCACAATATAAAATTTCTAGAATGTTATAGTCAGCCTGGCAGGAGTACTTCCATCTCTCTGACTAAAGTTCCAGCAGAGGCAAGAATTATAAAAGTCCTAGTTTCTCCAACTCTTATGTCCCCCAAGACACTGAGGAAATCAATCATCTACAAACACATTTTGATTGACCTCAAAGAGTAAGGGGTTGTTGCTCTCTCCATAGGAAAGAGTACAAACGGGGAGTTGGACCACCCATCTTTGCCTTACCTCTGTCTTCCTTTTTCACCAATTACATCCCTCTGGGGTTCTGCACAACCAGCTCTCCAATTCCTCTGGCCACTTGTCGTTTAAGAGGGTCTCTTAAGCAGAGAATGGGTTGGCGGTGAAATTTTTTTTAGGAATCTGCTTCCCTTTACAAGATATTGTATCATAAATATACAATCAAATCATACAATCAAATCCAAGGATATTTGTTTGGTACATTTGCTCTTCACTTCTTACTGGGAGTTGGAGGGGAAGATCCGGAGTGGGGTAAATGCCTTTGATTTCTCCTCTGTAACAATGGTATAATTTAAAATCTATAAACCACCACACAATTCTATTGGTTATTTTCCACCAATTCTACCCTACCAAGAGACAAAATAAATAACTTTTGAAACTTCATTCTTCAGTCCTGGGAGTTGTTACAAATAAATTGGCACATGTGTTGAGACAAATTACATGCTTTAAAATCTGTCACTAGGATCAGTTTTGCATAAAAAAAGTACTCAACAACTGTTAGAGTGGTGTTTCTTTTGTTGGTGGTGGAAATAATTTGTGTCAAACTATGCTAATTTAGAGGCAATTTTCAAGTTTCATGACTACATGAGAAAGTTATGAATAGTTCAATAGGTAATGTTTGGAGGAGACAATTGTTAGTAGACCTTTTCTTGCTGACTTATTATGTCTTGACAAACTGGTGTGATTGAAATGAATTCAGTGTTAGACATGTTTAATATTTTGTATGCTATATGTCATCATAACGGCAAAGTGTACAGATTACTTTATTGACTCCCTTTGGATTTTAAAATAAGGGTTGCTATTCAGAAAACTACCATTTCATGATTACCTGACTGCCCTGTAAAATAAAAAATATATATAATAGCTATATTTATTCCCATTTTATGCCATGATAGTCATCAAAATGTTGGTCGCAGAATATTAAAAAGAAGTAATTTTTGTAAGTAAGATATAAAACACAGCAAGGACTTCCGAGGAGAAAGTAAATACTTTCATAGAGTTCTTGGGGCCTTATTTGACACACCTCAGCATCAATGCATGGAGCATTCCCAGTTCCATGTTTATTGCTACATGCACCTCATTTAATCTTTTGCAGATTTCAATATTTTATGTGTGTGGGAAGAAAGATGTTAAAAGTATCACTTGTCTTCAAAAAGGTACTTTAGCTTGTAAGCATCAGAAATCTACTTAAACTAGTCACCTCCTGTTCTTTGCATTTATCTCATTCTAACAAAATTTTGCATTTACTTTCATATCTGTCTCTGCTATTGGACTTTAAGAGACTTATAAGTTTTGCTCACTAACCTATATCTAGTCCTAACATAGAACCTGACACACAGTAAGTACTCACTAAAAAACATACACAGTTGTCCTTCAGTATTCTGGGGGATTGGTTCCAGGATCCCTTCAAAATCTGTTGATGCTCAAGTTCCTTATATAAAATGACATGGCATTTGCATATAACTTGTTCATATGTTTCCATATACTTTAAGTCATCTCTAGATTACTTAAAATAGCTAATACATTGTAAATGCTATGTAAATAGTTATTATGCTATGTAAATAACTATGTAAATAGTTATGTATTGTTGAACGAAAAATGATAAAAGTCTGCATATGTTCAGTACAAATATAATTATTTTTATGATAATTATGTAATTATTTTTTATGGTACTAGGGATTGACCTCAGTTTTGCTCTACCACTGAGCTACATCCCCAGCCATGTCTAATTTTTAGTTTGAGACAGGGTTTCACCAAGCTTCTGATGCTGGACTCCAACTTGTGATTCTTCTGCCTCAGCCTCCAGAGTTGCTGGGATTATAGGTGTGAGACATCATGCCCCGTGAATATAATATTGCTAATTTTTTTAATCTATGGTTGATTAAACCGATGATTGTAGAGCCCACAAATAAGAAGGGCTGTTTATGCATATATAATATAGCTATATATACACACACACATAAGCACATACATCTAAGTGAGTATATTCTCACATATTTATGAGACTACACTTTTGATTCTGTAAATTATTGTATATGTAGACATATGTAAATATATATTTTTCTCTACACATATTTATATATATCTATATATACAATTCCAAAATTTAATATGACTGTTTCTTTTACACTTACACTTTTGATTCTATAAATTATCGTACATATAGACATATACAAAGATATAGATAGAAATATATATATATTTTATGTCTTCATATACGATAATTTACAGAATCAAAAGTGTGTTAAAGAAGCAGTCATATTAAATTTTGGAAACAATAACCTATTTTCTTTAAATATTCAATTTTTCATTGTTCCTGGCTATATAAACAGATATGACTGTCAACCCCAACTGCTAAAGAATTGATCAAAAGTCTGCACATGTTCAGTACAAATGTAATTATTTTTATGATAATTATGTAATTATTTTTTATGGTACTACGGATTGACCTCAGTTTTGCTCTACCACTGAGCTACATCCCCAGTATGGATCATCCATAAAAACGATACACTTTCAAGCACATAAAATATCTCACCATTATTCCAAGAGATAGAATTTTTTAGCATACTTCTCTCTTGGTTCAAAAAATATAACCTCAAAGATGTTTTGCAAGGAGTTGAGATCATCAATGAGAAATTTGTGGAGCTTTCTTGGAAACGTTAAGAGTCAGGTGCTAGAAAACTGTCTCTAAGGCAGTCAGTATAAAAGTCATTTTCCATTACCACAAGCCACTGAAAGTCTGGTATTTATTTTATCTGAACCAACCCCCTGCTTTAGACTGCTATCTTGAAATACCACTCTAGGCTGAGTGGATCTATTGCAGTATGTATAAAATAGAATCAAGAGTCCATGGCTGCATTTGTGGTAGTTACTGGCATGAGGGATTACAGGTACTCAGGATGTATTTAACATCATGAGTTAGTAAAGTGACTGAAAGAGAAACATGTGTTTTCTTTTTGTTTTATAATAATGTTTTAGTAGGAAACTAATATATGTACATTGTTGAAAATTGTAAAATGAAAAAAATATAAGGAAGAGAATAAGAATTGTTGGTAATCCTACCACCAAGAGAAAAATCACCGGTAATTTATTGGCTTATTTGTTTTCAGATTTTTGCATCATAAAAGGTAATTTCATAATTTCAATTTTGATTACTTTGACCTATAAATGTCAATTTCATATGGTTTACCCAAATATATATAAATAATTCACATCTGTATTATTTTATGTTTGAAGAGCATACTAAACATTGTTTTACAGTTAGCCTTTCTCATTGAACATTATGGTGTAAATATTTGCTCATAATATAAAAACTTTTAAACATTATTATGAATGACTATTACATTCCAATGTAATGATATACCAAATTTTAGCTAATGATTTCTCTAATACTGGACATAACAGTTGTTTCCAATTTGTCACCATTATAAATAATACTCTGATAAACTGGGAGGGTGGTTCACACCTGTGATCTCAGTGACTTGGTAGGCTGAGGCAGGAGGATCATGAATTTGAAGCCAGCCTGGATAACTTAGAGAGATCCTGTCTCAAAGTGGAAAGTAGAAAGGGCTGGGGATGTAACTCAGTGAGTGAGGCCCTAGGTTCAATCCCTAGTACTGGGGGGTAAAAAAAGCAAGTGATTTTATAACCACTAAAATTTCTTGTTCTTGTGGAAAAGAGAAACAATGAGGAAGCACAGGCCGAGAAAGAGCTTGTAGACCAGCTCATGGCATGGTGTGTGGCCAGGTTTGTCACAGGGGTGTTTGGATGCTGATTAGGAAGTGAGAACCAAGCTGGTACTACAGTCAAGAGCAGACAGTGTTACACTAAGGATCAACCTGAAGCAGGCTGGCAGTGCTAGGAGAAGGCTGGTCCAGGGGGAGGGCATACTGGTGTTGAGAGCTGGGACAACATTCAGTCTTAGTTTTCTAAGTAATCTACAACTATTATTGAGGATCTACCATGTGACAGGACTGTTGTTGGCCCAAGGGAATCTGTAGAAAACAAATAAGGCCAACATCCCATACTGAGGGGTTTTATTCTAGTGGGAGGAATAAATAATAAATAATAAATATAATACGTGTGTGAGTGATATTATATACTAGAAGGTGGTAAATGCTTTGAAAAAAAAGAGCTGTCTTATGATATTGGCAAATGTGGTGACAAAGGGGAGGTTTACAATATTAAATGGAGTTAGTAAGGGTACGCCATCTTCAAAAAGTGACATTGGAATCAGGACTTGATGGAGGTAAGGGAGAGAGTATTCTAGGAAGACAACCTGCAAATGTGAAGCTCCCATTAGGAAAAACAGGGAAGCTAGAGCAGAGCGAGGGGTAGGACATTGAGGGGAGGGAGCTACATAGAGGGCAGTTTGTGGAGAGCCCAAGAAGCTATGGTAATGGTGAATATTGATAGATCAATATCTCAAAACATGTTCTACAATTGTGCGCTAATGTATTTTTCTGCAAGAAGGCACTCCTTGACTCATGCCTAGGCTTAAATGGAATGTAGGTGCAAAGATTGTGATCCTGAATTCTGCCACTCAGTCACTCCTGGAGGTCCTCTTTCCCTGTGATGGGCAAAGGGATTTGAGGGAATAAGCAGGAGGTGAGAGGGATGCTCTGGTCCTTCCTGGGTGTTTGTTTTGGAGGATTTGGGACAGTATTGTAAGATTTTGAATGCTGGGTTCAGGTCTCCTGGTCCTACTGCCTCCACCCTTTCAAGGACATAACTGGGGCTCCCTCCCATTCTTTGAGGGGGCGAGGGAATGTGCTCTCCTGCAGACCCCAACACAGAAAGACTTGGCAAAGGAGAGAAGGCCTGATTATTCAAAACATAACTGAAACCAAAGCTGTGGCAGCCTTTCCCCCAGAGGAGCCACTGAATGATTGCAAAAGCACTCACAATATAAAAAGAGGGAGTGGGTAGGATTGACGACTGTGATTACTCAGGACCTCTGTGTGAGTAAATGTCTGACTTCAAAATTCTCCAGCTTTGAATGCAAAAGCAAAAGCATATATTTACATTTTAAGATCTGGGGGACTGAAAATATGCTTTTAAGAGCTGTTTGGAGCTTTATCATTTTTAAACCTGCATCTCCGGCTTCTTATTTTTAAACATAGCTACTCTCTTTATGAAAACCCAAAGCTTCCTTTATTTACATTTCTGGAATGTTGAAACATTAAAATAGGTATTTGGAACTGTCCTTGTGTACCTGCTTTCAATTCATGGGAATATACACAATGTATAATAAAGTATAACTCTAACTAGTTCAAAAAAATATCAGAAAACCCTGCCAAGAGGTCAGAGTCAAATGAATCAGAGAAACCTAGCTAGAATTAAGCCACTTATTTTGATCCCCAATGCTGGGGATCAAATCCAGGGCCCCCACACCTGCCAGTCAAATACTCTACCACTGGGCTATATCCCCACCGAGAATTAAGCCACTTTGAAGAGCTACTCTTTCTGAATGTTTTCATATCAGTCACCTGAACAGCTATTCTTGTGCTACTGTGACCAACTGGCTTTAGACCCTAAGTCCCAGAGTTCCTCTCTCAGATAAGACTCTGAATTGGACCAAGTCATTCACGGACAATAGTGACTGTCCTGACCACATTCTTGTGATCAGCGGCTGCAGAGAGCCAAGCCTGAAGTCACCTGAATGCTCTTCTAATAGGCTTGCCTGTTGAAGATCTAAGATTACCCCCTGGAATATGATTTCCTCAGTCTTCTCATCTCATGCTTTTAATTGCTGAAACTGAAAATGCTAGGGGTGGTCCTTTGATTTGTTCCCACCATGACCATGTACAGTCAATAAATGCCAGAAGCTTCACTTCCAAAAGATGCCATGACTGTCCTCCTTGTTCTCCCTACTCCATCTTGCTTCAGTCCTCACCAAATCTGGCCTGTTGCTATAATAGCTCCTAAACGATCTCTAGGCTCCCATGTTTGTGCACTCAAAATGGTTTTAAAAGCCACTTTAAAAAACATTTTCACGCCTTCGTGTGAGATCCTCTGCCTCTCTCATTGCACCAAAATAAAATCCAAATTCCTTTCCTTGGTCTAGGAAACTGTGACTTGATAAGGCTCTTACCCACGTTTTTTCACTTCATCACCCCTGGCTGCTACACTTCAGTCACTAGGTCTTCCCCATTGTTTTCTCAAGCCACTCAATTGGTTCCAATCTTGGTATTAGGGATCTCCTTTCCCTGAAACTCTCCCTGCACCCCTCATCCTCTCAGGGCTAGCTCCTTATCCTTCAGATCTCAGTTTGAATTCTTCCTCCTCACAGAGTCCTTCTCTGACCCTTGCAATCTGAAGTAGCCCCCATCCATCATTCTCCATTCTATTTCAACTTGCAAGAGGATACTCTTCCTGTTTATTTATATATTTTTTAACATAGCTGTCTCTCACCATGCCTAGTTTGTGAACTCCATGGGAGCAGGACTTTTGACCATGTAATTTTCTACTACATCCTTAGCATCTGAACTGTGTTTGCAAGTAAAGGGTACACCATAAGTATTTGGTGGATGAATACAATTTTCTCCTGGTAGGACTGTTTTCTAGCTGAGAGTTTGGCATGAGTTGGTAATTTTTCTATCCAGCCTATACCTTTGGACAGCCTGTCTCTTCCTGGCTGCTCACCTGGTATATCAACATTCTGCATCATCTCCAAGGATCTAGTTACAGGAGGGGACTAGAAGAACTAGTACATATGGAATATGTACTAAATGAAAAGCCTCTCAAATCTTGTGCCCTGCTGCATCCATTATCTTTTCACTTATTAGAACAGTTTACATTTATATGTTCTTCCAAGAGTATGTCCATGCCTTTAGTGATGCTGTTTCTGTACAATAGAGGGAAGAAGGATTTTTTTTTCTTTCTCATTAAGAAACTTAAAGCGTATCACTGAAATGGTTTTAGAAATAGTTAGTCAATGCTATTTTAAACATGGAAAATTAAAATCCAGGGGTATATAATCAAGCTACCTAACAAAACTTTGGACTTTAGAACAGTTAATAGATGAAGGGAAGTTCTTAAAACTCAACTACAAACAGAGGCTACATTTACATTATAGACACTGTCTTCCAGGAGCATTTTGTTATTAATATACCCCCACACTTTGTTTATGATTATTAGTAACTTAGTATCTTTTTGTTATAATAGTAGTACATATTTAGTGTAAAATATTTGGAAACTATAGATGCAGTCTTGATTCAGCTGGTTTACAGCTGAACGTTAAAATACTACTGACCAATATGTGAATATGTGATATGAGACAATATTGCCCCCTACAGGTTCTTTGTGAGTTTTTTTTGTTTTTGTTTTTGGTTTTTTTTTTTTTTTTTTTTTTTTTGGTTGTTTTTGTTTTTGATAAAAGGTATTGAACCCAGGGACACTTAACCACTGAGATACATCCCTGGCCCTTTTAAAAAATATTTTATTTAGAGACAGGATTTTACTGAATTGCTAAGTGCCTCGCTAAATTGCTGAGTGTGGCTTTGAACTCTTGATCTTCCTGTCTTGGTTTCCTGAGCCACTGGGATTACAGGCACACGCCACCGAGACCAGGCCCCTACAGATTCTTTATGTGCTGCAGGCAGACTGACCACTCAAAAGCCAGAGAATGTCCCACAGCTTCTTGAAGGCTTGTGAACACTAAAGCCTGCTCTATGGTTTTAAGAGGAGTTGGGAGCCCTGTGAACGGAACTTGGTCCTGCTCCACAGTGAGCTTCATTCGGGAACAGACCTGCCTGAGTGTCTCAAGTTCCTCCAGTAGGCTGACAGCTCCTGAAAGAAACACCCTGGGTGAGGCTCCAGTCTGCAGTCAGCAAGACAATAGTCTAAGGCAGTAGTGTTAGACCATCTCCCACCCAACCACAGCTGACCCTGTTGTTCCTCACCTTGTTCTGTAAAAGACTGAAGGAAAGATGGCATCAGAACCACCAGAGAAGCAATGGGAGCTCTTCTGGTGAGCAGGGTGGAAAAGAACATCAGAGGTCAGTGGTTCTAAGAAGGCTCCAGAAACACAAGCTGCACGTTGGGAACAGCACACACAATGGCCAACAGAGGGGCAGGAAGATCATAGGAAGGTATGATCACAGGAGACTTCGGGGATATAAGAAGGAACTCTCATTGGCGGCTCTACTCCTTCAAGGAAAAAACTAGGGAAGGGGCTGTCTGGACAAGACTAGACATTTACAATAAAAGAGATAGTGGGGCCTCTGAGCACTAGTATTTATGGGATTACTGTAAGTTTGATGGTGCAACTCATTCCTTGGTGAGAGCAAGAGATACTTCACACAGAAAGGTAGAAGAAAGAAAAGCCTACCTATAATCTAACCATGGCAAGACACCACTTTTTGTCATTTTGACATATTTCCTTGCAATCTTCTTCATATGCATGTTTTATACTATATATACAATTTTATTTCTTTTCTCATTTTTAAGCTCTTCCTGATATTAAAAATAACTTTAGCCAGGCATGATTGAACATGCCAGTAATCCCAGCAGCTTGGGAGGCTGAGACAGGAGAATCTCGAGTTCAAAGCCAGCCTCAGCAATAATGAGGCTCTAAGCAACTCAGTGAGACCCTGTCTCTAAATAAAATACAAAATAGGGCTGGGGACATGGTTCAGTGGATGAGTATCCCTGAGTTCAATTCCTGGTACCAAAAAATTAAATAAATAAATAAGTAAAAATATTTTTTGAAAAAGAGTTAGATGGATTTTTAAAGTAAAGTTAACACTTACCATATAACCCAGAAATCATTACCACATATTCCCTCTAGTGAAATAAATACTTTTTTTGCACAAATTCTTGAATATGAATGTTTATAGCAACTCTGTACATCATTAAATGTTGGAAACAACCCAAATATTCTTTAATGAGTGAAAGAATAAACATTGGTACCTTCATACAATACTACTCAACAATAAAAAGGAATGGATTATGGAGGTTAAAAGAAGCCAGTCTTAAAAGATTAAATACTGATGACTACATTTATTTGACATTCCTGAAAAGTCAAAAACGTAGGTATGGAAAACAGAACAATAATCATCAGGACTTGGCAGTAGGGTGTGACTATCAAGGTATAGCATGGGAAAGTATTTTATGTGATAGAACTGTTCTTTCTTTATTTATTTATTTTTATTTATTTTTTTTAGTTTTCGGCCGACACAACATCTTTGTTTTTATGTGGTGCTGAGGATCGAACCTGGGCTGCATGCATGCCAGGCAAGCACGCTACCGCTTGAGCCACATCCCCAGCCCTGTTCTTTATTTTTGTATTCTTGGTGGATATGCAAAATCTATAGAAGCACCTTAAAATTTATAGAACTGTATAAATAAAATATATATTTTTAAAATATTTATTTTTTAGTTGTAGTTGGACACAATACCTTTATGTTTATATTTATTTTTAATGTGGTGCTGAGATTGAACCCAGGGCCTCACAAGTGCTAGATGAGCGCTCTCTACTGTTAAGCCACAATCCCAGCCCCATACATAAAATATTTTTATCACATTTAATTTAAAAATAAAATTTAAAATAGGCTTAAGATTCCCCTAAAACATAATTTAAAAAAAACTTTTTAGGATTGGGGATGTAGCGCAGTGGTAGGGGTTCACCCAGACACGCACAAGGCCCTGGCTTTGATCCACAGCACTGCAAATAATAATCATAACTCTTTAAATAAACATTCCAGTAAGGGACTCATCCCATAATTTATTCACACCTTCCCCTGACACCGGACTGTTGGATTGCTCCTAACTCTGTATAAATAAAGCCATATTGAAAACTTTTAGGGTGTACATCTGTTCACATTGAAGATTTCATAGTTCCGGTTGAATCCCAGAAGTGGAATTACTAAGATGATGGGTCTGAATATTTTTAGAACTCTTGATATCTGCTGCCAAATGGCTTTCCATTCAGGATTATGACAACTGCCCATCCCACCAGCAGTGTCTGAGGTTAAGTGATTTGGGTATTTTTAAGAATGTGCAATTAGAAGAGATATTCAGGTTTGGTTGGGAAATCATCAGAGGGAAGAAAGAGGAGCAGAGGTAGAAGGGTATCTAGGCCAGGAGTGAAACTCGAGCTTCAGACCTGAGGATTATCTGCCTCAAGTTTTTGCATTTTTCTACTAACTCCAACTTTGGTCCTTACCTCTTTCTTTTAGAATTTTTTATTTCTTCTTCCCTCTTTCTTTTATCCCTAATGCAAGAACCTAAAACTAGGCTACCAAAATAGCAAGGCTACAGTATGGAATTAACCATGAAATCTTGTCAAAACCATTGGTCATGTGAAAGACACTCTGCTAGCCTCTGAGTATGATGTCATAGACCTAAAAGCAGTGTCTTGGCCCTCGGGGAACTTACGATGCAATAGGCACAGGCAAAGTTGATATTACTTCTCTGCTCAACACCTTTCTCCCCCTAGCTTACTAATAATGAAAATGGAAATAATAACACCAACAGGTGCTGCTTAGCTGCTTGAAGAATGAGCTACCATTCCAAATTCAATTAAAAATTGCACCCAAATTCTATCTGAATGCAATTAATCAAGGAATACAAGATATGAAATGAAGCCATGCCTTGCAGGATGGGTGTATCCAATTGGAATGCATGCCAGGTAGGAAAATGGCATGTGCACAGGAGAGAGACTTTGCTAAGGAGTACAGGACTGTGACTGTTTCCCCTAGATGACCTTGTGTGAAAATAAACAAACAGCATTTGAAAACTTGTCTGTGATGAACTAAAGCTGACTCAACAGCCCATTTCTATGCATCAACTTGCTGGGGGAAATGGAATGGCCTATTCCCCAAAGCAGCGTTCCTCTCGCAGAGATAGAGATATTATGTATAATAAATTGGGAAAACTTGTGAAATGAAACATCTGTTCTGCCTGCTTAAGCACCAAGGCACTCTCAAGATACGAATTTCCATTCCACATTGTAGGTGATACCATGACGAGTTGAGAATGAGTTTGGAAGGTTTATCTCTTTCAAATAAAATGGTTCATCGTGTCTCTCCAACTTTTATAATAATGATTTGGGAACATTTTAGATAGAAAATTAAAAGAGACAGGAGGGAAGAATGATGACAGAACCAAAGAAGAATCCAGAAGAGTTGATACAGCTTGAAAAGGGGATTTTAATGTGGAGTCAACAATGCTTTCAGCTAATTTAAGCAAATAAACAAAGCCATTATACTATATGTATGGTGTTTATTTTGCTACAAATCTATGTAGAATGAAAGGTACATTGTGAAATGCAAAACTCATCTGTATTTAGGATCTGAGCAATTGCCTAGATGTTTGAGAAAACAAAAATGTGGATATTATTTTATTGAATGTTTTTAGAACAGAATGCTACTTTTTCCCCCTCTGCCAATAATCATTTGATTCTTTCTGTTTGCTCTCCATTTACCTACTAGGTAGCAGCCATGTACCACTTTCTAATGTGCTTTTGTTTTTTAATCTAGATTGCTCTCCACATTTACTCTTGTCTAGACAATATATACCACCAACTCATTGTTTCCCCCAGGTGGCCAGGTGTGAAATATGTTGAAATCAGTTTTAGGAAGAGACTTTTTTTCTTACTATAATATTATATAATATTAGAACTAATGCTACATCTTACAGATTTCAATACTCCCTTCAAAGTATTATCTTATTTGAACTTGACCAGAACTTGGAGATAGACGTGCAAATATTTTTGCCCACCATTCTATACTGGGATAAATTAAAGAGTCTGAAAATTATTTTCCAAAGATTATTCAAAAAACTAAGACAAGACAAAGACACCTTTTATCCTGCTGTTACTTTGTTTTTCAATTATACTATATAGTCAATGCTTGGAGATAATCAGGCAGGTTTTTTTCCTGAAAAACTCTCAGGAGAAATGTTCTCTAGTCCCAAACCTTTTAGACCTTGTGTAATTTCTGCTTGATCCTCTTCCATTTCTTCTTCTTGGCAGGCATGTGGAATTGGCAGGGTGGAGAGGGCTTGTGATGTTGAGGATGGGCTTCCCCAAAGTCACTTCTTGTGGTGGCTCAGAGGATGGTACTGGTGTATGCAACACACCAGCAACCTTGGCATCAACAAGTGAACCATAAGTGAGAAGAGGTATGTAATCCAGGTACCACAATGTGGGTAGTGACCTTATGGAGTCCCACGTGGCAAGAGAAAACAGCAAGAGTCACAATCTGGGTCCAGGGTAGACCAGTCCAACCATGTGTGCAGTGGTCAGAGGGGAGCGTTTAGCCAGCAGTGCATCAGAGTGGGCCATGTCGGCAAGGTCAGTGCTGGAGCCAAGTGGCCACTGGAACAATGGTGGGACAGTGATGCCTATGTCCCAGGTGGAGGGGTGGAAGAGTACGCACATGAGGGCTCAGTCATTTCTCCTGATCCTGGTCCTGCTCTTACTTGACTCTTCTTAGAATACTCAGGTAAGAGAGGCATGTGTGTAAATTAGAAGGGATTAGAAAGGACAAAACACAGGCAGAGTTTACATTAAAAAGCAATTCAGGTTGGGATTATAGCTCAGTTGGTAAAGTGTTTGCCTTGCAAGCACAAGGCCATGGGTTCAATTCCCAGCCATAAAAAAAAAAAAAAAAAAAAAACACATTCAATGAGGAATTGCCAGAGAGAAAAGAACTAGACCTCCCCTTTCCTTGACATAATTTAAAATATTCACCATTATTAAAGACCATTTTTCCCCTTGGAAATGTTAAGGCAGGAAGAAAACACAGTAACCGAGTCTACACTTATTGATATAAGGATGTTACCTTTGAGACTCTAGCTATGTGGATAGAGGGGTATTAAGGCCTTGCATTAGGTAGAGTGGCTGCTAATGAGCAAATGAGCTTTGGTCCAAATTGGTATGAACTGATGCAGTTCTGCAAAGTTGATAAGTCTTGGGTGATGCTTCTGAGACTAACATGCCTGAGAATCACCTGCAGATTCTGATTCAGAGGGTTTGAAGTGGAACCTAAGAATTTCTAAGAAGTTCTAGGTAATGTTATGGTGCTACACCATTGTAGACTACTGAATAAGCAGGGAGCTTAGAGCTCTTCAGATTACATTATATACGTATTTTTGTATTCTGATGTTTTCCCTCTTAACCTTTTAGAAAAAAAAATTTATATATTAATTATTCTTTGGATTCATGGTTTTAATAACTGTAAAATTTCAGTTACTTGAACATGTAGAGATTTATTTTGTTTTAAAAAAAAAAAAGATTTTTTGTACTGAAGATTGAACCCAGTGGTGCTTAACCACTAATCCACACCCCAGTCCTTTTGTATTGTTTATTTTGAGAAAGAGTTTCTCTTAGGGCCTTGCTAAATTGCCACAGCTGGCCTCAAGTATGAAATCCTCCTGCCTCAGCCTCCTGAGTCACTGGGATTACAGGTGTATGCTACCACGCCTGGCTGAAAGCTTAAATGCTTCCTGTTTTTAACTATCACAAATTATGCTACCATCCCTGTTCATAAATTTTTGTTTTCTCTTTACCAAACTTTCGTCTCATCAGGGCTAGGAAACTTAAGAAGAAAAAGATACATGAAAGAAGTTGAAAATATAAAAACAAATATTGATTGAGCCTGTAATGTCTACATCCAAGGCATCGAGTGACGGGAATTATGGAATACACAGAGAAGAAAGTTTTTCTTTCATTTGCTATAATGTGTACTCATTAACTGTGCCATAAAATCTAAAGTTTGAATGTGGCTGGAATTTCCCCATAAAAAGTATTATAATTAGGGATTATGTTCCAAGATTCATAATGAACTTTATGATGGGAAAAACACAAGTTACACAATAATACTGAACATTAAAAATTATAGGCCATGTTCTATGCAATGGAATAAGTTTGCCATATACACTGAATATAAAAACTACCATATTATAACTTGGCACAAAAACAAATAAACTGCATCAAATTGGAAATAGTCAATAATTCAGCTTCTCTGGTTCACTGTGTCCTTAGATCCTGGCTTTAATTAAGGTGACATCAACCCAAACAGTATTTTTGAATTAAAAAAGCACTTTAAGATACTCTTTCCATTGGACTAAAGCTTATGTATATTGATTTTGTTCCAGTAAGACACTGTACTCCCATATGTTAGAAAATTGTAGCAATACAAAATCAATGATAAAATGTCTACAATGTGAGTGGTTCTTCCTCAGATGTCAACCTGTGCAGTGAAGTCTGCACAGCCATCGGCATTGCCTCCATATCTCAGGAGACATTTTTGGGATGAATAGTGTATTCCATTGTGCTGTGAGGCTGTAATCTGCCAGTTTCTTCTTTTGCCATTCAACAGGATGCTCAAAAACATGCAAAGCAGTAAAAAGAAGGGTAATGGGAAGATCCAGCAAGTCTCAGATTTTAATGACATATCATCACAAAATCTTATTAAAATACAGATTATAATCCAGAGGTAAGACTGAGGATTCTGCATTGTTATATGTATAACAATGCAGAATATATATAAAAGTTATTGATGGATGAACCTTTAATTAATTAATTAATTAATAGTGCTGAGAATTGAACCCAGCACCTCACCCAAGTGCTAGGCAGACATTTTAGCTCTGAGCTACAACCCCGGCCCCTGCATTATGTTTTATTTGTTTGGGGTTCTGGGAATTGAATGCAGGGTCTCTAGCATGTTAATCAAGCACATTACCATGAGCTATCCCTCCAGCTACATTCTGCATCTCTTACAGTCTCCAAGGTGACTTCACAGGCCCAGTTTCATTTGTTTCTCTGGTCAAAATAGTTACTTCTAGTTTGTTGAAACTGATTTAGTGTTTTCTTTTGATTCCTGTGTTGAATCTTGGGATGGAAAGGAATTTCTAGATGATTCTAATGTACAGCCAAGACTAAGAACTAATGATGTGGGCTGGGGTTGTGGCTCAGTGGTAGAGTGCTCACCTAGCCTGTGTGAGGCCCTGGGTTTTTCAGCACCACATAAAGATAAATAAATAAAGGTATTGTGTCCATCTACAACTAAAAAATATTAATTAAAAAAAAAAAGAAAATGAAAAGAACCAGTGATGTAGTGAAAAGTCATGAGTTCAAGGCACTGTCTCTAAAAGGCATTCCACAAATGAAAATGTAACTTTAAAATCTTTTAAAAAGAATTGTTAATCAGACTGCATGCAGTTTATCACAAATGAATGATATAGTTGGGCATGATAACACATGCCTATAATCCGTGTAACTCAGGAAACTGGGACAGGAGGATTTCAGGTTTGAAGTCAACCTGAGAAATTTGACTAGACTCTGTCTCAAAATAAAAAGGACCGGAGATGTAGGATGTAACTCAGTGGCATAAATATCCTGGGATCAATCCCCAGTACAGAAAAAAAAAAAAAGGTAAAGAAGCCCCAAAACAAATGAAATGATACACATTTCTAAGTGTCCAAGGAGTTTAAAGGCAGGGAAGAGTTCCATGGGTAGGGATACTTAAGGAATGGAAGAATGCCCACCCAGAGTTCCAGATGTGGCATTAGCATAGGTGATGGTGGCAGTGAGACTCTGACCTGAGGACAGATCTTCTCCTCCTCTGGAATTGTGCTCTGTATAAAGTTGAGAGTTTGGCCAAATGATAGTAGTTGCAACTCAAATCAGTCCACATGCACGAAGATTGTTACAATCTTGCCATTTTCCCACCTATGTAATCGGACTGTATTTGATTTCTATTTACTGATTGTATTACTAGGAACTTTCTAATTCTTATTTTAGAAGTTCAAAGCCCATAGCCATTTTCTTACTTAGAACTGGTAAAGTCAGCTTTGAGTATGTCAAATAATGTGTGTGGTTAACACATTCCTCCTCTGCCTAGAATAACTTTCTTCCTCACTCTCTCTCTTCCCTCACTCACCCTCTATTTCATCAAAGGCCTTCTCAGTCTAATTTTTGGCAATTTGAGTTTAGAACAAATTCAAATTCTCTTTGGGAAAGTCAGTATCTCTAATGTGTGTGGTATTTATAAAGCTATGTTCATAATTTTTTTAAAATTTCTTCAGTGCTGGAAATTGAACCCAGGGCCTTGTGCCTGCTGAGCTACAACTGCTAGGCCTTTATTTTGTTTTGAGACAGGGTTTCGCTAAGTTGCCGTAGCTGCCCTCAAATTTGAAATCCTCCTGCGTCAGCCTCCTGAATAGGTGTGATTATAGGTGTGCACCACCTATGCACAGAAATTCCTAGCTCAGATATTCTTTGATATTCCTCTACTAAAGAGATGAAGCTTATGTTCCAATAAAAAAATGTGAAAAGAGGAGGAGAAAAGAGAGAGATGAAGTTTATTCTCCTTTTCTTAGTGTGGGCTGAACTTAGTGGCTCATTTTCAACTAGTAGAACTCACAAAAGTGATGGAATGCTACTTATAAGATTAGGTTGTTAAAAGACTAAGGCTTTCATCTTAGGGATGCATTCTCATTTTGGGACAAAACTTTTTTTCACATTTTTATCAGTGCATTACAGTTGTACATATCGATAGGGTTTATCGTTACTTGTTCATACATGCACACAATATAACAATATAATTTGGTCAATATCACTTCCCAGGACCTCTCTGTCCCTCTGAACCTCCTATCCCTTGAACTCTTTCTTCTGCTGATTTCCTTTTGATTTTCATAACGTCCACCCCTTTCTTTTCCTTTTTTCTCTCTAGCTTCTGCATATGAGACAAAACATATGTCCCTTGACCTTCTGAGTTTGACTAATTTTGCTTAATTTAACAGTCTCTAGTTCTATCCATTTTCCTGCATTAAATGACATAACTTCATTTTTCATTATGGCTGAATAAAACTCCATTGTGTACAATATGCCACATTTTCTTTATCCATTCATCCACTGATGGACTTCTAGGCTAATTCCATAATTTGGCTATTGTGAATTGTGCTGTAATATACATGGATATGCATGTATCACTGTAGTATGACGACTAATTCTTCAGGATAAATACCAAGGAGCTGGGTCATATGGTATTTCCATGCCCAGTCTTTTGAGGAGACTCCATACGGATTTCCATAGTTGTACTAATTTACAGTCCCAAACACAGTGTAAAAGTGTTCCTTTTTCTCCACATCCTCTCCAGCATCTGTTATTGCTTACAGTCTTGATGAGTGGTGTGAGATGAAATCTCAGTGTAGTTTTGATTTGCATTTCCCTAATTGCTAGTGATATTGAATATTTTTTCATATACTTGTTGAATGTTTGTATTTTTTCTTCTGAGAAGTGCTTGTTCAGTTCATTTGCCCATTTATCAATTGGGTTATTTGATTTTTTGGTGTAAAGTTTTTTGAGCTCTTCATGTATTCTAGATATTAATCCTCTGTCAGAAGAGTAAGTAGCAAAAATTTTCTCCCATTCTTTATCTTCTCTCTTAACATTCCTAATTGTTTTCTTTGCCGTGCAGAAGCCTTATAATTTGATGCCATCCATTTATTATTTCTTGGTATTATTTCCTGAGCTCTAGGGATTCTATTGAGAAAGTTGTCTGTGCCTAAAAGCTGGAGTGTTGACCCTATGTTTTCTTCTAGGAGTTGCATAGTTTCAATTCTAATTCCTAGGACCCATTTTGAGTTGATTTTTGTGCAGGATGAAAGGTAAGAGTCTAGTTTCATTTTTTCACATATGGATAACCAGTTTTCCCAGAACCATTTGTTAAAAAGTTTATAATTTCTCTAACGAATTTTTTGGCACCTTTGTCAAGTACTAGCTTCTACTTTAAAATAAGGCAACACGATATTTTTTTCCTAATTTATCTAATTTAAAAAATCCCAACAAGCATTGTTAATAATATTACAATCTATCATTGTCTTTATTTTTCCATTCTTCAGATTGAGCTATAAAGTCAAATACTGATTACATAAACATTATTCTGTGTTAATAAATATTTTGAGCAGTTCTGTCACCTCAGATAAACTCAAAGAAAAATATTAATACAAGTTGGCAATTCAAATAAACAAGGAAAATATTAATTACTTAAAAAACAGTACATGGACACTTGGTTAACTATTGGGGAAAAACAAAGCTAGATGCTTACTTCACAAATTAAATTCCAGACTTATTAAGTATTTATATATAATCAAATTGAAGATAAGTCATTAAGCTGGGGGTGTAGCTCAGTGGTAGAGTTCTTTCCTAGCATGTGTAAGGCCTGGGTTCACTCCCCAGAACCACCGCTCAGAAAACAGCAAACAATAAGAAGATAGGTCTTTAAAATTAGATAAAATAAATTAATCATAAAATAACTGTGAAAATATAATTGGATGTTTATTATTTTATGGGATTGGAAGTCTTTTTGCTTTTTACAATTTAAAAATTTTAATTCATAAAACAGAGATAGAAATCACAGGGTATGGTGGCATAGGCCCATAATCCCAAATTCTGGGAGGCTGAGGCAGGATGACTGCAAATATTAGGCTAGCCCTGGACAATTTAGCAAGACCCTACCTCAAAATAAAAAATAAAAAGTAGATCAGTGATCCTGTACCCCTGGGTTCAATCCCCAGTAACTGCAAAGAGAGAGGTGAATTTACACAAAAACTTAAAACTTTGCATACATATTAAAAACAGTACAATAACATGGAAAAAGGAAACACATATACTGCACATGATAGACAATATGTTTATATTCTACATATGAAAACACTTACAAGCTGGGTGAGGTGGCACACACTGGTAGTCCCAGTGACTAGGGAGGCTGAGGCAGGAGGATCATAAGTTTGAGGCCAGCCTCAGCAACTTAGTGAGACCCTGTGTCAAAAAATAAAAAGGGCCAGAAGTGGCCTACACCTGTAATCCTAGCAACTTGGGAGCCTGAAGCAGGAAGATTGCAAGTTCAAAGCCAGCCTTAGCAATTTAGCAAAGTCCTAAGCAATTTAGCAAGACCCTGTCTCAAAATAAAAAAAAACTAAAAAGGGTTGGAGATGTGGCTCAGTGGTTACGCACCCTGGGCTCAATCCCTGCTACCAAACAAATAAAATTAAAAGTGAAAATTAATAAATAAAAAGGACTGGGGATGTAGCTCATTGGTAACACATCCCTGAGTTCAATCCCTAGTATCAAAGAAAGAAAGAAAGAAAGAAAGAAAGAAAGAAAGAAAGAAAGAAAGAAAGAAAGAAAGAAAGAAAGAAAGAAAGAAAAGAAAAAGGAAAGAAAGAAAAGAAAGAAAAAACCTTATAATTTGCTAACAAATTGTGGAAAAATTACAAAGAATTTCAAAAGGCAATTCACAAGAGAAATACAAATAGCCATACATATTAAAAGATTCAATCTTCTCTTAAAAGGAAAAAGAATCTTTAAGGACTCTTTCAATTCTAACACAATGTAACTGAAAGCATCAGAATTAGTTGGGATATTTTTGCATAGATTTGCTCTTGAACTGAATTCCTAGTGCAAAATATTTTAATTCCTAATATAAAGTTTAATAAAATCACTCTAATTTCACTTATATATATATATATATATATATATATATATATATATATATATATATTGGTTTGGTACTGGAGATTGAATTTGAGGCCTCACACATGCTACTTAAGTGCTATATCACTGAGCTACTTTCCATGCCATTTAAAAATTTTTATTATTGAGACAAGATCTCACTTGGTTGCCCAAGCTGGCTTCAAATTTGCAGTCTTCCTGTCTCAACATCCCAAGTAGCTATGACTAGAGGCATGTGTCACTATGCTAGGCCTAAAAATCCAGATCTTTTTAAAAGCAATTTTATTAGGATTTTTTGGTTGCATATACCAGAATCCCAACTCAAGCATTCCTAAGGAAAAAAATCAGCAGATGTCTACCCCTCCTCATTTTATACCCTTAACCTCCCTTGAAACTCTCAATGGGCTCTCTTGGAAACGTAAGGACAAATTGACCTCATTCTTCTCCCCTGCTGGGTAGAGAAAGTTAACTTCTGATACTTAGAAGTAGAGCAGCTCTAAGTAAAATAGAACCAGCATGTTCTCCAGAGACTTCCTAGTAATTTAAACTTCCAGCTGCAAAAGTTCCTAGAATATATTCCAGGTTATTACTTTAGCCTCTGGTCACATGTCCCTGAAGCACAGCAATCAGGTCCCTTGAATGGCTTATTGCTGTCAAGCCTCCAGGCTGTAGGGAATTTGGCACTTATGATTGGTTTACTCAGATCTCTTATCCATCATCCCTTTGGACAATCACCCTCTCACTGTTCTTGTGGTCTAGTCAAGCCAGTCAATCTCAGCATCTTCACCACTATGCCCTTGCATAAGGATTATGTTTCAAGTTGGTCAATGTATTCTCTGGAGGTAGGGGGTGGATTGATTCATTGATGTCAGAAGAAATGTGCTCTTCTTCCTGGAGTAGATAAAGTCAAGATCAGTAGCTGGGCTAGCAATGGTCAAAGAAAGTCATTTTCTCAGAAAAAGATAAGGCAAGAAACAGGGAGATGGGGTAGGGATGATGAGGGCAACAGAGACCTATGTAATGAGTCATCCTAGAGCTTGTTCTACCCTCAGAATTCCCAGATAAGTAAACCAAGCAGTCATGAAATTCATCTGTAAAAATAAGAGACCCAGAATAGCTAAAGCAATCCTTAGCAAGAAGAGCGAAACAGCTGGCATCACTATACCATACCTTAGACTATACTACAGAGCAATAGTAACAAAAATGGCATGGTATTGGCACCAAAATAGACTGGCAGACCAATGGTACAGAATAGAGGACGCAGAGACAAACCCACGTAATTACAGTTATCTTATATTAGACAAAGGTGCCAAAAACATATACTAGAGGAAAGATAGACTCTTCAACAAATGGTGCTGGGAAAACTGGAAATCCATGTGCAACAAAATGAAATTAAGCCACTATCTCTCACCATGCACAAAACTCAACTCAAAGTGGATCAAGGACCTAGGAATTAAACCAGAGACCCTTCCACCTAATAGAAGAAAAAGTAGGCCCAAATCTTTATCATGTGGAATTAGGTCCCACCTTCCTTAATAAGACTCCTATGGCACAAGAAATAAAACCAAGAACCATTAAATGGGATGGATTCAAATTCAAAAGCTTCTTTTCAGCAAAAGAAACAATCAGTGAGATGAATAGAGAGCCTACAGAATGGGAAAAAATTTTTACCACAAGTACATCAGACAGAGCACTAATCTCTAGGGTATATAATGAACTCAAAACTCTTAACACCAAAAAAACAAATAGCCCAATTATTAAATGGGCCAACAAACTGAACAGACACTTCTTAGAAGAGGATATACAATCAATCAACAAATATATGAAAAAATGTTCACCATCTCTAACAATTTCAAACAACAATAAGTGTTGGTGAGGATGTCGAGAGGAAAGGTACACTCATACATTGCTGGTGGGACTGCAAATTGATGCAGCCAATATGGAAAGCAGTATGGCGATTCCTTGGAAAATTGGGAATGGTACCACCATTTTGCCCAGCTATCCCACTCCTCGGTCTATACCCAAAGGACTTAAAAACAGCATACTACAGTGATGCAATCACATCAATATTTAGAGCAGCACAATTCACAATAGCTAAACTGTGGAATCAACTTAGATGACCTTCAGTAGATGAGTGGATAAAGAAACTCTGGTATACATACACAATGGAATATTATTCATCATTAAAAGAGAATAAAATCATGGCATTTTCAGGTAAATGGATGGAGTTGGAGAATATAATGGTAAGTGAAATTAGCCAATCCCCCCAAAACAAATGCCGAACGTTTTCTCTGATATAAGGATGCCGATCCATAATGGGGATGGGGGGAGCATGGGAGGAATGGAGGAACTTTAGATAGGGTAAAGGAGAGGGAGGGGAAGGGAAGGGGTATGGGGGTAGGAAAGATGATGGAATGAGATGGACATCATTACCCTAAGTACATGCATGAAGACATGAATGGTTTGACTCTACTTTGTGTACAACCAGAGACATGAAAAATTGTGCTCTGTATGTGTAATATGAATTGATTGCATTCTGCTGTCATGTATAACAAATCAGAATAAATTTTTTTAAAACTATGAGAAATTTTTTAAAAATCAAATGGCTTAAAGCCAGGCATGGTGGCACATGCCTATAATCTCAGAGACCCAGGGGTATGATTCAGGAGGATCTCAAGCTTGAGACCAGCCTCAGCAACTTAGTGAAACCCTGTGTTGAAATAAAAAATAATGGGGATAGAGGATGTACCTCAGTGGTAAAGCATTCCTGGGTTCAATTTCCTGTAACTAAAACACACACACACACACACACATACACACACACACACACACACACACACAAAATCAAATGGCCCTAACTTACCAATACTTCTCACAGAGCAGTTCCCACAGGCCTCAGTAGCACAACCAGTCTTCTTGTCTTCTGAGCTACTAGCATCAACTCTTTTGGAAGTGTATGAATGTATGAGAGGGGCACTTAAGATTATCCAATGGTTCACTAACACATTATCCAGATCTTATCATTATACATTGTATATGTGCATTGAAATACCACATTAGCCAGATATGGTGGTGCATGCCTGTAGTCCCAGTAACTTGGGAGGCTGAGGCAGAAGGATCACAAGTTCAAAGTCAGTCACAGAAACTTAGCAAGGCCCTAAGCAACTTAATGAGACTCTGTCTCAAAGTTAAAAAACAAAAAGGGCTGGGGATGTGGCTCAGTGATTCAATTCCTGGTTTAAAAAAAAAAAAAAGGTAAACAAAAAATAAGAGAGATACCACATGTTCCGTGAGTATAGACAATTGTTATGTGTCAACTTAAAAATTATTTAAATGGAAAAAAATCATTTCAATCAATCTATTTTTTCCAAAGGTTTATCTTTTACTTTCCAAGATGTATTTGAAACTCTCTCTCTCTCTCTCTCTCTCTCTCTCTCTCTCTCTCTCTCTCTCTCTCTCTCACACACACACACACACACACACACACACACACACACACTTCATATCTGTTGGGTCTACTGATCCATGGATTCTCCTGACAGTAAACATTTCTTTCCATTCTGGCACATGTACTTAATACAGAATCAATTTCTGTTAACTTAGAGAAGCAGATTCTTTGCTTAAAAATATTTTGTCCACAAATTATCACTGTTTGCAGATAATATAGTCCTATATCTAGAATATTATAAAATCTCCACCAAAAGACCATTGAAGCTACTAAACACATTTAGCAAAGTAGCAGGTAACAAAATCAGCAAACAAAAATCAATAGCTTTTCTATAAACCAACAAGGAATTGGCTGAGAAATAAATCAGGAAAACAACTGCTTTCACAACAGCCTAAAAAACAACCAAACAAACAAAAAACAAGGAATAAATCTAAGGAGATGAACGATCTCTACAATGAAAACTATACAACATTGAAGAAAGAAATTGAAGAAGACCTCAGAAGATGAAAAGACCTCTCATGTTAATGGATAGGCAGAATTAATATTATTAAAATGGCCATACAACCAAAAACAATGTACATTTTCAATATAATCCCTGTGAAAATACCAATGACATTCTTCTCAGAACTAAAAAACAGTCCTAAAATTTATTTGGAAAAGTACAAGACATAGAATAGACAAAATAATTTTAAGCCAAAAAAAGCAATACTAGAGGCATCAAAATAATTGACTTTAAATCATCCTACAGAGCTATAATTACAAAAACTGCATGATACTGGCATAAAAACAGACACATAGACCAATGGTACAGAATACAAGACACAGAGACAAACCCACTTAGATACAGTCATCTGATCCTCAACAAAGGTGCCAAAAATATACACTGGAGAACAGACAGCCTTTTTAACAAATGGTTGTGGGAAAACTGGTTATTCATATGTAAAAGAATGAAACTAGACTCTCACCTCTCACCCTGTACAAAAATCAACTCAAAATGGGTCCTAGGAATTAGAATTGAAACTATGCAACTCCTAGAAGAAAACATAGGGTCAACACTCCAGCTTTTAGGCACAGGCAACAACTTTCTCAATAGGATCCCTAGAGCTCAGGAAATAATACCAAGAAATAATAAATGGATGGCATCAAATTATAAGGCTTCTGCACGGCAAAGAAAACAATTAGGAGTGTTAAGAGAGGAGATACAGAATGGGAGAAAATTTTTGCTACTTACTCTTCTGACAGAGGATTAATATCTAGAATATATGAAGAGCTCAAAAAACTTTACAGCAAAAAATCAAATAACCCAATTGATAAATGGGCAAATGAACTGAACAAGCACTTCTCAGAAGAAAAAATACAAACATTCAACAAGTATATGAAAAAATATTCAATATCACTAGCAATTAGGGAAATGCAAATCAAAACTACACTGAGATTTCATCTCACACCACTCATCAAGACTGTAAGCAATAACAGATGCTGGAGAGGATGTGGAGAAAAAGGAACACTTTTACACTGTGTTTGGGACTGTAAATTAGTACAACTATGGAAATCCGTATGGAGTCTCCTCAAAAGACTGGGCATGGAAATACCATATGACCCAGCTCCTTGGTATTTATCCTGAAGAATTAGTCGTCATACTACAGTGATACATGCATATCCATGTATATTACAGCACAATTCACAATAGCCAAATTATGGAATTAGCCTAGGAGTCCATCAGTGGATGAGTGGATAAAGAAAATGTGGCATATTGTACACAATGGAGTTTTATTCAGCCATAATGAAAAATGAAGTTATGTCATTTAATGCAGGAAAATGGATAGAACTAGAGACTGTTAAATTAAGCAAAATAAATCAAACTCAGAAGGTCAAGGGACATATGTTTTGTCTCATATGCAGAAGCTAGAGAGGAAAAAGGAAAAGAAAATGTAGGAGTGAACTTCATGAAAATCAAAGGGAGATCCAAAGAGGAATAGGACTAAGTGGTAGTGGGAGTGGGAGATGGGGAGGTAGGGGGAAGTTTAAAAAAAAAGATGATTCTTTGTTAAATACATAAATAAATGAAAACTAGCTTTTTTAAAGCTTCATTTGGTGGCTTTATTTTCACTTGGCATTTTCCCCTCTGCCACCTAAAGATTTTCTAGCAGATTTAACATCTGACATTGGGAATTCTTAGACCTGAGAAAGGAACTGCTGACAGGAGATTTTTCTATGAATAGTAGGACTGATAAAAGGGGGGATTGTGCTTTCAAGATTTGAGGGTGGATGCTCATCCTGAGGATTTAAAACTCTATCTGCAAAGCCCCTGGCTGGAATACCCGATCAAATTGTATACTCCCAGCTTCACACACAAAAAAATATGTTTTAGTCAGAATGAATTCTCAGAATGTGACCTCATTTGTAAATAGGACCATTGCAGTTCTAATTAGTTAATACTGGAGGAGGCTAGCCCCTCATCCAATGTGATTGGTGTCTCGTTGGAACACAGCCTTGTGAAAACAGAGGCAGAAGAGCACCATGCAACCATGCAGGCAGAGTTTGGAGTTATGCAGCTGCACATAAAGGATCAATTCTGTGTGTCAAAGATTGTTGGCAAACTTCCAGATGCCAAGAAGATAGGAATGATTCTTCCACATTTTTCAGAGGGAACATGGCTCTGCTGATACCTTAATTTGGCAAGCCTAGCCACTCAGTTTGTGCTGCTTTGTTATAGCAGTCCTGGGAAACAAATATAGGCCCCAGCACTTAATAGTCTCAGGGTTTCTGACACCAAAAATGCCCCAAAACATCTTTGATCTGATTTTTGCCAAATTTTGAACACTTTTAAGAGATGATATCTCCTTTTCCTTCTATTTTTACAAGTTAAGCTGTTCCTATTTTACAGTAACAAATTTGAAATGACAATTCATTACACAGTTACAATCTGCTAGACATTCATGTAAAGTTCCATTGTAATATGGTCATTTTGTATTGGCCATATGACAAGACTGTGCGCCCGTTATCCTAAGTTATCATGATGTCCCCTTGCTGGTTACTATGCACCAACTTATGCTCTCCCCACCCCACCAAATTCATATGTTGAAACCTTAAAACCCAATGTGACTGTTTGGAGACAGTATCTTTAGGAGAAAATTCAGGTTGAAGAAATCATAAGAGCAGGGCCCTATATTCTTTAGTTCTATGACCTTATAAGAAGAGGAGGAGAGAGAGATCTCTTCATGTCATGCCCCAAGGAAAGGCCACATAGGGTGTTTTGTTAAGGTAATCTGAGATGAACAATACACAGGTTCAATACTCAAAGGGTTAAATATATATATACCTTTTGGGAAATGGCTATGTGATTTTCCCTTATTGGCTGTTTCCTTCCCTACCAGACCTCTACATTTGGAGTACTGCAGGATCAGACTTGTTGCTATAGATACTCCCTTTCCCTGGATCTTCTATCTCAATGGGGCCCACAGCTTTAAATTCTGTGCTATTATTTGAATGTGTCCCCTCCAAAATTCATGTTAAACTTAATCTGCAACACTACAGTACCAAGAAGGGGGGCCTTTAGAAGGTGATGAGACAAGGAGGCCTCTGTCCTTATGAATAGGATCAGTGCCTTGGTAAAGAGCTAGAGAGAACTCGCCAGGCCCTTGTTGCCCTCTATCTACTGCCATATGAGGATTCCCACAGAGAGGAGATGCCATGGACAGAACTGGCTTTCACCAGACACTGAATCTGCTGGTTCCCTGATCTTAGACTTCCCAGCCTCTAGAATTGTGAGAAATGAATTTGTAAATTACCTAGTATTGGTATTTTGTTACAGCAGCATCAACTAAGACATCATGTATATGCTGATGACACGTGCATCTAGTCCTTATCTCTTTCCTCAGCTACAGACTGGTGTGTTGTTAACTGCGTTTTTGACTCCTCCACTTGGATAAATAAAGTAGGCATCTCAAATATTAAAGAGTATAAAACAACTTAATTGAACTGTTTGTTCTTTCTGGCCAGCCATGCCTGATCCATGGTGACCCTCCACCCCAAAAATCATCCTTGGTTTCTTTTCCCTTACCTCCTCTAACTACATCCAGTCCATCAGCAAGAGTTTTGAGTCCTGTTTACAAATTAAATGTTATCCCTCTCCGCTTTGTGCTGTCGTCACCCTCTACCATCATTTCTTGTCATAGTCTCCCAAATGATCTCCCTGTCTCTAATCTTGATGTCATATAAACTTTCCTGCAGAATTATCTTTTTAAGATATAATTTTAATTTTACCAAAAAAAAAAAACCCACACAGAACTTAAGTAGGCAAAGATTTAAGCAACTGGTCCCACCAAAAGGTATATATATTTAACATTGAACATTGTTCATCTCAGATTACCATAACAAAACACCATGTGTAGCTTTTCCTTGTGCATGTCATGGAGAGAGCTCTCTCTCCTCCTCTTCTTTAAGGTCATAGAACTAATATATATATATATATATATATATATATATATATATATATATATATATATATATATATGAAATCATTTTCACTGCTTTAGCTTAAAGTATCTTTTTGCTTATTTTTGTTTAGGTTTATTAAGGAATAATTTAGAGAGAGTAAAATATTCCAATTTGACCTTTAAAAAAAAACAAAGATATATAGTTCAGTGACTTTTGACAAACATAGTGATATAACCACTAGAATCAAGATACAAAATATTTCCTTTACCCATAAAGTCACATTTTGAAGTTTAAACAGAAACACATCAACTCTGGGCAAAATGTTTTCAGTGATTTTCTTCTGCATTAGAATAAAATCTGGACTCCTTTTCAGGATCTTTGAGGCATTGCAAATCTTAGTTCTTTGTACAATGTCAGTTATTTGAAATTACCAAAATGTGACCATATTTGACTTACAAAAATGACAATTTCATGTGGTTCATATGATTCATGAATGACTTGTTAAATGAATATATGAGAGCTGGGGTTGTGGCTCAGTGGTGGAGTGCTTACCTATCACATGTGAGGCACTGGGTTCAATCCTCAGCACCACATTAAAAAATAAATAAATAAAATGAAGTTATGCCCATCTACAACTAAAAAAAATTAAAAAAAAAATGAATGCATGAACTGAAAGTTTGAGTTGCTACCACCAGGAGGCAATAGACAAGTATACATTTGTGTGTACCACCAGGAGGCAGTAGATGACTATATATGTCCATACATTTTCTTTTGAATCTCCATTATTTACTGTGCTCTACATGCACACAGACATACACACATACAAATTTCAGGCAATTTATTCTCCAACACATGAAATCTTGAAAAATAGCTTTCCCCATAGTTGAAAATGTCTTCACTATATCATTGTTTTTAAAAAAAGGTCATATGTGTTAGGCATGGTGGTATATGCCTATAATCCCAGTAACTGGGGAGGTCGAGGCAGGAGGATTGCAAGTTCGAGGCCAGCCTCAGCACTTAGAGAGACCCTAAGCAACTTAGTGAGACCTTGTATCAAAAGAAAAAAATTCAAAAAAGTGGGGGAGCTGGGGATGTGGTAAAACACCTCTATTGCATAAGTCAAAGTCATTTGCAATCGAGTTGGGCTCCCAATATAATAACAATGACAAATAGTCTCAGAGAAAATAAAAATAAAGACCTTTTGTTCTATCAGACTCAGATCTAAATGAAAGTTTAAGCACAATCATTTTCAAAAGATTTACCCTAGTGCTTAGAGTTTAAGAAAGTTCAATGTTGACCAGCAATATGGGGACATCTGTTCTTAAATTTTAAAGTTTTAGAGCAAGTAGTTTCTAGGCTCTGAGTGCAGTGAAACAGGATCTCTAAGGGTAAAAGGTAAGGATAAATTCCCTACTATGTGCAGCATGGAGCTAAAAAGGGAGAGGGATAACGTGTGGGAGAAACCCAGGTAAAATTAGTTTTTCATGTAATACCAAGAACAGTGACACCCCTATTGGAATCTGAAAAACAGACCATTGCTATTAATAAGTGACATAGCTTTTAATTCCATATATACTCTCTTTTCATACAGATCTGGAAAGTCACAAAAAGCTACATTCATTCCCTAATATCTAATAATAACTTATTAGAAAAGTCTGATGTTTTCTTTTAGTTTTGTCCTGCTCCAGAATGTATTTTCCAAATTAGATAAATTATCTGAATGAAGAGTTCATGGGAAAATGTCACACTTTTCTCCATTCAGCTAATTTTACTTTCTGCTTT